>NC_089820.1:82096788-82696788 GCF_029633855.1 Hoplias malabaricus | reverse complement strand
CAACACACCACAAGGTGGTGATCAGTTGACAGCTCAGCGCCTCTCTTCACCCGAGTGTCCAGAACATATGGCCGCAGGTCAGATGATACGACTATAAAATCGATCATCGAAATGCGGCCTAGAGTGTCCTGATGCCAGGTGTACTTGTGGACACCCTTATGTTCGAACATGGTGTTCGTAATGGACAAACTGTGACGAGCACAGAAATCCAATAACTGAACACCACTCGGGTTCAGATCAGCGGGGCCGTTCCTCCCAATCACGCCCCTCCAAGTCTCACTGTCATTACCCACGTGAGCGTTGAAGTCCCCCAGCAGAACAATGGAGTCCCCAGAATGAGTGTTCTCCAGCACTCCCTCTAGGGTCCCCAAGAAGGCATGGTACTCTGAACTGCTGTTCGGTGCATAAGCACAAACAACAGTCAGAGCCCTTTCCCCAACCCGAAGGCGCAGGGAAATTACCCTCTCGTCCACTGGGGTAAACCCCAACGTACAGGCGCCAAGCCGGGGGGCTATGAGTAAGCCCACACCTGCCTTACGCCTCTCACCCTGGGCAACTCCAGAGTGAAAGAGCATCCAGCCCCTCTCGAGGAGATTGGTTCCAAAGCCCATACTGTGTGTCGAGGTGAGCCCAACTATATCTAGTCGGTACCTCTCAACCTCGCGCACCAGCTCAGGCTCTTTTCCCACCAGAGAGGTTACGTTCCATGTTCCAAAAGCCAGTTTCAGTAACCGAGGATCGGAACGCCAGGGCCCCCGACCCCGACCACCACCCGATCCACAATGCACCAGACCCGGATTACTACCTCTCCCACAGGTGGTGGGCCCATGGGAGAGTGGACCCATGTATCCCCTTCGGGCTAAGCCCGGCCGGACTCCATAGGTGAAAGTCCGGCCACCAGGCGCTCGCCAAGGAGCCCCTCCCCCAGGCCTGGCTCCAGGGTGAGGCCCCGGTAACCCTGCTCCGGGCAAGGGAGGCTGTGTCCTCGTTGTTATCTTTTTCATCCCAAAGCTGAGATATGAGGACTAACGTAACTGGGATTTTCTCTCAATAGGTTTATTGGTGTTGAATATATTGGAGTTAAATTTATGAGCTTGTTATACATCCAATAAAGCAAAATACAGATGCAATGTAGGATATAATGGACTGACTAGGCTTTTCTGATGGCACCCTTCTACTCATGTGTTTACCTAGCTTCACTGGAAGCAGGAAACCGATCATGAAATTTACAGTTATACATTTTATGCAGCACAACATGTCCTTACATCTCAGCTTTGGGATGTGGTAGAGCAAAAATTACCACACCACTGTCTTCGTCTGGACCTCCCTGACACGCTGTGTGGGTTTGAAAAAGATCTGAGGAGGTCACATATTTCACCCAAAGAAAACACTAAGGGGTACCCCTTTGTGTTTTTTTAGACTACATTTTTGACCATCTCAGATTCCTTCCAAACTCACAATGTTGATTGAGCAGGTCCTGACTTACACAGGAGTGTGATTATTTTCAGCCTATCTCATCCCAAAGCTGAGATATGAGGACTAACGTAACTGGGATTTTCTCTCAATAGGTTTATTGGTGTTGAACATATTTGAGTTAAATTTATGAGCTTATTATACATCCAATAAAGCAAAATACAGATGCAATGTAGGATATAATGGACTGACTAGGCTTTTCTGATTGCACCCTTCTACTCATGTGCTTACCTAGCTTCACTGGAAGTAGGAATCCCATCATGAAATTTACAGTTATACATCTTATGCAGCACAACATGTCCTTACATCTCAGCTTTGGGATGTGGTAGAGCAAAAATTACCACACCACTGTCTTCATCGGGACCTCCCTGACACACTGTGTGGGTTTGAAGAAGATCTAAGGAGGTCACATTTTTCACCCAAAAAAACACTAAGGGGTACCCCTTTGTGTTTTTTTAGACTACATTTTTGACCATCTCAGATTCCTTCCTAACTCACGATGTTGATTGAGCAGGTCCTGACTTACACAGGAGTGTGATTATTTTCAGCCTATCTCATCCCAAAGCTGAGATATGAGGACTAACGTAACTGGGATTTTCTCTCAATAGGTTTATTGGTGTTTAATATATTGGAATTAAATTCATGAGCTTGTTATACATCCAATAAAGCAAAATACAGATGCAATGTAGGATATAATGGACTGACTAGGCTTTTCTGATGGCACCCTTCTACTCATGTGTTTACCTAGCTTCACTGGAAGTAGGATTCCCATTATGAATTTTACAGTTATACATCTTATGCAGCACAACATGTCCCTACATCTCAGCTTTGGGATGTGGTAGAGCAAAAATTACCACACCACTTTCTTCGTCGGGACCTCCCTGACACACTGTGTGGGTTTGAAGAAGATATGAGGAGGTCACATTTTTCACCCAAAAAAACACTAAGGGGTACCCCTTTGTGTTTTTTTAGACTACATTTTTGACCATCTCAGATTCCTTCCAAACTCACGATGTTGATTGAGCAGGTCCTGACTAACACAGGAGTGTGATTATTTTCAGCCTATCTCATCCCAAAGCTGAGATATGAGGACTAACGTAACTGGGATTTTCTCTCAATAGGTTTATTGGTGTTTAATATATTGGAATTAAATTCATGAGCTTGTTATACATCCAATAAAGCAAAATACAGATGCAATGTAGGATATAATGGACTGACTAGGCTTTTCTGATGGCACCCTTCTACTCATGTGTTTACCTAGCTTCACTGGAAGTAGGATTCCCATTATGAATTTTACAGTTATACATCTTATGCAGCACAACATGTCCCTATATCTCAGCTTTGGGATGTGGTAGAGCAAAAATTACCACACCACTTTCTTCGTCGGGACCTCCCTGACACACTGTGTGGGTTTGAAGAAGATATGAGGAGGTCACATTTTTCACCCAAAAAAACACTAAGGGGTACCCCTTTGTGTTTTTTTAGACTACATTTTTGACCATCTCAGATTCCTTCCAAACTCACGATGTTGATTGAGCAGGTCCTGACTAACACAGGAGTGTGATTATTTTCAGCCTATCTCATCCCAAAGCTGAGATATGAGGACTAACGTAACTGGGATTTTCTCTCAATAGGTTTATTGGTGTTGAATATATTGGAATTAAATTAATGAGCTTGTTATACATCCAATAAAGCAAAATACAGATGCAATGTAGGATATAATTGACTGACTAGGCTTTTCTGATGGCACCCTTCTACTCATGTGTTTACCTAGCTTCACTGGAAGTAGGTTCCCCATTATGAATTTTACAGTTATACATCTTATGCAGCACAACATGTCCCTACATCTCAGCTTTGGGATGTGGTAGAGCAAAAATTACCACACCACTGTCTTCATCGGGACCTCCCTGAGACACTGTGTGGGTTTGAAGAAGATCTGAGGAGGTAACATTTTTCACCCAAAAAAACACTAAGGGGTACCCCTTTGTGTTTTTTTAGACTACATTTTTGACCATCTCAGATTCCTTCCAAACTCACGATGTTGATTGAGCAGGCCCTGACTTACACAGGGCTGTGATTATTTTCAGCCTATCTCATCCCAAAGCTGAGATATGAGGACTGACGTAACTGGGATTTTCTCTCAATAGGTTTATTGGTGTTGAATATATTGGAGTTAAATTTATGAGCTTGTTATACATCCAATAAAGCAAAATACAGATGCAATGTAGGATATAATGGACTGACTAGGCTTTTCTGATGGCACCCTTCTACTCATGTGCTTACCTAGCTTCACTGGAAGTAGGAATCCCATCATGAAATTTACAGTTATACATCTTATGCAGCACAACATGTCCCTACATCTCAGCTTTGGGATGTGGTAGAGCAAAAATTACCACACCACTGTCTTCGTCTGGACCTCCCTGACACACTGTGTGGGTTTGAAGAAGATCTAAGGAGGTCACATTTTTCACCCAAAAAAACACTAAGGGGTACCCCTTTGTGTTTTTTTAGACTACATTTTTGACCATCTCAGATTCCTTCCAAACTCACGATGTTGATTGAGCAGGTCCTGGCTTACACAGGAGTGTGATTATTTTCAGCCTATCTCATCCCAAAGCTGAGATATGAGGACTAACGTAACTGGGATATTCTCTCAATAGGTTTATTGGTGTTTAATACATTGGAATTAAATTTATGAGCTTGTTATACATCCAATAAAGCAAAATACAGATGCAATGTAGGATATAATGGACTGACTAGGCTTTTCTGATGGCACCCTTCTACTCATGTGTTTACCTAGCTTAACTGGAAGTAGGAAACCGATCATGAAATTTACAGTTATACATCTTATGCAGCACAACATGTCCCTACATCTCAGCTTTGGGATGTGGTAGAGCAAAAATTACCACACCACTGTCTTCGTCGGGACCTCCCTGAGACACTGTGTGGGTTTGAAGAAGATCTGAGGAGGTCACATTTTTCACCCAAAAAAACACTAAGGGGTACCCCTTTGTGTTTTTTTAGACTACATTTTTGACCATCTCAGATTCCTTCCAAACTCACGATGTTGATTGAGCAGGCCCTGACTTACACAGGGCTGTGATTATTTTCAGCCTATCTCATCCCAAAGCTGAGATATGAGGACTAACATAACTGGGATTTTCTCTCAATAGGTTTATTGGTGTTGAATATATTGGAGTTAAATTTATGAGCTTGTTATACATCCAATAAAGCAAAATACAGATACATTGTAGGATATAATGGACTGACTAGGCTTTTCTGATGCTCCCCTTCTACTCATGTGTTTACCTAGCTTAACTGGAAGTAAGAATCCCATCATTAAATTTACAGTTATACATCGTATGCAGCACAACATGTCTCTACATCTCAGCTTTGGGATGTGGTAGAGCAAAAATTACCACACCACTGTCTTCGTCGGGACCTCCCTGACACACTGTGTGGGTTTGAAGAAGATCTGAGGAGGTCACATTTTTCACCCAAAAAAACACTAAGGGGTACCCCTTTGTGTTTTTTTAGACTACATTTTTGACCATCTCAGATTCCTTCCAAACTCACGATGTTGATTGAGCAAGCCCTGACTTACATAGGGCTGTGGTTATTTTCAGCCTATCTCATCCCAAAGCTGAGATATGAGGACTAACGTAACTGGGATTTTCTCTCAATAGGTTTATTGGTGTTGAATATATTGGAGTTAAATTTATGAGCTTGTTATACATCCAATAAAGCAAAATACAGATGCAATGTAGGATATAATGGACTGACTAGGCTTTTCTGATGACCCCCTTCTACTCATGTGTTTACTTAGCTTCACTGGAAGTAGGAATCCCATCATTAAATTTACAGTTATACATCTTATGCAGCACAACATGTCCCTACATCTCAGCTTTGGGATGTGGTAAAGCAAAAATTACCACACCACTGTCTTCGTCGGGACCTCTCTGACACACTGTGTGGGTTTGAAGAAGATCTAAGGAGGTCACATTTTTCACCCAAAAAAACACTAAGGGGTACCCCTTTGTGTTTTTTTAGACTACATTTTTGACCATTTCAGATTCCTTCCAAACTCACGATGTTGATTGAGCAGGTCCTGACTTACACAGGATTGTGATTATTTTCAGCCTATCTCATCCCAAAGCTGAGATATGAGGACTAACGTAACTGGGAATTTCTCTCAATAGGTTTATTGGTGTTGAATATATTGGAGTTAAATTTATGAGCTTGTTATACATCCAATAAAGCAAAATACAGATGCAATGTAGGATATAATGGACTGACTAGGCTTTTCTGATGCCCCCCTTCTACTCATGTGTTTACCTAGCTTCACTGGAAGTAGGAATCCCATCATTAAATTTACAGTTATACATCTTATGCAGCACAACATGTCCCTAAATCTCAGCTTTGGGATGTGGTAGAGCAAAAATTACCACACCACTGTCTTCGTCGGGACCTCCCTGACACACTGTGTGGGTTTGAAGAAGATCTAAGGAGGTCACATTTTTCACCCAAAAAAACACTAAGGGGTACCCCTTTGTGTTTTTTTAGACTACATTTTTGACCATCTCAGATTCCTTTCAAACTCACGATGTTGATTGAGCAGGTCCTGACTTACACAGGAGTGTGATTATTTTCAGCCTATCTCATCCCAAAGCTGAGATATGAGGACTAACGTAACTGGGATTTTCTCTCAATAGGTTTATTGGTGTTGAATATATTGGAGTTAAATTTATGAGCTTGTTATACATCCAATAAAGCAAAATACAGATGCAATGTAGGATATAATGGACTGACTAGGCTTTTCTGATGCCCCCCTTCTACTCATGTGTTTACCTAGCTTCACTGGAAGTAGGAATCCCATCATTAAATTTACAGTTATACATCTTATGCAGCACAACATGTCCCTACATCTCAGCTTTGGGATGTGGTAAAGCAAAAATTACCACACCACTGTCTTCGTCGGGACCTCCCTGACACACTGTGTGGGTTTGAAGAAGATCTAAGGAGGTCACATTTTTCACCCAAAAAAACACTAAGGGTACCCCTTTGTGTTTTTTTAGACTACATTTTTGACCATCTCAGATTCCTTCTTAACTCACGATGTTGATTGAGCAGGTCCTGACTTACACAAGAGTGTGATTATTTTCAGCCTATCTCATCCCAAAGCTGAGATATGAGGACTAACGTAACTGGGAATTTCTCTCAATAGGTTTATTGGTGTTGAATATATTGGAGTTAAATTTATGAGCTTGTTATACATCCAATAAAGCAAAATACAGATGCAATGTAGGATATAATGGACTGACTAGGCTTTTCTGATGCCCCCCTTCTACTCATGTGTTTACCTAGCTTCACTGGAAGTAGGAATCCCATCATTAAATTTACAGTTATACATCTTATGCAGCACAACATGTCCCTACATCTCAGCTTTGGGATGTGGTAGAGCAAAAATTACCACACCACTGTCTTCGTCGGGACCTCCCTGACACACTGTGTGGGTTTGAAGAAGATCTAAGGAGGTCACATTTTCCACCCAAAAAAACACTAAGGGGTACCCCTTTGTGTTTTTTTAGACTACATTTTTGACCATCTCAGATTCCTTTCAAACTCACGATGTTGATTGAGCAGGTCCTGACTTACACAGGAGTGTGATTATTTTCAGCCTATCTCATCCCAAAGCTGAGATATGAGGACTAACGTAACTGGGATTTTCTCTCAATAGGTTTATTGGTGTTGAATATATTGGAGTTAAATTTATGAGCTTGTTATACATCCAATAAAGCAAAATACAGATGCAATGTAGGATATCATGGATTGACTAGGCTTTTCTGATGCCCCCCTTCTACTCATGTGTTTACCTAGCTTCACTGGAAGTAGGAATCCCATCATTAAATTTACAGTTATACATCTTATGCAGCACAACATGTCCCTACATCTCAGCTTTGGGATGTGGTAGAGCAAAAATTACCACACCACTGTCTTCGCCGGGACCTCCCTGACACACTTTGTGGGTTTGAAGAAGATCTAAGGTGGTCACATTTTTCACCCAAAAAAACACTAAGGGGTACCCCTTTGTGTTTTTTTAGACTACATTTTTGACCATTTCAGATTCCTTCCAAACTCACGATGTTGATTGAGCAGGTCCTGACTTACACAGGATTGTGATTATTTTCAGCCTATCTCATCCCAAAGCTGAGATATGAGGACTAACATAACTGGGATTTTCTCTCAATAGGTTTATTGGTGTTGAATATATTGGAGTTAAATTTATGAGCTTGTTATACATCCAATAAAGCAAAATACAGATGCAATTTAGGATATAATGGACTGACTAGGCTTTTCTGATGCCCCCCTTCTACTCATGTGTTTACCTAGCTTCACTGGAAGTAGGAATCCCATCATGAAATTTACAGTTATACATCCTATGCAGCACAACATGTCCCTACATCTCAGCTTTGGGATGTGGTAGAGCAAAAATTACCACACCACTGTCTTCGTCGGGACCTCCCTGACACTCTGTGTGGGTTTGAAGAAGATCTAGGGAGGTCACACTTTTCACCCAAAAAAACATTAAGGGGTACCCCTTTGTGTTTTTTTAGACTACATTTTTGACCATTTCAGATTCCTTCCAAACTCACGATGTTGATTGAGCAGGTCCTGACTTACACAGGAGTGTGATTATTTTCAGCCTATCTCATCCCAAAGCTGAGATATGAGGACTAACGTAACTGGGATTTTCTCTCAATAGGTTTATTGGTGTTGAATATATTGGAGTTAAATTTATGAGCTTGTTATACATCAAATAAAGCAAAATACAGATGCAATGTAGGATATAATGGACTGACTAGGCTTTTCTGATGCCCCCCTTCTACTCATGTGTTTACCTAGCTTCACTGGAAGTAGGAATCCCATCATTAAATTTACAGTTATACATCTTATGCAGCACAACATGTCCCTACATCTCAGCTTTGGGATGTGGTAGAGCAAAAATTACCACATCACTGTCTTCGTCGGGACCTCCCTGACACACTGTGTGGGTTTGAAGAAGATCTGAGGAGGTCACATTTTTCACCCTAAAAAACACTAAGGGGTACCCCTTTGTGTTTTTTTAGACTACATTTTTGACCATCTCAGATTCCTTTCAAACTCACGATGTTGATTGAGCAGGTCCTGACTTACACAGGAGTGTGATTATTTTCAGCCTATCTCATCCCAAAGCTGAGATATGAGGACTAACGTAACTGGGATTTTCTCTCAATAGGTTTATTGGTGTTGAATATATTGGAGTTAAATTTATGAGCTTGTTATACATCCAATAAAGCAAAATACAGATGCAATGTAGGATATAATGGATTGACTAGGCTTTTCTGATGCCCCCCTTCTACTCATGTGTTTACCTAGCTTCACTGGAAGTAGGAATCCCATCATTAAATTTACAGTTATACATCTTATGCAGCACAACATGTCCCTACATCTCAGCTTTGGGATGTGGTAGAGCAAAAATTACCACACCACTGTCTTCGCCGGGACCTCCCTGACACACTTTGTGGGTTTGAAGAAGATCTAAGGTGGTCACATTTTTCACCCAAAAAAACACTAAGGGGTACCCCTTTGTGTTTTTTTAGACTACATTTTTGACCATTTCAGATTCCTTCCAAACTCACGATGTTGATTGAGCAGGTCCTGACTTACACAGGATTGTGATTATTTTCAGCCTATCTCATCCCAAAGCTGAGATATGAGGACTAACATAACTGGGATTTTCTCTCAATAGGTTTATTGGTGTTGAATATATTGGAGTTAAATTTATGAGCTTGTTATACATCCAATAAAGCAAAATACAGATGCAATTTAGGATATAATGGACTGACTAGGCTTTTCTGATGCCCCCCTTCTACTCATGTGTTTACCTAGCTTCACTGGAAGTAGGAATCCCATCATGAAATTTACAGTTATACATCCTATGCAGCACAACATGTCCCTACATCTCAGCTTTGGGATGTGGTAGAGCAAAAATTACCACACCACTGTCTTCGTCGGGACCTCCCTGACACTCTGTGTGGGTTTGAAGAAGATCTAGGGAGGTCACACTTTTCACCCAAAAAAACACTAAGGGGTACCCCTTTGTGTTTTTTTAGACTACATTTTTGACCATTTCAGATTCCTTCCAAACTCACGATGTTGATTGAGCAGGTCCTGACTTACACAGGAGTGTGATTATTTTCAGCCTATCTCATCCCAAAGCTGAGATATGAGGACTAACGTAACTGGGATTTTCTCTCAATAGGTTTATTGGTGTTGAATATATTGGAGTTAAATTTATGAGCTTGTTATACATCAAATAAAGCAAAATACAGATGCAATGTAGGATATAATGGACTGACTAGGCTTTTCTGATGCCCCCCTTCTACTCATGTGTTTACCTAGCTTCACTGGAAGTAGGAATCCCATCATTAAATTTACAGTTATACATCTTATGCAGCACAACATGTCCCTACATCTCAGCTTTGGGATGTGGTAGAGCAAAAATTACCACATCACTGTCTTCGTCGGGACCTCCCTGACACACTGTGTGGGTTTGAAGAAGATCTGAGGAGGTCACATTTTTCACCCTAAAAAACACTAAGGGGTACCCCTTTGTGTTTTTTTAGACTACATTTTTGACCATCTCAGATTCCTTTCAAACTCACGATGTTGATTGAGCAGGTCCTGACTTACACAGGAGTGTGATTATTTTCAGCCTATCTCATCCCAAAGCTGAGATATGAGGACTAACGTAGCTGGGATTTTCTCTCAATAGGTTTATTGGTGTTGAATATATTGGAGTTAAATTTATGAGCTTGTTATACATCCAATAAAGCAAAATACAGATGCATTGTAGGATATAATGTACTGACTAGGCTTTTCTGATGCTCCCCTTCTACTCATGTGTTTACCTAGCTTCACTGGAAGTAGGAATCCCATCATTAAATTTACAGTTATACATCTTATGCAGCACAACATGTCCCTACATCTCAGCTTTGGGATGTGGTAGAGCAAAAATTACCACACCACTGTCTTCGTCGGGACCTCCCTGACACACTGTGCGGGTTTGAAGAAGATCTGAGGAGGTCACATTTTTCACCCAAAAAAACACTAAGGGGCACCCCTTTGTGTTTTTTTAGACTACATTTTTGACCATCTCAGATTCCTTCCAAACTCACGATGTTGATTGAGCAGGTCCTGACTTACACAGGAGTGTGATTATTTTCAGCCTATCTCATCCCAAAGCTGAGATATCAGGACTAACGTAACTGGGATTTTCTCTCAATAGGTTTATTGGTGTTGAATATATTGGAGTTAAATTTATGAGCTTGTTATACATCCAATAAAGCAAAATACAGATGCAATGTAGGATATAATGGACTGACTAGGCTTTTCTGATGGCACCCTTCTACTCATGTGTTTACCTAGCTTCACTGGAAGTAGGAATCCCATCATTAAATTTACAGTTATACATCTTATGCAGCACAACATGTCCCCACATCTCAGCTTTGGGATGTGGTAGAGCAAAAATTACCACACCACTGTCTTCGTCGGGACCTCCCTGACACACTGTGCGGGTTTGAAGAAGATCTGAGGAGGTCACATTTTTCACCCAAAAAAACACTAAGGGGTACCCCTTTGTGTTTTTTTTAGACTACATTTTTGACCATCTCAGATTCCTTTCAAACTCACGATGGTGATTGAGCAGGTCCTGACTTACACAGGAGTGTGATTATTTTCAGCCTATCTCATCCCAAAGCTGAGATATGAGGACTAACGTAACTGGGATTTTCTCTCAATAGGTTTATTGGTGTTGAATATATTGGAATTAAATGTATGAGCTTGTTATACATCCATTAAAGCAAAATACAGATGCAATGTAGGATATAATGGACTGACTAGGCTTTTCTGAAGGCACCCTTCTACTCATGTGTTTACCTAGCTTAACTGGAAGTAGGAAACCGATCATGAAATTTACAGTTATACATCTTATGCAGCACAACATGTCCCTACATCTCAGCTTTGGGATGTGGTAGAGCAAAAATTACCACACCACTGTCTTCGTCGGGACCTCCCTGACACACTGTGTGGGTTTGAAGAAAATCTAAGGAGGTCACATTTTTCACCCAAAAAAACACTAAGGGGTACCCCTTTGTGTTTTTTTAGACTACATTTTTGACCATCTCAGATTCCTTCCAAACTCACGATGTTGATTGAGCAGGTCCTGACTTACACAGGAGTGTGATTATTTTCAGCCTATCTCATCCCAAAGCTGAGATATCAGGACTAACGTAACTGGGATTTTCTCTCAATAGGTTTATTGGTGTTGAATATATTGGAGTTAAATTTATGAGCTTGTTATACATCCAATAAAGCAAAATACAGATGCAATGTAGGATATAATGGACTGACTAGGCTTTTCTGATGGCACCCTTCTACTCATGTGTTTACCTAGCTTCACTGGAAGTAGGAATCCCATCATTAAATTTACAGTTATACATCTTATGCAGCACAACATGTCCCCACATCTCAGCTTTGGGATGTGGTAGAGCAAAAATTACCACACCACTGTCTTCGTCGGGACCTCCCTGACACACTGTGCGGGTTTGAAGAAGATCTGAGGAGGTCACATTTTTCACCCAAAAAAACACTAAGGGGTACCCCTTTGTGTTTTTTTTTAGACTACATTTTTGACCATCTCAGATTCCTTTCAAACTCACGATGGTGATTGAGCAGGTCCTGACTTACACAGGAGTGTGATTATTTTCAGCCTATCTCATCCCAAAGCTGAGATATGAGGACTAACGTAACTGGGATTTTCTCTCAATAGGTTTATTGGTGTTGAATATATTGGAATTAAATGTATGAGCTTGTTATACATCCATTAAAGCAAAATACAGATGCAATGTAGGATATAATGGACTGACTAGGCTTTTCTGAAGGCACCCTTCTACTCATGTGTTTACCTAGCTTAACTGGAAGTAGGAAACCGATCATGAAATTTACAGTTATACATCTTATGCAGCACAACATGTCCCTACATCTCAGCTTTGGGATGTGGTAGAGCAAAAATTACCACACCACTGTCTTCGTCGGGACCTCCCTGACACACTGTGTGGGTTTGAAGAAGATCTAAGGAGGTCACATTTTTCACCCAAAAAAACACTAAGGGGTACCCCTTTGTGTTTTTTTAGACTACATTTTTGACCATCTCAGATTCCTTCCAAACTCACGATGTTGATTGAGCAGGTCCTGACTTACACAGGAGTGTGATTATTTTCAGCCTATCTCATCCCAAAGCTGAGATATCAGGACTAACGTAACTGGGATTTTCTCTCAATAGGTTTATTGGTGTTGAATATATTGGAGTTAAATTTATGAGCTTGTTATACATCCAATAAAGCAAAATACAGATGCAATGTAGGATATAATGGACTGACTAGGCTTTTCTGATGCCCCCCTTCTACTCATGTGTTTACCTAGCTTCACTGGAAGTAGGAATCCCATCATTAAATTTACAGTTATACATCTTATGCAGCACAACATGTCCCTACATCTCAGCTTTGGGATGTGGTAGAGCAAAAATTACCACATCACTGTCTTCGTCGGGACCTCCCTGACACACTGTGTGGGTTTGAAGAAGATCTGAGGAGGTCACATTTTTCACCCTAAAAAACACTAAGGGGTACCCCTTTGTGTTTTTTTAGACTACATTTTTGACCATCTCAGATTCCTTTCAAACTCACGATGTTGATTGAGCAGGTCCTGACTTACACAGGAGTGTGATTATTTTCAGCCTATCTCATCCCAAAGCTGAGATATCAGGACTAACGTAACTGGGATTTTCTCTCAATAGGTTTATTGGTGTTGAATATATTGGAGTTAAATTTATGAGCTTGTTATACATCCAATAAAGCAAAATACAGATGCAATGTAGGATATAATGGACTGACTAGGCTTTTCTGATGGCACCCTTCTACTCATGTGTTTACCTAGCTTCACTGGAAGTAGGAATCCCATCATTAAATTTACAGTTATACATCTTATGCAGCACAACATGTCCCCACATCTCAGCTTTGGGATGTGGTAGAGCAAAAATTACCACACCACTGTCTTCGTCGGGACCTCCCTGACACACTGTGCGGGTTTGAAGAAGATCTGAGGAGGTCACATTTTTCACCCAAAAAAACACTAAGGGGTACCCCTTTGTGTTTTTTTTAGACTACATTTTTGACCATCTCAGATTCCTTTCAAACTCACGATGGTGATTGAGCAGGTCCTGACTTACACAGGAGTGTGATTATTTTCAGCCTATCTCATCCCAAAGCTGAGATATGAGGACTAACGTAACTGGGATTTTCTCTCAATAGGTTTATTGGTGTTGAATATATTGGAATTAAATGTATGAGCTTGTTATACATCCATTAAAGCAAAATACAGATGCAATGTAGGATATAATGGACTGACTAGGCTTTTCTGAAGGCACCCTTCTACTCATGTGTTTACCTAGCTTAACTGGAAGTAGGAAACCGATCATGAAATTTACAGTTATACATCTTATGCAGCACAACATGTCCCTACATCTCAGCTTTGGGATGTGGTAGAGCAAAAATTACCACACCACTGTCTTCGTCGGGACCTCCCTGACACACTGTGTGGGTTTGAAGAAGATCTAAGGAGGTCACATTTTTCACCCAAAAAAACACTAAGGGGTACCCCTTTGTGTTTTTTTAGACTACATTTTTGACCATCTCAGATTCCTTCCAAACTCACGATGTTGATTGAGCAGGTCCTGACTTACACAGGAGTGTGATTATTTTCAGCCTATCTCATCCCAAAGCTGAGATATCAGGACTAACGTAACTGGGATTTTCTCTCAATAGGTTTATTGGTGTTGAATATATTGGAGTTAAATTTATGAGCTTGTTATACATCCAATAAAGCAAAATACAGATGCAATGTAGGATATAATGGACTGACTAGGCTTTTCTGATGGCACCCTTCTACTCATGTGTTTACCTAGCTTCACTGGAAGTAGGAATCCCATCATTAAATTTACAGTTATACATCTTATGCAGCACAACATGTCCCCACATCTCAGCTTTGGGATGTGGTAGAGCAAAAATTACCACACCACTGTCTTCGTCGGGACCTCCCTGACACACTGTGCGGGTTTGAAGAAGATCTGAGGAGGTCACATTTTTCACCCAAAAAAACACTAAGGGGTACCCCTTTGTGTTTTTTTTAGACTACATTTTTGACCATCTCAGATTCCTTTCAAACTCACGATGGTGATTGAGCAGGTCCTGACTTACACAGGAGTGTGATTATTTTCAGCCTATCTCATCCCAAAGCTGAGATATGAGGACTAACGTAACTGGGATTTTCTCTCAATAGGTTTATTGGTGTTGAATATATTGGAATTAAATATATGAGCTTGTTATACATCCATTAAAGCAAAATACAGATGCAATGTAGGATATAATGGACTGACTAGGCTTTTCTGAAGGCACCCTTCTACTCATGTGTTTACCTAGCTTAACTGGAAGTAGGAAACCGATCATGAAATTTACAGTTATACATCTTATGCAGCACAACATGTCCCTACATCTCAGCTTTGGGATGTGGTAGAGCAAAAATTACCACACCACTGTCTTCGTCGGGACCTCCCTGACACACTGTGTGGGTTTGAAGAAGATCTGAGGAGGTCACATTTTTCACCCAAAAAAACACTAAGGGGTACCCCTTTGTGTTTTTTTAGACTACATTTTTGACCATCTCAGATTCCTTCCAAACTCACGATGTTGATTGAGCAGGCCCTGACTTACACAGGGCTGTGATTATTTTCAGCCTATCTCATCCCAAAGCTGAGATATGAGGACTAACGTAACTGGGATTTCCTCTCAATAGGTTTATTGGTGTTGAATATATTGGAATTAAATTTATGAGCTTGTTTTACATCCAATAAAGCAAAATACAGATGCAATGTAGGATATAATGGACTGACTAGGCTTTTCTGATGGCACCCTTCTACTCATGTGTTTACCTAGCTTCACTGGAAGTAGGATTCCCATTATGAAATTTACAGTTATACATCTTATGCAGCACAACATGTTCCTACATCTCAGCTTTGGGATGTGGTAGAGCAAAAATGACCACACCACTGTCTTCGTCGGGACCTCCCTAACACACTGTGTGGGTTTGAAGAAGATCTGAGGAGGTCACATTTTTCACCCAAAAAAACACTAAGGGGTACCCCTTTGTGTTTTTTTAGACTACATTTTTGACCATCTCAGATTCCTTTCAAACTCACGATGGTGATTGAGCAGGTCCTGACTTACACAGGAGTGTGATTATTTTCAGCCTATCTCATCCCAAAGCTGAGATATGAGGACTAACGTAACTGGGATTTTCTCTCAATAGGTTTATTGGTGTTGAATATATTGGAATTAAATGTATGAGCTTGTTATACATCCATTAAAGCAAAATACAGATGCAATGTAGGATATAATGGACTGACTAGGCTTTTCTGAAGGCACCCTTCTACTCATGTGTTTACCTAGCTTAACTGGAAGTAGGAAACCGATCATGAAATTTACAGTTATACATCTTATGCAGCACAACATGTCCCTACATCTCAGCTTTGGGATGTGGTAGAGCAAAAATTACCACACCACTGTCTTCGTCGGGACCTCCCTGACACACTGTGTGGGTTTGAAGAAGATCTAAGGAGGTCACATTTTTCACCCAAAAAAACACTAAGGGGTACCCCTTTGTGTTTTTTTAGACTACATTTTTGACCATCTCAGATTCCTTCCAAACTCACGATGTTGATTGAGCAGGTCCTGACTTACACAGGAGTGTGATTATTTTCAGCCTATCTCATCCCAAAGCTGAGATATCAGGACTAACGTAACTGGGATTTTCTCTCAATAGGTTTATTGGTGTTGAATATATTGGAGTTAAATTTATGAGCTTGTTATACATCCAATAAAGCAAAATACAGATGCAATGTAGGATATAATGGACTGACTAGGCTTTTCTGATGCCCCCCTTCTACTCATGTGTTTACCTAGCTTCACTGGAAGTAGGAATCCCATCATTAAATTTACAGTTATACATCTTATGCAGCACAACATGTCCCTACATCTCAGCTTTGGGATGTGGTAGAGCAAAAATTACCACATCACTGTCTTCGTCGGGACCTCCCTGACACACTGTGTGGGTTTGAAGAAGATCTGAGGAGGTCACATTTTTCACCCTAAAAAACACTAAGGGGTACCCCTTTGTGTTTTTTTAGACTACATTTTTGACCATCTCAGATTCCTTTCAAACTCACGATGTTGATTGAGCAGGTCCTGACTTACACAGGAGTGTGATTATTTTCAGCCTATCTCATCCCAAAGCTGAGATATGAGGACTAACGTAACTGGGATTTTCTCTCAATAGGTTTATTGGTGTTGAATATATTGGAGTTAAATTTATGAGCTTGTTATACATCCAATAAAGCAAAATACAGATGCATTGTAGGATATAATGTACTGACTAGGCTTTTCTGATGCTCCCCTTCTACTCATGTGTTTACCTAGCTTCACTGGAAGTAGGAATCCCATCATTAAATTTACAGTTATACATCTTATGCAGCACAACATGTCCCTACATCTCAGCTTTGGGATGTGGTAGAGCAAAAATTACCACACCACTGTCTTCGTCGGGACCTCCCTGACACACTGTGCGGGTTTGAAGAAGATCTGAGGAGGTCACATTTTTCACCCAAAAAAACACTAAGGGGCACCCCTTTGTGTTTTTTTAGACTACATTTTTGACCATCTCAGATTCCTTCCAAACTCACGATGTTGATTGAGCAGGTCCTGACTTACACAGGAGTGTGATTATTTTCAGCCTATCTCATCCCAAAGCTGAGATATCAGGACTAACGTAACTGGGATTTTCTCTCAATAGGTTTATTGGTGTTGAATATATTGGAGTTAAATTTATGAGCTTGTTATACATCCAATAAAGCAAAATACAGATGCAATGTAGGATATAATGGACTGACTAGGCTTTTCTGATGGCACCCTTCTACTCATGTGTTTACCTAGCTTCACTGGAAGTAGGAATCCCATCATTAAATTTACAGTTATACATCTTATGCAGCACAACATGTCCCCACATCTCAGCTTTGGGATGTGGTAGAGCAAAAATTACCACACCACTGTCTTCGTCGGGACCTCCCTGACACACTGTGCGGGTTTGAAGAAGATCTGAGGAGGTCACATTTTTCACCCAAAAAAACACTAAGGGGTACCCCTTTGTGTTTTTTTTAGACTACATTTTTGACCATCTCAGATTCCTTTCAAACTCACGATGGTGATTGAGCAGGTCCTGACTTACACAGGAGTGTGATTATTTTCAGCCTATCTCATCCCAAAGCTGAGATATGAGGACTAACGTAACTGGGATTTTCTCTCAATAGGTTTATTGGTGTTGAATATATTGGAATTAAATGTATGAGCTTGTTATACATCCATTAAAGCAAAATACAGATGCAATGTAGGATATAATGGACTGACTAGGCTTTTCTGAAGGCACCCTTCTACTCATGTGTTTACCTAGCTTAACTGGAAGTAGGAAACCGATCATGAAATTTACAGTTATACATCTTATGCAGCACAACATGTCCCTACATCTCAGCTTTGGGATGTGGTAGAGCAAAAATTACCACACCACTGTCTTCGTCGGGACCTCCCTGACACACTGTGTGGGTTTGAAGAAGATCTAAGGAGGTCACATTTTTCACCCAAAAAAACACTAAGGGGTACCCCTTTGTGTTTTTTTAGACTACATTTTTGACCATCTCAGATTCCTTCCAAACTCACGATGTTGATTGAGCAGGTCCTGACTTACACAGGAGTGTGATTATTTTCAGCCTATCTCATCCCAAAGCTGAGATATCAGGACTAACGTAACTGGGATTTTCTCTCAATAGGTTTATTGGTGTTGAATATATTGGAGTTAAATTTATGAGCTTGTTATACATCCAATAAAGCAAAATACAGATGCAATGTAGGATATAATGGACTGACTAGGCTTTTCTGATGGCACCCTTCTACTCATGTGTTTACCTAGCTTCACTGGAAGTAGGAATCCCATCATTAAATTTACAGTTATACATCTTATGCAGCACAACATGTCCCCACATCTCAGCTTTGGGATGTGGTAGAGCAAAAATTACCACACCACTGTCTTCGTCGGGACCTCCCTGACACACTGTGCGGGTTTGAAGAAGATCTGAGGAGGTCACATTTTTCACCCAAAAAAACACTAAGGGGTACCCCTTTGTGTTTTTTTTAGACTACATTTTTGACCATCTCAGATTCCTTTCAAACTCACGATGGTGATTGAGCAGGTCCTGACTTACACAGGAGTGTGATTATTTTCAGCCTATCTCATCCCAAAGCTGAGATATGAGGACTAACGTAACTGGGATTTTCTCTCAATAGGTTTATTGGTGTTGAATATATTGGAATTAAATATATGAGCTTGTTATACATCCATTAAAGCAAAATACAGATGCAATGTAGGATATAATGGACTGACTAGGCTTTTCTGAAGGCACCCTTCTACTCATGTGTTTACCTAGCTTAACTGGAAGTAGGAAACCGATCATGAAATTTACAGTTATACATCTTATGCAGCACAACATGTCCCTACATCTCAGCTTTGGGATGTGGTAGAGCAAAAATTACCACACCACTGTCTTCGTCGGGACCTCCCTGACACACTGTGTGGGTTTGAAGAAGATCTGAGGAGGTCACATTTTTCACCCAAAAAAACACTAAGGGGTACCCCTTTGTGTTTTTTTAGACTACATTTTTGACCATCTCAGATTCCTTCCAAACTCACGATGTTGATTGAGCAGGCCCTGACTTACACAGGGCTGTGATTATTTTCAGCCTATCTCATCCCAAAGCTGAGATATGAGGACTAACGTAACTGGGATTTCCTCTCAATAGGTTTATTGGTGTTGAATATATTGGAATTAAATTTATGAGCTTGTTTTACATCCAATAAAGCAAAATACAGATGCAATGTAGGATATAATGGACTGACTAGGCTTTTCTGATGGCACCCTTCTACTCATGTGTTTACCTAGCTTCACTGGAAGTAGGATTCCCATTATGAAATTTACAGTTATACATCTTATGCAGCACAACATGTTCCTACATCTCAGCTTTGGGATGTGGTAGAGCAAAAATGACCACACCACTGTCTTCGTCGGGACCTCCCTAACACACTGTGTGGGTTTGAAGAAGATCTGAGGAGGTCACATTTTTCACCCAAAAAAACACTAAGGGGTACCCCTTTGTGTTTTTTTAGACTACATTTTTGACCATCTCAGATTCCTTTCAAACTCACGATGGTGATTGAGCAGGTCCTGACTTACACAGGAGTGTGATTATTTTCAGCCTATCTCATCCCAAAGCTGAGATATGAGGACTAACGTAACTGGGATTTTCTCTCAATAGGTTTATTGGTGTTGAATATATTGGAATTAAATGTATGAGCTTGTTATACATCCATTAAAGCAAAATACAGATGCAATGTAGGATATAATGGACTGACTAGGCTTTTCTGAAGGCACCCTTCTACTCATGTGTTTACCTAGCTTAACTGGAAGTAGGAAACCGATCATGAAATTTACAGTTATACATCTTATGCAGCACAACATGTCCCTACATCTCAGCTTTGGGATGTGGTAGAGCAAAAATTACCACACCACTGTCTTCGTCGGGACCTCCCTGACACACTGTGTGGGTTTGAAGAAGATCTAAGGAGGTCACATTTTTCACCCAAAAAAACACTAAGGGGTACCCCTTTGTGTTTTTTTAGACTACATTTTTGACCATCTCAGATTCCTTCCAAACTCACGATGTTGATTGAGCAGGTCCTGACTTACACAGGAGTGTGATTATTTTCAGCCTATCTCATCCCAAAGCTGAGATATCAGGACTAACGTAACTGGGATTTTCTCTCAATAGGTTTATTGGTGTTGAATATATTGGAGTTAAATTTATGAGCTTGTTATACATCCAATAAAGCAAAATACAGATGCAATGTAGGATATAATGGACTGACTAGGCTTTTCTGATGCCCCCCTTCTACTCATGTGTTTACCTAGCTTCACTGGAAGTAGGAATCCCATCATTAAATTTACAGTTATACATCTTATGCAGCACAACATGTCCCTACATCTCAGCTTTGGGATGTGGTAGAGCAAAAATTACCACATCACTGTCTTCGTCGGGACCTCCCTGACACACTGTGTGGGTTTGAAGAAGATCTGAGGAGGTCACATTTTTCACCCTAAAAAACACTAAGGGGTACCCCTTTGTGTTTTTTTAGACTACATTTTTGACCATCTCAGATTCCTTTCAAACTCACGATGTTGATTGAGCAGGTCCTGACTTACACAGGAGTGTGATTATTTTCAGCCTATCTCATCCCAAAGCTGAGATATGAGGACTAACGTAACTGGGATTTTCTCTCAATAGGTTTATTGGTGTTGAATATATTGGAGTTAAATTTATGAGCTTGTTATACATCCAATAAAGCAAAATACAGATGCATTGTAGGATATAATGTACTGACTAGGCTTTTCTGATGCTCCCCTTCTACTCATGTGTTTACCTAGCTTCACTGGAAGTAGGAATCCCATCATTAAATTTACAGTTATACATCTTATGCAGCACAACATGTCCCTACATCTCAGCTTTGGGATGTGGTAGAGCAAAAATTACCACACCACTGTCTTCGTCGGGACCTCCCTGACACACTGTGCGGGTTTGAAGAAGATCTGAGGAGGTCACATTTTTCACCCAAAAAAACACTAAGGGGCACCCCTTTGTGTTTTTTTAGACTACATTTTTGACCATCTCAGATTCCTTCCAAACTCACGATGTTGATTGAGCAGGTCCTGACTTACACAGGAGTGTGATTATTTTCAGCCTATCTCATCCCAAAGCTGAGATATCAGGACTAACGTAACTGGGATTTTCTCTCAATAGGTTTATTGGTGTTGAATATATTGGAGTTAAATTTATGAGCTTGTTATACATCCAATAAAGCAAAATACAGATGCAATGTAGGATATAATGGACTGACTAGGCTTTTCTGATGGCACCCTTCTACTCATGTGTTTACCTAGCTTCACTGGAAGTAGGAATCCCATCATTAAATTTACAGTTATACATCTTATGCAGCACAACATGTCCCCACATCTCAGCTTTGGGATGTGGTAGAGCAAAAATTACCACACCACTGTCTTCGTCGGGACCTCCCTGACACACTGTGCGGGTTTGAAGAAGATCTGAGGAGGTCACATTTTTCACCCAAAAAAACACTAAGGGGTACCCCTTTGTGTTTTTTTTAGACTACATTTTTGACCATCTCAGATTCCTTTCAAACTCACGATGGTGATTGAGCAGGTCCTGACTTACACAGGAGTGTGATTATTTTCAGCCTATCTCATCCCAAAGCTGAGATATGAGGACTAACGTAACTGGGATTTTCTCTCAATAGGTTTATTGGTGTTGAATATATTGGAATTAAATGTATGAGCTTGTTATACATCCATTAAAGCAAAATACAGATGCAATGTAGGATATAATGGACTGACTAGGCTTTTCTGAAGGCACCCTTCTACTCATGTGTTTACCTAGCTTAACTGGAAGTAGGAAACTGATCATGAAATTTACAGTTATACATCTTATGCAGCACAACATGTCCCTACATCTCAGCTTTAGGATGTGGTAGAGCAAAAATTACCACACCACTGTCTTCGTCGGGACCTCCCTGACACACTGTGTGGGTTTGAAGAAGATCTAAGGAGGTCACATTTTTCACCCAAAAAAACACTAAGGGGTACCCCTTTGTGTTTTTTTAGACTACATTTTTGACCATCTCAGATTCCTTCCAAACTCACGATGTTGATTGAGCAGGTCCTGACTTACACAGGAGTGTGATTATTTTCAGCCTATCTCATCCCAAAGCTGAGATATCAGGACTAACGTAACTGGGATTTTCTCTCAATAGGTTTATTGGTGTTGAATATATTGGAGTTAAATTTATGAGCTTGTTATACATCCAATAAAGCAAAATACAGATGCAATGTAGGATATAATGGACTGACTAGGCTTTTCTGATGGCACCCTTCTACTCATGTGTTTACCTAGCTTCACTGGAAGTAGGAATCCCATCATTAAATTTACAGTTATACATCTTATGCAGCACAACATGTCCCCACATCTCAGCTTTGGGATGTGGTAGAGCAAAAATTACCACACCACTGTCTTCGTCGGGACCTCCCTGACACACTGTGCGGGTTTGAAGAAGATCTGAGGAGGTCACATTTTTCACCCAAAAAAACACTAAGGGGTACCCCTTTGTGTTTTTTTTAGACTACATTTTTGACCATCTCAGATTCCTTTCAAACTCACGATGGTGATTGAGCAGGTCCTGACTTACACAGGAGTGTGATTATTTTCAGCCTATCTCATCCCAAAGCTGAGATATGAGGACTAACGTAACTGGGATTTTCTCTCAATAGGTTTATTGGTGTTGAATATATTGGAATTAAATATATGAGCTTGTTATACATCCATTAAAGCAAAATACAGATGCAATGTAGGATATAATGGACTGACTAGGCTTTTCTGAAGGCACCCTTCTACTCATGTGTTTACCTAGCTTAACTGGAAGTAGGAAACCGATCATGAAATTTACAGTTATACATCTTATGCAGCACAACATGTCCCTACATCTCAGCTTTGGGATGTGGTAGAGCAAAAATTACCACACCACTGTCTTCGTCGGGACCTCCCTGACACACTGTGTGGGTTTGAAGAAGATCTGAGGAGGTCACATTTTTCACCCAAAAAAACACTAAGGGGTACCCCTTTGTGTTTTTTTAGACTACATTTTTGACCATCTCAGATTCCTTCCAAACTCACGATGTTGATTGAGCAGGCCCTGACTTACACAGGGCTGTGATTATTTTCAGCCTATCTCATCCCAAAGCTGAGATATGAGGACTAACGTAACTGGGATTTCCTCTCAATAGGTTTATTGGTGTTGAATATATTGGAATTAAATTTATGAGCTTGTTTTACATCCAATAAAGCAAAATACAGATGCAATGTAGGATATAATGGACTGACTAGGCTTTTCTGATGGCACCCTTCTACTCATGTGTTTACCTAGCTTCACTGGAAGTAGGATTCCCATTATGAAATTTACAGTTATACATCTTATGCAGCACAACATGTTCCTACATCTCAGCTTTGGGATGTGGTAGAGCAAAAATGACCACACCACTGTCTTCGTCGGGACCTCCCTAACACACTGTGTGGGTTTGAAGAAGATCTGAGGAGGTCACATTTTTCACCCAAAAAAACACTAAGGGGTACCCCTTTGTGTTTTTTTAGACTACATTTTTGACCATCTCAGATTCCTTCCAAACTCACGATGTTGATTGAGCAGGTCCTGACTTACACAGGAGTGTGATTATTTTCAGCCTATCTCATCCCAAAGCTGAGATATCAGGACTAACGTAACTGGGATTTTCTCTCAATAGGTTTATTGGTGTTGAATATATTGGAGTTAAATTTATGAGCTTGTTATACATCCAATAAAGCAAAATACAGATGCAATGTAGGATATAATGGACTGACTAGGCTTTTCTGATGGCACCCTTCTACTCATGTGTTTACCTAGCTTCACTGGAAGTAGGAATCCCATCATTAAATTTACAGTTATACATCTTATGCAGCACAACATGTCCCCACATCTCAGCTTTGGGATGTGGTAGAGCAAAAATTACCACACCACTGTCTTCGTCGGGACCTCCCTGACACACTGTGTGGGTTTGAAGAAGATCTGAGGAGGTCACATTTTTCACCCAAAAAAACACTAAGGGGTACCCCTTTGTGTTTTTTTAGACTACATTTTTGACCATCTCAGATTCCTTCCAAACTCACGATGTTGATTGAGCAGGCCCTGACTTACACAGGGCTGTGATTATTTTCAGCCTATCTCATCCCAAAGCTGAGATATGAGGACTAACGTAACTGGGATTTTCTCTCAATAGGTTTATTGGTGTTGAATATATTGGAGTTAAATTTATGAGCTTGTTATACATCCAATAAAGCAAAATACAGATGCATTGTAGGATATAATGGACTGACTAGGCTTTTCTGATGCTCCCCTTCTACTCATGTGTTTACCTAGCTTCACTGGAAGTAGGAATCCCATCATTAAATTTACAGTTATACATCTTATGCAGCACAACATGTCCCTACATCTCAGCTTTGGGATGTGGTAGAGCAAAAATTACCACACCACTGTCTTCGTCAGGACCTCCCTGACACACTGTGTGTGTTTGAAGAAGATATGAGGAGGTCACATTTTTCACCCAAAAAAACACTAAGGGGTACCCCTTTGTGTTTTTTTAGACTACATTTTTGACCATCTCAGATTCCTTCCAAACTCACGATGTTGATTGAGCAGGTCCTGACTTACACAGGAGTGGGATTATTTTCAGCCTATCTCATCCCAAAGCTAAGATATCAGGACTAACGTAACTGGGATTTTCTCTCAATAGGTTTATTGGTGTTGAATATATTGGAATTAAATTTATGAGCTTGTTATACATCCAATAAAGCAAAATACAGATGCATTGTAGGATATAATGGACTGACTAGGCTTTTCTGATGCTCCCCTTCTACTCATGTGTTTACCTAGCTTCACTGGAAGTAGGAATCCCATCATTAAATTTACAGCTATACATCTTATGCAGCACAACATGTTCCTACATCTCAGCTTTGGGATGTGGTAGAGCAAAAATTACCACACCACTGTCTTCGTCGGGACCTCCCTGACACACTGTGTGGGTTTGAAGAAGATCTGAGGAGGTCACATTTTTCACCCAAAAAAACACTAAGGGGTACCCCTTTGTGTTTTTTTAGACTACATTTTTGACCATCTCAGATTCCTTTCAAACTCACGATGGTGATTGAGCAGGTCCTGACTTACACAGGAGTGTGATTATTTTCAGCCTATCTCATCCCAAAGCTGAGATATGAGGACTAACGTAACTGGGATTTTCTCTCAATACGTTTATTGGTGTTGAATATATTGGAGTTAAATTCATGAGCTTGTTATACATCCAATAAAGCAAAATACAGATGCAATGTAGGATATAATGGACTGACTAGGCTTTTCTGATGGCACCCTTCTACTCATGTGTTTACCTAGCTTAACTGGAAGTAGGAAACCGATCATGAAATTTACAGTTATACATCTTATGCAGCACAACATGTCCCTACATCTCAGCTTTGGGATGTGGTAGAGCAAAAATTACCACACCACTGTCTTTGTCGGGACCTCCCTGACAAACTGTGTGGGTTTGAAGAAGATCTGAGGAGGTCACATTTTTCACCCAAAAAACCACTAAGGGGTACCCCTTTGTGTTTTTTTAGACTACATTTTTGACCATCTCAGATTCCTTCCAAACTCACGATGTTGATTGAGCAGGCCCTGACTTACACAGGGCTGTGATTATTTTCAGCCTATCTCATCCCAAAGCTGAGATTTGAGGACTAACGTAACTGGGATTTTCTCTCAATAGGTTTATTGGTGTTGAATATATTGGAGTTAAATTTATGAGCTTGTTATACATCCAATAAAGCAAAATACAGATGCATTGTAGGATATAATGGACTGACTAGGCTTTTCTGATGCTCCCCTTCTACTCATGTGTTTACCTAGCTTCACTGGAAGTAGGAATCCCATCATTAAATTTACAGTTATACATCTTATGCAGCACAACATGTCCCTACATCTCAGCTTTGGGATGTGGTAGAGCAAAAATTACCACACCACTGTCTTCGTCAGGACCTCCCTGACACACTGTGTGGGTTTGAAAAAGATCTGAGGAGGTCACATTTTTCACCCAAAAAAACACTAAGGGGTACCCCTTTGTGTTTTTTTAGACTACATTTTTGACCATCTCAGATTCCTTCCAAACTCACGATGTTGATTGAGCAGGTCCTGACTTACACAGGAGTGTGATTATTTTCAGCCTATCTCATCCCAAAGCTGAGATATGAGGACTAACGTAACTGGGATTTTCTCTCAATAGGTTTACTGGTGTTGAATATATTGGAGTTAAATTTATGAGCTTGTTATACATCCAATAAAGCAAAATACAGATGCAATGTAGGATATAATGGACTGACTAGGCTTTTCTGATGGCACCCTTCTACTCATGTGTTTACCTAGCTTCACTGGAAGTAGGAATCCCATCATTAAATTTACAGTAATACATCTTATGCAGCACAACATGTCCCCACATCTCAGCTTTGGGATGTGGTAGAGCAAAAATTACCACACCACTGTCTTCGTCGGGACCTCCCTGACACACTGTGTGGGTTTGAAGAAGATCTGAGGAGGTCACATTTTTCACCCAAAAAAACACTAAGGGGTACCCCTTTGTGTTTTTTTAGACTACATTTTTGACCATCTCAGATTCCTTTCAAACTCACGATGGTGATTGAGCAGGTCCTGACTTACACAGGAGTGTGATTATTTTCAGCCTATCTCATCCCAAAGCTGAGATATGAGGACTAACGTAACTGGGATTTTCTCTCAATAGGTTTATTGGTGTTGAATATATTGGAGTTAAATTTATGAGCTTGTTATACATCCAATAAAGCAAAATACAGATGCAATGTAGGATATAATGGACTGACTAGGCTTTTCTGATGGCACCCTTCTACTCATGTGTTTACCTAGCTTAACTGGAAGTAGGAAACTGATCATGAAATTTACAGTTATACATCTTATGCAGCACAACATGTCCCTACATCTCAGCTTTGGGATGTGGTAGAGCAAAAATTACCACACCACTGTCTTTGTCGGGACCTCCCTGACAAACTGTGTGGGTTTGAAGAAGATCTGAGGAGGTCACATTTTTCACCCAAAAAACCACTAAGGGGTACCCCTTTGTGTTTTTTTAGACTACATTTTTGACCATCTCAGATTCCTTCCAAACTCACGATGTTGATTGAGCAGGCCCTGACTTACACAGGGCTGTGATTATTTTCAGCCTATCTCATCCCAAAGCTGAGATTTGAGGACTAACGTAACTGGGATTTTCTCTCAATAGGTTTATTGGTGTTGAATATATTGGAGTTAAATTTATGAGCTTGTTATACATCCAATAAAGCAAAATACAGATGCATTGTAGGATATAATGGACTGACTAGGCTTTTCTGATGCTCCCCTTCTACTCATGTGTTTACCTAGCTTCACTGGAAGTAGGAATCCCATCATTAAATTTACAGTTATACATCTTATGCAGCACAACATGTCCCTACATCTCAGCTTTGGGATGTGGTAGAGCAAAAATTACCACACCACTGTCTTCGTCAGGACCTCCCTGACACACTGTGTGGGTTTGAAGAAGATCTGAGGAGGCCACATTTTTCACCCAAAAAAACACTAAGGGGCACCCCTTTGTGTTTTTTTAGACTACATTTTTGACCATCTCAGATTCCTTCCAAACTCACGATGTTGATTGAGCAGGCCCTAACTTACACAGGGCTGTGATTATTTTCAGCCTATCTCATCCCAAAGCTGAGATATGAGGACTAACGTAACTGGGATTTCCTCTCAATAGGTTTATTGGTGTTGAATATATTGGAATTAAATTTATGAGCTTGTTATACATCCAATAAAGCAAAATACAGATGCAATGTAGGATATAATGGACTGACTAGGCTTTTCTGATGGCACCCTTCTACTCATGTGTTTACCTAGCTTCACTGGAAGTAGGAATCCCATCATTAAATTTACAGTTATACATCTTATGCAGCACAACATGTCCCCACATCTCAGCTTTGGGATGTGGTAGAGCAAAAATTACCACACCACTGTCTTCGTCGGGACCTCCCTGACACACTGTGTGGGTTTGAAAAAGATCTGAGGAGGTCACATTTTTCACCCAAAAAAACACTAAGGGGTACCCCTTTGTGTTTTTTTAGACTACATTTTTGACCATCTCAGATTCCTTCCAAACTCACGATGTTGATTGAGCAGGTCCTGACTTACACAGGAGTGTGATTATTTTCAGCCTATCTCATCCCAAAGCTGAGATATCAGGACTAACGTAACTGAGATTTTCTCTCAATAGGTTTATTGGTGTTGAATATATTGGAGTTAAATTTATGAGCTTGTTATACATCCAATAAAGCAAAATACAGATGCAATGTAGGATATAATGGACTGACTAGGCTTTTCTGATGGCACCCTTCTACTCATGTGTTTACCTAGCTTCACTGGAAGTAGGAATCCCATCATTAAATTTACAGTAATACATCTTATGCAGCACAACATGTCCCTACATCTCAGCTTTGGGATGTGGTAGAGCAAAAATTACCACACCACTGTCTTCGTCGGGACCTCCCTGACACACTGTGTGGGTTTAAAGAAGATCTGAGGAGGTCACATTTTTCACCCAAAAAAACACTAAGGGGTACCCCTTTGTGTTTTTTTAGACTACATTTTTGACCATCTCAGATTCCTTTCAAACTCACGATGGTGATTGAGCAGGTCCTGACTTACACAGGAGTGTGATTATTTTCAGCCTATCTCATCCCAAAGCTGATATATGAGGACTAACTTAACTGGGATTTTCTCTCAATAGGTTTATTGGTGTTGAATATATTGGAATTAAATTTATGAGCTTGTTATACATCCAATAAAGCAAAATACAGATGCAATGTAGGATATAATGGACTGACTAGGCTTTTCTGATGGCACCCTTCTACTCATGTGTTTACCTAGCTTCACTGGAAGTAGGAATCCCATCATTAAATTTACAGTTATACATCTTATGCAGCACAACATGTCCCTACATCTCAGCTTTGGGATGTGGTAGAGCAAAAATTACCACACCACTGTCTTCGTCAGGACCTCCCTGACACACTGTGTGGGTTTGAAGAAGATCTGAGGAGGCCACATTTTTCACCCAAAAAAACACTAAGGGGTACCCCTTTGTGTTTTTTTAGACTACATTTTTGACCATCTCAGATTCCTTCCAAACTCACGATGTTGATTGAGCAGGCCCTAACTTACACAGGGCTGTGATTATTTTCAGCCTATCTCATCCCAAAGCTGAGATATGAGGACTAACGTAACTGGGATTTCCTCTCAATAGGTTTATTGGTGTTGAATATATTGGAATTAAATTTATGAGCTTGTTATACATCCAATAAAGCAAAATACAGATGCAATGTAGGATATAATGGACTGACTAGGCTTTTCTGATGCTCCCCTTCTACTCATGTGTTTACCTAGCTTCACTGGAAGTAGGAATCCCATCATTAAATTTACAGTTATACATCTTATGCAGCACAACATGTCCCTACATCTCAGCTTTGGGATGTGGTAGAGCAAAAATTACCACACCACTGTCTTCGTCAGGACCTCCCTGACACACTGTGTGGGTTTGAAGAAGATCTGAGGAGGTCACATTTTTCACCCAAAAAAACACTAAGGGGTACCCCTTTGTGTTTTTTTAGACTACATTTTTGACCATCTCAGATTCCTTCCAAACTCACGATGTTGATTGAGCAGGTCCTGACTTACACAGGAGTGTGATTATTTTCAGCCTATCTCATCCCAAAGCTGAGATATCAGGACTAACGTAACTGGGATTTTCTCTCAATAGGTTTATTGGTGTTGAATATATTGGAGTTAAATTTATGAGCTTGTTATACATCCAATAAAGCAAAATACAGATGCATTGTAGGATATAATGGACTGACTAGGCTTTTCTGATGCTCCCCTTCTACTCATGTGTTTACCTAGCTTCACTGGAAGTAGGAATCCCATAATTAAATTTACAGTTATACATCTTATGCAGCACAACATGTCCCTACATCTCAGCTTTGGGATGTGGTAGAGCAAAAATTACCACACCACTGTCTTTGTCGGGACCTCCCTGACACACTGTGTGGGTTTGAAGAAGATCTGAGGAGGTCACATTTTTCACCCAAAAAAACACTAAGGGGTACCCCTTTGTGTTTTTTTAGACTACATTTTTGACCATCTCAGATTCCTTTCAAACTCACGATGGTGATTGAGCAGGTCCTGACTTACACAGGAGTGTGATTATTTTCAGCCTATCTCATCCCAAAGCTGAGATATGAGGACTAACGTAACTGGGATTTTCTCTCAATAGGTTTATTGGTGTTGAATATATTGGAGTTAAATTTATGAGCTTGTTATACATCCAATAAAGCAAAATACAGATGCATTGTAGGATATAATGGACTGACTAGGCTTTTCTGATGCTCCCCTTCTACTCATGTGTTTACCTAGCTTCACTGGAAGTAGGAATCCCATCATTAAATTTACAGTTATACATCTTATGCAGCACAACATGTCCCCACATCTCAGCTTTGGGATGTGGTAGAGCAAAAATTACCACACCACTATCTTCGTTGGGACCTCCCTGACACACTGTGTGGGTTTGAAGAAGATCTGAGGAGGTCACATTTCTCACCCAAAAAACACTAAGGGGTACCCCTTTGTGTTTTTTTAGACTACATTTTTGACCATCTCAGATTCCTTCCAAACTCACGATGTTGATTGAGCAGGTCCTGACTTACACAGGGCTGTGATTATTTTCAGCTTATCTCATCCCAAAGCTGAGATATCAGGACTAACATAACTGGGATTTTCTCTCAATAGGTTTATTGGTGTTGAATATATTGGAATTAAATTTATGAGCTTGTTATACATCCATTAAAGCAAAATACAGATGCAATGTAGGATATAATGGACTGACTAGGCTTTTCTGATGGCACCCTTCTACTCATGTGTTTACCTAGCTTAACTGGAAGTAGGAAACCGATCATGAAATTTACAGTTATACATCTTATGCAGCACAACATGTCCCTACATCTCAGCTTTGGGATGTGGTAGAGCAAAAATTACCACACCACTGTCTTCGTCGGGACCTCCCTGACACACTGTGTGGGTTTGAAGAAGATCTGAGGAGGTCACATTTTTCACCCAAAAAAACACTAAGGGGTACCCCTTTGTGTTTTTTTAGACTACATTTTTGACCATCTCAGATTCCTTCCAAACTCACGATGTTGATTGAGCAGGTCCTGACTTACACAGGAGTGTGATTATTTTCAGCCTATCTCATCCCAAAGCTGAGATATCAGGACTAACGTAACTGGGATTTTCTCTCAATAGGTTTATTGGTGTTTAATATATTGGAGTTAAATTTATGAGCTTGTTATACATCCAATAAAGCAAAATACAGATGCAATGTAGGATATAATGGGCTGACTAGGCTTTTCTGATGGCACCCTTCTACTCATGTGTTTACCTAGCTTCACTGGAAGTAGGAATCCCATCATTAAATTTACAGTTATACATCTTATGCAGCACAACATGTCCCTACATCTCAGCTTTGGGATGTGGTAGAGCAAAAACTACCACACCACTGTCTTTGTCAGGACCTCCCTGACACACTGTGTGGGTTTGAAGAAGATCTGAGGAGGCCACATTTTTCACCCAAAAAAACACTAAGGGGTACCCCTTTGTGTTTTTTTAGACTACATTTTTGACCATCTCAGATTCCTTCCAAACTCACGATGTTGATTGAGCAGGCCCTAACTTACACAGGGCTGTGATTATTTTCAGCCTATCTCATCCCAAAGCTGAGATATGAGGACTAACGTAACTGGAATTTCCTCTCAATAGGTTTATTGGTGTTGAATATATTGGAATTAAATTTATGAGCTTGTTATACATCCAATAAAGCAAAATACAGATGCAATGTAGGATATAATGGACTGACTAGGCTTTTCTGATGCTCCCCTTCTACTCATGTGTTTACCTAGCTTCACTAGAAGTAGGAATCCCATCATTAAATTTACAGTTATACATCTTATGCAGCACAACATGTCCCTACATCTCAGCTTTGGGATGTGGTAGAGCAAAAATTACCACACCACTGTCTTCGTCAGGACCTCCCTGACACACTGTGTGGGTTTGAAGAAGATCTGAGGAGGCCACATTTTTCACCCAAAAAAACACTAAGGGGTACCCCTTTGTGTTTTTTTAGACTACATTTTTGACCATCTCAGATTCCTTCCAAACTCACGATGTTGATTGAGCAGGTCCTGACTTACACAGGAGTGTGATTATTTTCAGCCTATCTCATCCCAAAGCTGAGATATCAGGACTAACGTAACTGGGATTTTCTCTCAATAGGTTTATTGGTGTTGAATATATTGGAGTTAAATTTATGAGCTTGTTATACATCCAATAAAGCAAAATACAGATGCATTGTAGGATATAATGGACTGACTAGGCTTTTCTGATGCTCCCCTTCTACTCATGTGTTTACCTAGCTTCACTGGAAGTAGGAATCCCATAATTAAATTTACAGTTATACATCTTATGCAGCACAACATGTCCCTACATCTCAGCTTTGGGATGTGGTAGAGCAAAAATTACCACACCACTGTCTTTGTCGGGACCTCCCTGACACACTGTGTGGGTTTGAAGAAGATCTGAGGAGGTCACATTTTTCACCCAAAAAAACACTAAGGGGTACCCCTTTGTGTTTTTTTAGACTACATTTTTGACCATCTCAGATTCCTTTCAAACTCACGATGGTGATTGAGCAGGTCCTGACTTACACAGGAGTGTGATTATTTTCAGCCTATCTCATCCCAAAGCTGAGATATGAGGACTAACGTAACTGGGATTTTCTCTCAATAGGTTTATTGGTGTTGAATATATTGGAGTTAAATTTATGAGCTTGTTATACATCCAATAAAGCAAAATACAGATGCATTGTAGGATATAATGGACTGACTAGGCTTTTCTGATGCTCCCCTTCTACTCATGTGTTTACCTAGCTTCACTGGAAGTAGGAATCCCATCATTAAATTTACAGTTATACATCTTATGCAGCACAACATGTCCCCACATCTCAGCTTTGGGATGTGGTAGAGCAAAAATTACCACACCACTATCTTCGTCGGGACCTCCCTGACACACTGTGTGGGTTTGAAGAAGATCTGAGGAGGTCACATTTCTCACCCAAAAAAACACTAAGGGGTACCCCTTTGTGTTTTTTTAGACTACATTTTTGACCATCTCAGATTCCTTCCAAACTCACGATGTTGATTGAGCAGGTCCTGACTTACACAGGGCTGTGATTATTTTCAGCTTATCTCATCCCAAAGCTGAGATATCAGGACTAACGTAACTGGGATTTTCTCTCAATAGGTTTATTGGTGTTGAATATATTGGAATTAAATTTATGAGCTTGTTATACATCCATTAAAGCAAAATACAGATGCAATGTAGGATATAATGGACTGACTAGGCTTTTCTGATGGCACCCTTCTACTCATGTGTTTACCTAGCTTAACTGGAAGTAGGAAACCGATCATGAAATTTACAGTTATACATCTTATGCAGCACAACATGTCCCTACATCTCAGCTTTGGGATGTGGTAGAGCAAAAATTACCACACCACTGTCTTCGTCGGGACCTCCCTGACACACTGTGTGGGTTTGAAGAAGATCTGAGGAGGTCACATTTTTCACCCAAAAAAACACTAAGGGGTACCCCTATGTGTTTTTTTAGACTACATTTTTGACCATCTCAGATTCCTTCCAAACTCACGATGTTGATTGAGCAGGTCCTGACTTACACAGGAGTGTGATTATTTTCAGCCTATCTCATCCCAAAGCTGAGATATCAGGACTAACGTAACTGGGATTTTCTCTCAATAGGTTTATTGGTGTTTAATATATTGGAGTTAAATTTATGAGCTTGTTATACATCCAATAAAGCAAAATACAGATGCAATGTAGGATATAATGGGCTGACTAGGCTTTTCTGATGGCACCCTTCTACTCATGTGTTTACCTAGCTTCACTGGAAGTAGGAATCCCATCATTAAATTTAGAAGATCTGAGGAGGTCACATTTTTCACCCAAAAAAACACTAAGGGGTACCCCTTTGTGTTTTTTTAGACTACATTTTTGACCATCTCAGATTCCTTCCAAACTCACGATGTTGATTGAGCAGGTCCTGACTTACACAGGAGTGTGATTATTTTCAGCCTATCTCATCCCAAAGCTGAGATATCAGGACTAACGTAACTGGGATTTTCTCTCAATAGGTTTATTGGTGTTGAATATATTGGAGTTAAATTTATGAGCTTGTTATACATCCAATAAAGCAAAATACAGATGCAATGTAGGATATAATGGACTGACTAGGCTTTTCTGATGGCACCCTTCTACTCATGTGTTTACCTAGCTTCACTGGAAGTAGGAATCCCATCATTAAATTTACAGTTATACATCTTATGCAGCACAACATGTCCCCACATCTCAGCTTTGGGATGTGGTAGAGCAAAAATTACCACACCACTGTCTTCGTCGGGACCTCCCTGAGACACTGTGTGGGTTTGAAGAAGATCTGAGGAGGTCACATTTTTCACCCAAAAAAACACTAAGGGGTACCCCTTTGTGTTTTTTTAGACTACATTGTTGACCATCTCAGATTCCTTTCAAACTCACGATGGTGATTGAGCAGGTCCTGACTTACACAGGAGTGTGATTATTTTCAGCCTATCTCATCCCAAAGCTGAGATATCAGGACTAACGTAACTGGGATTTTCTCTCAATAGGTTTATTGGTGTTGAATATATTGGAATTAAATTTATGAGCTTGTTATACATCCATTAAAGCAAAATACAGATGCAATGTAGGATATAATGGACTGACTAGGCTTTTCTGATGGCACCCTTCTACTCATGTGTTTACCTAGCTTAACTGGAAGTAGGAAACCGATCATGAAATTTACAGTTATACATCTTATGCAGCACAACATGTCCCTACATCTCAGCTTTGGGATGTGGTAGAGCAAAAATTACCACACCACGGTCTTCGTCGGGACCTCCCTGACACACTGTGTGGGTTTGAAGAAGATCTAAGGAGGTCACATTTTTCACCCAAAAAAACACTAAGGGGTACCCCTTTGTGTTTTTTTAGACTACATTTTTGACCATTTCAGATTTCTTCCAAACTCACGATGTTGATTGAGCAGGTCCTGACTTACACAGGATTTTGATTATTTTCAGCCTATCTAATCCCAAAGCTGAGATATGAGGACTAACGTAACTGGGATTTTCTCTCAATAGGTTTATTGGTGTTGAATATATTGGAATTAAATTCATGAGCTTGTTATACATCCAATAAAGCAAAATACAGATGCAATGTAGGATATAATGGACTGACTAGGCTTTTCTGATGGCACCCTTCTACTCATGTGTTTACCTAGCTTAACTGGAAGTAGGAAACCGATCATGAAATTTACAGTTATACATCTTATGCAGCACAACATGTCCCTACATCTCAGCTTTGGGATGTGGTAGAGCAAAAATTACCACACCACTGTCTTCATCGGGACCTCCCTGAGACACTGTGTGGGTTTGAAGAAGATCTGAGGAGGTCACATTTTTCACCCAAAAAAACACTAAGGGGTACCCCTTTGTGTTTTTTTAGACTACATTTCTGACCATTTCAGATTCCTTCCAAACTCACGATGTTGATTGAGCAGGCCCTGACTTACACAGGGCTGTGATTATTTTCAGCCTATCTCATCCCAAAGCTGAGATATGAGGACTAACGTAACTGGGATTTCCTCTCAATAGGTTTATTGGTGTTGAATATATTGGAATTAAATTTATGAGCTTGTTATACATCCAATAAAGCAAAATACAGATGCAATGTAGGATATAATGGACTGACTAGGCTTTTCTGATGGCACCCTTCTACTCATGTGTTTACCTAGCTTCACTGGAAGTAGGATTCCCATTATGAAATTTACAGTTATACATCTTATGCAGCACAACATGTTCCTACATCTCAGCTTTGGGATGTGGTAGAGCAAAAATGACCACACCACTGTCTTCGTCGGGACCTCCCTGACACACTGTGTGGGTTTGAAGAAGATCTGAAGAGGTCACATTTTTCACCCAAAAAAACACTAAGGGGTACCCCTTTGTGTTTTTTTAGACTATATTTTTGACCATCTCAGATTCCTTCCAAACTCACGATGTTGATTAAGCAGGCCCTGACTTACACAGGGCTGTGATTATTTTCAGCCTATCTCATCCCAAAGCTGAGATATGAGGACTAACGTAACTGGGATTTCCTCTCAATAGGTTTATTGGTGTTGAAAATATTGGAATTAAATTTATGAGCTTGTTATACATCCAATAAAGCAAAATACAGATGCAATGTAGGATATAATGGGCTGACTAGGCTTTTCTGATGGCACCCTTCTACTCATGTGTTTACCTAGCTTCACTGGAAGTAGGAATCCCATCATTAAATTTACAGTTATACATCTTATGCAGCACAACATGTCCCTACATCTCAGCTTTGGGATGTGGTAGAGCAAAAATTACCACACCACTGTCTTCGTCGGGACCTCCCTGAGACACTGTGTGGGTTTGAAGAAGATCTGAGGAGGTCACATTTTTCACCCAAAAAAACACTAAGGGGTACCCCTTTGTGTTTTTTTAGACTACATTTTTGACCATCTCAGATTCCTTTCAAACTCACGATGGTGATTGAGCAGGTCCTGACTTACACAGGATTTTGATTATTTTCAGCCTATCTCATCCCAAAGCTGAGATATGAGGACTAACGTAACTGGGATTTTCTCTCAATAGGTTTATTGGTGTTGAATATATTGGAATTAAACTTATGAGCTTGTTATACATCCAATAAAGCAAAATACAGATGCAATGTAGGATATAATGGACTGACTAGGCTTTTCTGATGGCACCCTTCTACTCATGTGTTTACCTAGCTTAACTGGAAGTAGGAAACCGATCATGAAATTTACAGTTATACATCTTATGCAGCACAACATGTCCCTACATCTCAGCTTTGGGATGTGGTAGAGCAAAAATTACCACACCACTGTCTTCATCGGGACCTCCCTGAGACACTGTGTGGGTTTGAAGAAGATCTGAGGAGGTCACATTTTTCACCCAAAAAAACACTAAGGGGTACCCCTTTGTGTTTTTTTAGACTACATTTCTGACCATTTCAGATTCCTTCCAAACTCACGATGTTGATTGAGCAGGCCCTGACTTACACAGGGCTGTGATTATTTTCAGCCTATCTCATCCCAAAGCTGAGATATGAGGACTAACGTAACTGGGATTTTCTCTCAATAGGTTTATTGGTGTTGAATATATTGGAGTTAAATTTATGAGCTTGTTATACATCCAATAAAGCAAAATACAGATGCAATGTAGGATATAATGGACTTACTAGGCTTTTCTGATGCCCCCCTTCTACTCATGTGTTTACCTAGCTTCACTGGAAGTAGGAATCCCATCATTAAATTTACAGTTATACATCTTATGCAGCACAACATGTCCCTACATCTCAGCTTTGGGGTGTGGTAGAGGAAAAATGACCACACCACTGTCTTCGTCGGGACCTCCCTGACACACTGTGTGGGTTTGAAGAAGATCTGAGGAGGTCACATTTTTCACCCAAAAAAACACTAAGGGGTACCCCTTTGTGTTTTTTTAGACTACATTTTTGACCATCTCAGATTCCTTCCAAACTCACGAAGTTGATTGAGCAGGTCATGACTTACACAGGAGTGTGATTATTTTCAGCCTATCTCATCCCAAAGCTGAGATATCAGGACTAACGTAACTGGGATTTTCTCTCAATAGGTTTATTGGTGTTGAATATATTGGAGTTAAATTTATGAGATTGTTATACATCCAATAAAACAAAATACAGATGCAATGTAGGATATAATGGGCTGACTAGGCTTTTCTGATGGCACCCTTCTACTCATGTGTTTACCTAGCTTCACTGGAAGTAGGAATCCCATCATTAAATTTACAGTTATACATCTTATGCAGCACAACATGTCCCTACATCTCAGCTTTGGGGTGTGGTAGAGGAAAAATGACCACACCACTGTCTTCGTCGGGACCTCCCTGACACACTGTGTGGGTTTGAAGAAGATCTGAGGAGGTCACATTTTTCACCCAAAAAAACACAAAGGGGTACCCCTTTGTGTTTTTTTAGACTACATTTTTGACCATCTCAGATTCCTTTCAAACTCACGATGGTGATTGAGCAGGTCCTGACTTACACAGGAGTGTGATTATTTTCAGCCTATCTCATCCCAAAGCTGAGGTATGAGGACTAACGTAACTGGGATTTTCTCTCAATAGGTTTATTGGTGTTGAATATATTGGAGTTAAATTTATGAGCTTGTTATACATCCAATAAAGCAAAATACAGATGCATTGTAGGATATAATGGACTGAATAGGCTTTTCTGATGCTCCCCTTCTACTCATGTGTTTACCTAGCTTCACTGGAAGTAGGAATCCCATCATTAAATTTACAGTTATACATCTTATGCAGCACAACATGTCCCTACATCTCAGCTTTGGGATGTGGTAGAGCAAAAATTACCACACCACTGTCTTCGTCGGGACCTCCCTGACACACTGTGTGGGTTTGAAGAAGATCTGAGGAGGTCACATTTTTCACCCAAAAAAACACTAAGTGGTACCACTTTGTGTTTTTTTAGACTACATTTTTGACCATCTCAGATTCCTTCCAAACTCACGATGTTGATTGAGCAGGCCCTGACTTACACAGGGCTGTGATTATTTTCAGCCTATCTCATCCCAAAGCTGAGATATGAGGACTAACGTAACTGGGACTTTCTCTCAACAGGTTTATTGGTGTTGAATATATTGGAGTTAAATTTATGAGCTTGTTATACATCCAATAAAGCAAAATACAGATGCAATGTAGGATATAATGGACTGAATAGGCTTTTCTGATGCTTCCCTTCTACTCATGTGTTTACCTAGCTTAACTGGAAGTAGGAAACCGATCATGAAATTTACAGTTATACATCTTATGCAGCACAACATGTCCCTACATCTCAGCTTTGGGATGTGGTAGAGCAAAAATTACCACACCACTGTCTTCATCGGGACCTCCCTGAGACACTGTGTGGGTTTGAAGAAGATCTGAGGAGGTCACATTTTTCACCCAAAAAAACACTAAGGGGTACCCCTTTGTGTTTTTTTAGACTACATTTCTGACCATTTCAGATTCCTTCCAAACTCACGATGTTGATTGAGCAGGCCCTGACTTACACAGGGCTGTGATTATTTTCAGCCTATCTCATCCCAAAGCTGAGATATGAGGACTAACGTAACTGGGATTTTCTCTCAATAGGTTTATTGGTGTTGAATATATTGGAGTTAAATTTATGAGCTTGTTATACATCCAATAAAGCAAAATACAGATGCAATGTAGGATATAATGGACTGACTAGGCTTTTCTGATGCCCCCCTTCTACTCATGTGTTTACCTAGCTTCACTGGAAGTAGGAATCCCATCATTAAATTTACAGTTATACATCTTATGCAGCACAACATGTCCCTACATCTCAGCTTTGGGGTGTGGTAGAGGAAAAATGACCACACCACTGTCTTCGTCGGGACCTCCCTGACACACTGTGTGGGTTTGAAGAAGATCTGAGGAGGTCACATTTTTCACCCAAAAAAACACTAAGGGGTACCACTTTGTGTTTTTTAGACTACATTTTTGACCATCTCAGATTCCTTCCAAACTCACGATGTTGATTGAGCAGGCCCTGACTTACACAGGGCTGTGATTATTTTCAGCCTATCTCATCCCAAAGCTGAGATATGAGGACTAACGTAACTGGGACTTTCTCTCAATAGGTTTATTGGTGTTGAATATATTGGAGTTAAATTTATGAGCTTGTTATACATCCAATAAAGCAAAATACAGATGCAATGTAGGATATAATGGACTGACTAGGCTTTTCTGATGCTCCCCTTCTACTCATGTGTTTACCTAGCTTCACTGGAAGTAGGAATCCCATCATTAAATTTACAGTTATACATCTTATGCAGCACAACATGTCCCTACATCTCAGCTTTGGGATGTGGTAGAGCAAAAATTACCATACCACTGTCTTCGTCGGGACCTCCCTGAGACACTGTGTGGGTTTGAAGAAGATCTGAGGAGGTCACATTTTTCACCCAAAAAAACACAAAGGGGTACCCCTTTGTGTTTTTTTAGACTACATTTTTGACCATCTCAGATTCCTTTCAAACTCACGATGGTGATTGAGCAGGTCCTGACTTACACAGGAGTGTGATTATTTTCAGCCTATCTCATCCCAAAGCTGAGGTATGAGGACTAACGTAACTGGGATTTTCTCTCAATAGGTTTATTGGTGTTGAATATATTGGAGTTAAATTTATGAGCTTGTTATACATCCAATAAAGCAAAATACAGATGCATTGTAGGATATAATGGACTGAATAGGCTTTTCTGATGCTCCCCTTCTACTCATGTGTTTACCTAGCTTCACTGGAAGTAGGAATCCCATCATTAAATTTACAGTTATACATCTTATGCAGCACAACATGTCCCTACATCTCAGCTTTGGGATGTGGTAGAGCAAAAATTACCACACCACTGTCTTCGTCGGGACCTCCCTGACACACTGTGTGGGTTTGAAGAAGATCTGAGGAGGTCACATTTTTCACCCAAAAAAACACTAAGGGGTACCACTTTGTGTTTTTTTAGACTACATTTTTGACCATCTCAGATTCCTTCCAAACTCACGATGTTGATTGAGCAGGCCCTGACTTACACAGGGCTGTGATTATTTTCAGCCTATCTCATCCCAAAGCTGAGATATGAGGACTAACGTAACTGGGACTTTCTCTCAACAGGTTTATTGGTGTTGAATATATTGGAGTTAAATTTATGAGCTTGTTATACATCCAATAAAGCAAAATACAGATGCAATGTAGGATATAATGGACTGAATAGGCTTTTCTGATGCTTCCCTTCTACTCATGTGTTTACCTAGCTTCACTGGAAGTAGGAATCCCATCATTAAATTTACAGTTATACATCTTATGCAGCACAACATGTTCCTACATCTCAGCTTTGGGATGTGGTAGAGCAAAAATTACCACACCACTGTCTTCGTCGGGACCTCCCTGACACACTGTGTGGATTTGAAGAAGATCTGAGGAGGTCACATTTTTCACCCAAAAAACACTAAGGGGTACCCTTTTGTGTTTTTTTAGACTACATTTTTGACCATCTCAGATTCCTTTCAAACTCACGATGTTGATTGAGCAGGTCCTGACTTACACAGGAGTGTGATTATTTTCAGCCTATCTCATCCCAAAGCTGAGATATCAGGACTAACGTAACTGGGATTTTCTCTCAATAGGTTTATTGGTGTTGAATATATTGGAGTTAAATTTATGAGCTTGTTATACATCCAATAAAGCAAAATACAGATGCAATGTAGGATATAATGGGCTGACTAGGCTTTTCTGATGGCACCCTTCTACTCATGTGTTTACCTAGCTTCACTGGAAGTAGGAAACCGATCATGAAATTTACAGTTATACATCTTATGCAGCACAACATGTCCCTACATCTCAGCTTTGGGATGTGGTAGAGCAAAAATTACCACACCACTGTCTTCGTCGGGACCTCCCTGACACACTGTGTGGGTTTGAAGAAGATCTAAGGAGGTCACATTTTTCACCCAAAAAAACACTAAGGGGTACCCCTTTGTGTTTTTTTAGACTACATTTTTGACCATCTCAGATTCCTTTCAAACTCACGATGGTGATTGAGCAGGTCCTGACTTACACAGGAGTGTGATTATTTTCAGCCTATCTCATCCCAAAGCTGAGATATGAGGACTAACATAACTGGGATTTTCTCTCAACAGGTTTATTGGTGTTGAATATATTGGAGTTAAATTTATGAGCTTGTTATACATCCAATAAAGCAAAATACAGATGCAATGTAGGATATAATGGACTGACTAGGCTTTTCTGATGCCCCCCTTCTACTCATGTGTTTACCTAGCTTCACTGGAAGTAGGAATCCCATCATTAAATTTACAGTTATACATCTTATGCAGCACAACATGTCCCTACATCTCAGCTTCGGGATGTGGTAGAGCAAAATTTACCACACCACTGTCTTCGTCGGGACCTCCCTGACACACTGTGTGGGTTTGAAGAAGATCTAAGGAGGTCACACTTTTCACCCAAAAAAACACTAAGGGGTACCCCTTTGTGTTTTTTTAGACTACATATTTGACCATCTCAGATTCCTTTCAAACTCACAATGGTGATTGAGCAGGTCCTGACTTACACAGGAGTGTGAATATTTTCAGCCTATCTCATCCCAAAGCTGAGATATGAGGACTAACGTAACTGGGATTTTCTCTCAATAGGTTTATTGGTGTTGAATATATTGGAATTAAATGTATGAGCTTGTTATACATCCATTAAAGCAAAATACAGATGCAATGTAGGATATAATGGACTGACTAGGCTTTTCTGAAGGCACCCTTCTACTCATGTGTTTACCTAGCTTAACTGGAAGTAGGAAACCGATCATGAAATTTACAGTTATACATCTTATGCAGCACAACATGTCCCTACATCTCAGCTTTGGGATGTGGTAGAGCAAAAATTACCACACTACTGTCTTTGTCGGGACCTCCCTGACACACTGTGTGGGTTTGAAGAAGATCTGAGGAGGTCACATTTTTCACCCAAAAAAACACTAAGGGGTACCCCTTTGTGTTTTTTTAGACTACATTTTTGACCATCTCAGATTCCTTCCAAACTCACGATGTTGATTGAGCAGGCCCTGACTTACACAGGGCTGTGATTATTTTCAGCCTATCTCATCCCAAAGCTGAGATATGAGGACTAACGTAACTGGGACTTTCTCTCAATAGGTTTATTGGTGTTGAATATATTGGAGTTAAATTTATGAGCTTGTTATACATCCAATAAAGCAAAATACAGATGCAATGTAGGATATAATGGACTGATTAGGCTTTTCTGATGCTCCCCTTCTACTCATGTGTTTACCTAGCTTCACTGGAAGTAGGAATCCCATCATTAAATTTACAGTTATACATCTTATGCAGCACAACATGTTCCTACATCTCAGCTTTGGGATGTGGTAGAGCAAAAATTACCACACCACTGTCTTCGTCGGGACCTCCCTGACACACTGTGTGGGTTTGAAGAAGATCTGAGGAGGTCACATTTTTCATCCAAAAAAACACTAAGGGGTACCCCTTTGTGTTTTTTTAGACTACATTTTTGACCATCTCAGATTCCTTCCAAACTCACGATGTTGATTGAGCAGGCCCTGACTTACACAGGGCTGTGATTATTTTCAGCCTATCTCATCCCAAAGCTGAGATATGAGGACTAACGTAACTGGGATTTTCTCTCAATAGGTTTATTGGTGTTGAATATATTGGAGTTAAATTTATGAGCTTGTTATACATCCAATAAAGCAAAATACAGATGCATTGTAGGATATAATGGACTGACTAGGCTTTTCTGATGCTCCCCTTCTACTCATGTGTTTACCTAGCTTCACTGGAAGTAGGAATCCCATCATTAAATTTACAGTTATACATCTTATGCAGCACAACATGTCCCCACATCTCAGCTTTGGGATGTGGTAGAGCAAAAATTACCACACCACTGTCTTCGTCGGGACCTCCCTGACACACTGTGCGGGTTTGAAGAAGATCTGAGGAGGTCACATTTTTCACCCAAAAAAACACTAAGGAGTACCCCTTTGTGTTTTTTTTAGACTACATTTTTGACCATCTCAGATTCCTTTCAAACTCACGATGGTGATTGAGCAGGTCCTGACTTACACAGGAGTGTGATTATTTTCAGCCTATCTCATCCCAAAGCTGAGATATGAGGACTAACGTAACTGGGATTTTCTCTCAATAGGTTTATTGGTGTTGAATATATTGGAATTAAATGTATGACCTTGTTATACATCCATTAAAGCAAAATACAGATGCAATGTAGGATATAATGGACTGACTAGGCTTTTCTGAAGGCACCCTTCTACTCATGTGTTTACCTAGCTTAACTGGAAGTAGGAAACCGATCATGAAATTTACAGTTATACATCTTATGCAGCACAACATGTCCCTACATCTCAGCTTTGGGATGTGGTAGAGCAAAAATTACCACACCACTGTCTTCGTCGGGACCTCCCTGACACACTGTGTGGGTTTGAAGAAGATCTGAGGAGGTCACATTTTTCACCCAAAAAAACACTAAGGGGTACCCCTTTGTGTTTTTTTAGACTATATTTTTGACCATCTCAGATTCCTTCCAAACTCACGATGTTGATTGAGCAGGCCCTGACTTACACAGGGCTGTGATTATTTTCAGCCTATCTCATCCCAAAGCTGAGATATGAGGACTAAAGTAACTGGGACTTTCTCTCAATAGGTTTATTGGTGTTGAATATATTGGAGTTAAATTTATGAGCTTGTTATACATCCAATAAAGCAAAATACAGATGCAATGTAGGATATAATGGACTGACTAGGCTTTTCTGATGCTCCCCTTCTACTCATGTGTTTACCTAGCTTCACTGGAAGTAGGAATCCCATCATTAAATTTACAGTTATACATCTTATGCAGCACAACATGTCCCTACATCTCAGCTTTGGGATGTGGTAGAGCAAAAATTACCACACCACTGTCTTCGTCGGGACCTCCCTGAGACACTGTGTGGGTTTGAAAAAGATCTGAGGAGGTCACATTTTTCACCCAAAAAACCACTAAGGAGTACCCCTTTGTGTTTTTTTTAGACTACATTTTTGACCATCTCAGATTCCTTTCAAACTCACGATGGTGATTGAGCAGGTCCTGACTTACACAGGAGTGTGATTATTTTCAGCCTATCTCATCCCAAAGCTGAGATATGAGGACTAACGTAACTGGGATTTTCTCTCAATAGGTTTATTGGTGTTGAATATATTGGAATTAAATGTATGAGCTTGTTATACATCCATTAAAGCAAAATACAGATGCAATGTAGGATATAATGGACTGACTAGGCTTTTCTGAAGGCACCCTTCTACTCATGTGTTTACCTAGCTTAACTGGAAGTAGGAAATCGATCATGAAATTTACAGTTATACATCTTATGCAGCACAACATGTCCCTACATCTCAGCTTTGGGATGTGGTAGAGCAAAAATTACCACACCACTGTCTTCGTCGGGACCTCCCTGACACACTGTGTGGGTTTGAAGAAGATCTGAGGAGGTCACATTTTTCACCCAAAAAAACACTAAGGGGTACCCCTTTGTGTTTTTTTAGACTATATTTTTGACCATCTCAGATTCCTTCCAAACTCACGATGTTGATTGAGCAGGCCCTGACTTACACAGGGCTGTGATTATTTTCAGCCTATCTCATCCCAAAGCTGAGATATGAGGACTAAAGTAACTGGGACTTTCTCTCAATAGGTTTATTGGTGTTGAATATATTGGAGTTAAATTTATGAGCTTGTTATACATCCAATAAAGCAAAATACAGATGCAATGTAGGATATAATGGACTGACTAGGCTTTTCTGATGCTCCCCTTCTACTCATGTGTTTACCTAGCTTCACTGGAAGTAGGAATCCCATCATTAAATTTACAGTTATACATCTTATGCAGCACAACATGTCCCTACATCTCAGCTTTGGGATGTGGTAGAGCAAAAATTACCACACCACTGTCTTCGTCGGGACCTCCCTGACACACTGTGCGGGATTGAAGAAGATCTGAGGAGGTCACATTTTTCACCCAAAAAAACACTAAGGAGTACCCCTTTGTGTTTTTTTTAGACTACATTTTTGACCATCTCAGATTCCTTTCAAACTCACGATGGTGATTGAGCAGGTCCTGACTTACACAGGAGTGTGATTATTTTCAGCCTATCTCATCCCAAAGCTGAGATATGAGGACTAAAGTAACTGGGACTTTCTCTCAATAGGTTTATTGGTGTTGAATATATTGGAGTTAAATTTATGAGCTTGTTATACATCCAATAAAGCAAAATACAGATGCAATGTAGGATATAATGGACTGACTAGGCTTTTCTGATGCTCCCCTTCTACTCATGTGTTTACCTAGCTTCACTGGAAGTAGGAATCCCATCATTAAATTTACAGTTATACATCTTATGCAGCACAACATGTCCCTACATCTCAGCTTTGGGATGTGGTAGAGCAAAAATTACCACACCACTGTCTTCGTCGGGACCTCCCTGACACACTGTGTGGGTTTGAAGAAGATCTGAGGAGGTCACATTTTTCATCCAAAAAAACACTAAGGGGTACCCCTTTGTGTTTTTTTAGACTACATTTTTGACCATCTCAGATTCCTTCCAAACTCACGATGTTGATTGAGCAGGCCCTGACTTACACAGGGCTGTGATTATTTTCAGCCTATCTCATCCCAAAGCTGAGATATGAGGACTAACGTAACTGGGATTTTCTCTCAATAGGTTTATTGGTGTTGAATATATTGGAGTTAAATTTATGAGCTTGTTATACATCCAATAAAGCAAAATACAGATGCATTGTAGGATATAATGGACTGACTAGGCTTTTCTGATGCTCCCCTTCTACTCATGTGTTTACCTAGCTTCACTGGAAGTAGGAATCCCATCATTAAATTTACAGTTATACATCTTATGCAGCACAACATGTCCCCACATCTCAGCTTTGGGATGTGGTAGAGCAAAAATTACCACACCACTGTCTTCGTCGGGACCTCCCTGACACACTGTGCGGGTTTGAAGAAGATCTGAGGAGGTCACATTTTTCACCCAAAAAAACACTAAGGAGTACCCCTTTGTGTTTTTTTTAGACTACATTTTTGACCATCTCAGATTCCTTTCAAACTCACGATGGTGATTGAGCAGGTCCTGACTTACACAGGAGTGTGATTATTTTCAGCCTATCTCATCCCAAAGCTGAGATATGAGGACTAACGTAACTGGGATTTTCTCTCAATAGGTTTATTGGTGTTGAATATATTGGAATTAAATGTATGACCTTGTTATACATCCATTAAAGCAAAATACAGATGCAATGTAGGATATAATGGACTGACTAGGCTTTTCTGAAGGCACCCTTCTACTCATGTGTTTACCTAGCTTAACTGGAAGTAGGAAACCGATCATGAAATTTACAGTTATACATCTTATGCAGCACAACATGTCCCTACATCTCAGCTTTGGGATGTGGTAGAGCAAAAATTACCACACCACTGTCTTCGTCGGGACCTCCCTGACACACTGTGTGGGTTTGAAGAAGATCTGAGGAGGTCACATTTTTCACCCAAAAAAACACTAAGGGGTACCCCTTTGTGTTTTTTTAGACTATATTTTTGACCATCTCAGATTCCTTCCAAACTCACGATGTTGATTGAGCAGGCCCTGACTTACACAGGGCTGTGATTATTTTCAGCCTATCTCATCCCAAAGCTGAGATATGAGGACTAAAGTAACTGGGACTTTCTCTCAATAGGTTTATTGGTGTTGAATATATTGGAGTTAAATTTATGAGCTTGTTATACATCCAATAAAGCAAAATACAGATGCAATGTAGGATATAATGGACTGACTAGGCTTTTCTGATGCTCCCCTTCTACTCATGTGTTTACCTAGCTTCACTGGAAGTAGGAATCCCATCATTAAATTTACAGTTATACATCTTATGCAGCACAACATGTCCCTACATCTCAGCTTTGGGATGTGGTAGAGCAAAAATTACCACACCACTGTCTTCGTCGGGACCTCCCTGACACACTGTGCGGGATTGAAGAAGATCTGAGGAGGTCACATTTTTCACCCAAAAAAACACTAAGGAGTACCCCTTTGTGTTTTTTTTAGACTACATTTTTGACCATCTCAGATTCCTTTCAAACTCACGATGGTGATTGAGCAGGTCCTGACTTACACAGGAGTGTGATTATTTTCAGCCTATCTCATCCCAAAGCTGAGATATGAGGACTAAAGTAACTGGGACTTTCTCTCAATAGGTTTATTGGTGTTGAATATATTGGAGTTAAATTTATGAGCTTGTTATACATCCAATAAAGCAAAATACAGATGCAATGTAGGATATAATGGACTGACTAGGCTTTTCTGATGCTCCCCTTCTACTCATGTGTTTACCTAGCTTCACTGGAAGTAGGAATCCCATCATTAAATTTACAGTTATACATCTTATGCAGCACAACATGTCCCTACATCTCAGCTTTGGGATGTGGTAGAGCAAAACTTACCACACCACTGTCTTCGTCGGGACCTCCCTGACACACTGTGTGGATTTGAAGAAGATCTGAGGAGGTCACATTTTTCACCCAAAAAACACTAAGGGGTACCCTTTTGTGTTTTTTTAGACTACATTTTTGACCATCTCAGATTCCTTTCAAACTCACGATGTTGATTGAGCAGGTCCTGACTTACACAGGATTGTGATTATTTTCAGCCTATCTCATCCCAAAGCTGAGATATGAGGACTAACGTAACTGGGAATTTCTCTCAATAGGTTTATTGGTGTTGAATATATTGGAGTTAAATTTATGAGCTTGTTATACATCCAATAAAGCAAAATACAGATGCAATGTAGGATATAATGGACTGACTAGGCTTTTCTGATGCCCCCCTTCTACTCATGTGTTTACCTAGCTTCACTGGAAGTAGGAATCCCATCATTAAATTTACAGTTATACATCTTATGCAGCACAACATGTCCCTACATCTCAGCTTTGGGATGTGGTAGACCAAAAATTACCACACTACTGTCTTTGTCGGGACCTCCCTGACACACTGTGTGGGTTTGAAGAAGATCTGAGGAGGTCACATTTTTCACCCAAAAAAACACTAAGGGGTACCCCTTTGTGTTTTTTTAGACTACATTTCTGACCATCTCAGATTCCTTCCAAACTCACGATGTTGATTGAGCAGGTCCTGACTTACACAGGAGTGTGATTATTTTCAGCCTATCTCATCCCAAAGCTGAGATATCAGGACTAACGTAACTGGGATTTTCTCTCAATAGGTTTATTGGTGTTGAATATATTGGAGTTAAATTTATGAGCTTGTTATACATCCAATAAAGCAAAATACAGATGCAATGTAGGATATAATGGGCTGACTAGGCTTTTCTGATGGCACCCTTCTACTCATGTGTTTACCTAGCTTAACTGGAAGTAGGAAACCGATCATGAAATTTACAGTTATACATCTTATGCAGCACAACATGTCCCTACATCTCAGCTTTGGGATGTGGTAGAGCAAAAATTACCACACCACTGTCTTCGTCGGGACCTCCCTGAGACACTGTGTGGGTTTGAAGAAGATCTGAGGAGGTCACATTTTTCACCCAAAAAAACACTAAGGGGTACCCCTTTGTGTTTTTTTAGACTACATTTTTGACCATCTCAGATTCCTTCCAAACTCACGATGTTGATTGAGCAGGCCCTGACTTACACAGGGCTGTGATTATTTTCAGCCTATCTCATCCCAAAGCTGAGATATGAGGACTAACATAACTGGGATTTTCTCTCAACAGGTTTATTGGTGTTGAATATATTGGAGTTAAATTTATGAGCTTGTTATACATCCAATAAAGCAAAATACAGATGCAATGTAGGATATAATGGACTGACTAGGCTTTTCTGATGCCCCCCTTCTACTCATGTGTTTACCTAGCTTCACTGGAAGTAGGAATCCCATCATTAAATTTACAGTTATACATCTTATGCAACACAACATGTCCCTACATCTCAGCTTTGGGATGTGGTAGAGCAAAAATTACCACACCACTGTCTTCATCGGGACCTCCCTGACACTCTGTGTGGGTTTGAAGAAGATCTAAGGAGGTCACACTTTTCACCCAAAAAAACACTAAGGGGTACCCCTTTGTGTTTTTTTAGACTACATTTTTGACCATTTCAGATTCCTTCCAAACTCACGATGTTGATTGAGCAGGTCCTGACTTACACAGGGCTGTGATTATTTTCAGCCTATCTCATCCCAAAGCTGAGATATGAGGACTAAAGTAACTGGGACTTTCTCTCAATAGGTTTATTGGTGTTGAATATATTGGAGTTAAATTTATGAGCTTGTTATACATCCAATAAAGCAAAATACAGATGCAATGTAGGATATAATGGACTGACTAGGCTTTTCTGATGCTCCCCTTCTACTCATGTGTTTACCTAGCTTCACTGGAAGTAGGAATCCCATCATTAAATTTACAGTTATACATCTTATGCAGCACAACATGTCCCTACATCTCAGCTTTGGGATGTGGTAGAGCAAAAATTACCACACCACTGTCTTCGTCGGGACCTCCCTGACACACTGTGTGGATTTGAAGAAGATCTGAGGAGGTCACATTTTTCACCCAAAAAACACTAAGGGGTACCCTTTTGTGTTTTTTTAGACTACATTTTTGACCATCTCAGATTCCTTTCAAACTCACGATGTTGATTGAGCAGGTCCTGACTTACACAGGATTGTGATTATTTTCAGCCTATCTCATCCCAAAGCTGAGATATGAGGACTAACGTAACTGGGAATTTCTCTCAATAGGTTTATTGGTGTTGAATATATTGGAGTTAAATTTATGAGCTTGTTATACATCCAATAAAGCAAAATACAGATGCAATGTAGGATATAATGGACTGACTAGGCTTTTCTGATGCCCCCCTTCTACTCATGTGTTTACCTAGCTTCACTGGAAGTAGGAATCCCATCATTAAATTTACAGTTATACATCTTATGCAGCACAACATGTCCCTACATCTCAGCTTTGGGATGTGGTAGAGCAAAAATTACCACACTACTGTCTTTGTCGGGACCTCCCTGACACACTGTGTGGGTTTGAAGAAGATCTGAGGAGGTCACATTTTTCACCCAAAAAAACACTAAGGGGTACCCCTTTGTGTTTTTTTAGACTACATTTTTGACCATCTCAGATTCCTTCCAAACTCACGATGTTGATTGAGCAAGCCCTGACTTACACAGGGCTGTGATTATTTTCAGCCTATCTCATCCCAAAGCTGAGATATGAGGACTAACGTAACTGGGATTTCCTCTCAATAGGTTTATTGGTGTTGAATATATTGGAATTAAATTTATGAGCTTGTTATACATCCAATAAAGCAAAATACAGATGCAATGTAGGATATAATGGACAGACTAGGCTTTTCTGATGGCACCCTTCTACTCATGTGTTTACCTAGCTTCACTGGAAGTAGGATTCCCATTATGAAATTTACAGTTATACATCTTATGCAGCACAACATGTCCCTACATCTCAGCTTTGGGATGTGGTAGAGCAAAAATTACCACACCACTGTCTTCGTCGGGACCTCCCTGACACACTGTGTGGGTTTGAAGAAGATCTAAGGAGGTCACATTTTTCACCCAAAAAAACACTAAGGGGTACCCCTTTGTGTTTTTTTAGACTACATTTTTGACCATCTCAGATTCCTTTCAAACTCACGATGCTGATTGAGCAGGTCCTGACTTACACAGGAGTGTGATTATTTTCAGCCTATCTCATCCCAAAGCTGAGATATGAGGACTAACATAACTGGGATTTTCTCTCAACAGGTTTATTGGTGTTGAATATATTGGAGTTAAATTTATGAGCTTGTTATACATCCAATAAAGCAAAATACAGATGCAATGTAGGATATAATGGACTGACTAGGCTTTTCTGATGCCCCCCTTCTACTCATGTGTTTACCTAGCTTCACTGGAAGTAGGAATCCCATCATTAAATTTACAGTTATACATCTTATGCAACACAACATGTCCCTACATCTCAGCTTTGGGATGTGGTAGAGCAAAAATTACCACACCACTGTCTTCATCGGGACCTCCCTGACACTCTGTGTGGGTTTGAAGAAGATCTAAGGAGGTCACACTTTTCACCCAAAAAAACACTAAGGGGTACCCCTTTGTGTTTTTTTAGACTACATTTTTGACCATTTCAGATTCCTTCCAAACTCACGATGTTGATTGAGCAGGTCCTGACTTACACAGGGCTGTGATTATTTTCAGCCTATCTCATCCCAAAGCTGAGATATGAGGACTAACGTAACTGGGATTTCCTCTCAATAGGTTTATTGGTGTTGAATATATTGGAATTAAATTTATGAGCTTGTTATACATCCAATAAAGCAAAATACAGATGCAATGTAGGATATAATGGACAGACTAGGCTTTTCTGATGGCACCCTTCTACTCATGTGTTTACCTAGCTTCACTGGAAGTAGGATTCCCATTATGAAATTTACAGTTATACATCTTATGCAGCACAACATGTCCCTACATCTCAGCTTTGGGATGTGGTAGAGCAAAAATTACCACACCACTGTCTTCGTCGGGACCTCCCTGACACACTGTGTGGGTTTGAAGAAGATCTAAGGAGGTCACATTTTTCACCCAAAAAAACACTAAGGGGTACCCCTTTGTGTTTTTTTAGACTACATTTTTGACCATCTCAGATTCCTTTCAAACTCACGATGTTGATTGAGCAGGTCCTGACTTACACAGGAGTGTGATTATTTTCAGCCTATCTCATCCCAAAGCTGAGATATGAGGACTAACATAACTGGGATTTTCTCTCAATAGGTTTATTGGTGTTGAATATATTGGAGTTAAATTTATGAGCTTGTTATACATCCAATAAAGCAAAATACAGATGCAATGTAGGATATAATGGACTGACTAGGCTTTTCTGATGCCCCCCTTCTACTCATGTGTTTACCTAGCTTCACTGGAAGTAGGAATCCCATCATTAAATTTACAGTTATACATCTTATGCAACACAACATGTCCCTACATCTCAGCTTTGGGATGTGGTAGAGCAAAAATTACCACACCACTGTCTTCATCGGGACCTCCCTGACACTCTGTGTGGGTTTGAAGAAGATCTAAGGAGGTCACACTTTTCACCCAAAAAAACACTAAGGGGTACCCCTTTGTGTTTTTTTAGACTACATTTTTGACCATTTCAGATTCCTTCCAAACTCACGATGTTGATTGAGCAGGTCCTGACTTACACAGGGCTGTGATTATTTTCAGCCTATCTCATCCCAAAGCTGAGATATGAGGACTAAAGTAACTGGGACTTTCTCTCAATAGGTTTATTGGTGTTGAATATATTGGAGTTAAATTTATGAGCTTGTTATACATCCAATAAAGCAAAATACAGATGCAATGTAGGATATAATGGACTGACTAGGCTTTTCTGATGCTCCCCTTCTACTCATGTGTTTACCTAGCTTCACTGGAAGTAGGAATCCCATCATTAAATTTACAGTTATACATCTTATGCAGCACAACATGTCCCTACATCTCAGCTTTGGGATGTGGTAGAGCAAAAATTACCACACCACTGTCTTCGTCGGGACCTCCCTGACACACTGTGTGGATTTGAAGAAGATCTGAGGAGGTCACATTTTTCACCCAAAAAACACTAAGGGGTACCCTTTTGTGTTTTTTTAGACTACATTTTTGACCATCTCAGATTCCTTTCAAACTCACGATGTTGATTGAGCAGGTCCTGACTTACACAGGATTGTGATTATTTTCAGCCTATCTCATCCCAAAGCTGAGATATGAGGACTAACGTAACTGGGAATTTCTCTCAATAGGTTTATTGGTGTTGAATATATTGGAGTTAAATTTATGAGCTTGTTATACATCCAATAAAGCAAAATACAGATGCAATGTAGGATATAATGGACAGACTAGGCTTTTCTGATGCCCCCCTTCTACTCATGTGTTTACCTAGCTTCACTGGAAGTAGGAATCCCATCATTAAATTTACAGTTATACATCTTATGCAGCACAACATGTCCCTACATCTCAGCTTTGGGATGTGGTAGAGCAAAAATTACCACACTACTGTCTTTGTCGGGACCTCCCTGACACACTGTGTGGGTTTGAAGAAGATCTGAGGAGGTCACATTTTTCACCCAAAAAAACACTAAGGGGTACCCCTTTGTGTTTTTTTAGACTACATTTTTGACCATCTCAGATTCCTTTCAAACTCACGATGTTGATTGAGCAGGTCCTGACTTACACAGGAGTGTGATTATTTTCAGCCTATCTCATCCCAAAGCTGAGATATGAGGACTAACATAACTGGGATTTTCTCTCAACAGGTTTATTGGTGTTGAATATATTGGAGTTAAATTTATGAGCTTGTTATACATCCAATAAAGCAAAATACAGATGCAATGTAGGATATAATGGACTGACTAGGCTTTTCTGATGCCCCCCTTCTACTCATGTGTTTACCTAGCTTCACTGGAAGTAGGAATCCCATCATTAAATTTACAGTTATACATCTTATGCAACACAACATGTTTCTACATCTCAGCTTTGGGATGTGGTAGAGCAAAAATTACCACACCACTGTCTTCATCGGGACCTCCCTGACACTCTGTGTGGGTTTGAAGAAGATCTAAGGAGGTCACACTTTTCACCCAAAAAAACACTAAGGGGTACCCCTTTGTGTTTTTTTAGACTACATTTTTGACCATTTCAGATTCCTTCCAAACTCACGATGTTGATTGAGCAGGTCCTGACTTACACAGGAGTGTGATTATTTTCAGCCTATCTCATCCCAAAGCTGAGATATGAGGACTAACGTAACTGGGATTTTCTCTCAATAGGTTTATTGGTGTTGAATATATTGGAGTTAAATTTATGAGCTTGTTATACATCCAATAAAGCAAAATACAGATGCAATGTAGGATATAATGGACTGACTAGGCTTTTCTGATGCCCCCCTTCTACTCATGTGTTTACCTAGCTTCACTGGAAGTAGGAATCCCATCATTAAATTTACAGTTATACATCTTATGCAGCACAACATGTCCCTACATCTCAGCTTTGGGATGTGGTAGAGCAAAATTTACCACACCACTGTCTTCGTCGGGACCTCCCTGACACACTGTGTGGGTTTGAAGAAGATCTAAGGAGGTCACATTTTTCACCCAAAAAAACACTAAGGGGTACCCCTTTGTGTTTTTTTAGACTACATTTTTGACCATTTCAGATTCCTTCCAAACTCACGATGTTGATTGAGCAGGTCCTTAATTTACACAGGATTGTGATTATTTTCAGCCTATCTCATCCCAAAGCTGAGATATGAGGACTAACGTAACTGGGAATTTCTCTCAATAGGTTTATTGGTGTTGAATATATTGGAGTTAAATTTATGAGCTTGTTATACATCCAATAAAGCAAAATACAGATGCAATGTAGGATATAATGGACTGACTAGGCTTTTCTGATGCCCCCCTTCTACTCATGTGTTTACCTAGCTTCACTGGAAGTAGAAATCCCATCATTAAATTTACAGTTATACATCTTATGCAGCACAACATGTCCCTACATCTCAGCTTTGGGATGTGGTAGAGCAAAAATTACCACACCACTGTCTTCGTCGGGACCTCCCTGACACACTGTGTGGGTTTGAAGAAGATCTGAGGAGGTCACATTTTTCACCCAAAAAAACACTAAGGGGTACCCCTTTGTGTTTTTTTAGACTACATTTTTGACCATCTCAGATTCCTTTCAAACTCACGATGTTGATTGAGCAGGTCCTGACTTACACAGGATTGTGATTATTTTCAGCCTATCTTATCCCAAAGCTGAGATATGAGGACTAACGTAACTGGGAATTTCTCTCAATAGGTTTATTGGTGTTGAATATATTGGAGTTAAATTTATGAGCTTGTTATACATCCAATAAAGCAAAATACAGATGCAATGTAGGATATAATGGACTGACTAGGCTTTTCTGATGCCCCCCTTCTACTCATGTGTTTACCTAGCTTCACTGGAAGTAGGAATCCCATCATTAAATTTACAGTTATACATCTTATGCAGCACAACATGTCCCTACATCTCAGCTTTGGGATGTGGTAGAGCAAAAATTACCACACCACTGTCTTCGTCGGGACCTCCCTGAGACACTGTGTGGGTTTGAAGAAGATCTGAGGAGGTCACATTTTTCACCCAAAAAAACACTAAGGAGTACCCCTTTGTGTTTTTTTTAGACTACATATTTGACCATCTCAGATTCCTTTCAAACTCACAATGATGATTGAGCAGGTCCTGACTTACACAGGAGTGTGATTATTTTCAGCCTATCTCATCCCAAAGCTGAGATATGAGGACTAACGTAACTGGGATTTTCTCTCAATAGGTTTATTGGTGTTGAATATATTGGAATTAAATGTATGAGCTTGTTATACATCCATTAAAGCAAAATACAGATGCAATGTAGGATATAATGGACTGACTAGGCTTTTCTGAAGGCACCCTTCTACTCATGTGTTTACCTAGCTTAACTGGAAGTAGGAAACCGATCATGAAATTTACAGTTATACATCTTATGCAGCACAACATGTCCCTACATCTCAGCTTTGGGATGTGGTAGAGCAAAAATTACCACACTACTGTCTTTGTCGGGACCTCCCTGACACACTGTGTGGGTTTGAAGAAGATCTGAGGAGGTCACATTTTTCACCCAAAAAAACACTAAGGGGTACCCCTTTGTGTTTTTTTAGACTACATTTTTGACCATCTCAGATTCCTTCCAAACTCACGATGTTGATTGAGCAGGCCCTGACTTACACAGGGCTGTGATTATTTTCAGCCTATCTCATCCCAAAGCTGAGATATGAGGACTAACGTAACTGGGACTTTCTCTCAATAGGTTTATTGGTGTTGAATATATTGGAGTTAAATTTATGAGCTTGTTATACATCCAATAAAGCAAAATACAGATGCAATGTAGGATATAATGGACTGACTAGGCTTTTCTGATGCTCCCCTTCTACTCATGTGTTTACCTAGCTTCACTGGAAGTAGGAATCCCATCATTAAATTTACAGTTATACATCTTATGCAGCACAACATGTTCCTACATCTCAGCTTTGGGATGTGGTAGAGCAAAAATTACCACACCACTGTCTTCGTCGGGACCTCCCTGACACACTGTGTGGGTTTGAAGAAGATCTGAGGAGGTCACATTTTTCATCCAAAAAAACACTAAGGGGTACCCCTTTGTGTTTTTTTAGACTACATTTTTGACCATCTCAGATTCCTTCCAAACTCACGATGTTGATTGAGCAGGCCCTGACTTACACAGGGCTGTAATTATTTTCAGCCTATCTCATCCCAAAGCTGAGATATGAGGACTAACGTAACTGGGATTTTCTCTCAATAGGTTTATTGGTGTTGAATATATTGGAGTTAAATTTATGAGCTTGTTATACATCCATTAAAGCAAAATACAGATGCATTGTAGGATATAATGGACTGACTAGGCTTTTCTGATGCTCCCCTTCTACTCATGTGTTTACCTAGCTTCACTGGAAGTAGGAATCCCATCATTAAATTTACAGTTATACATCTTATGCAGCACAACATGTCCCCACATCTCAGCTTTGGGATGTGGTAGAGCAAAAATTACCACACCACTGTCTTCGTCGGGACCTCCCTGACACACTGTGCGGGTTTGAAGAAGATCTGAGGAGGTCACATTTTTCACCCAAAAAAACACTAAGGAGTACCCCTTTGTGTTTTTTTTAGACTACATTTTTGACCATCTCAGATTCCTTTCAAACTCACGATGGTGATTGAGCAGGTCCTGACTTACACAGGAGTGTGATTATTTTCAGCCTATCTCATCCCAAAGCTGAGATATGAGGACTAACGTAACTGGGATTTTCTCTCAATAGGTTTATTGGTGTTGAATATATTGGAATTAAATTTATGAGCTTGTTATACATCCATTAAAGCAAAATACAGATGCAATGTAGGATATAATGGACTGACTAGGCTTTTCTGAAGGCACCCTTCTACTCATGTGTTTACCTAGCTTAACTGGAAGTAGGAAACCGATCATGAAATTTACAGTTATACATCTTATGCAGCACAACATGTCCCTACATCTCAGCTTTGGGATGTGGTAGAGCAAAAATTACCACACCACTGTCTTCGTCGGGACCTCCCTGACACACTGTGTGGGTTTGAAGAAGATCTGAGGAGGTCACATTTTTCACCCAAAAAAACACTAAGGGGTACCCCTTTGTGTTTTTTTAGACTATATTTTTGACCATCTCAGATTCCTTCCAAACTCACGATGTTGATTGAGCAGGCCCTGACTTACACAGAGCTGTGATTATTTTCAGCCTATCTCATCCCAAAGCTGAGATATGAGGACTAAAGTAACTGGGACTTTCTCTCAATAGGTTTATTGGTGTTGAATATATTGGAGTTAAATTTATGAGCTTGTTATACATCCAATAAAGCAAAATACAGATGCAATGTAGGATATAATGGACTGACTAGGCTTTTCTGATGCTCCCCTTCTACTCATGTGTTTACCTAGCTTCACTGGAAGTAGGAATCCCATCATTAAATTTACAGTTATACATCTTATGCAGCACAACATGTCCCCACATCTCAGCTTTGGGATGTGGTAGAGCAAAAATTACCACACCACTGTCTTCGTCGGGACCTCCCTGACACACTGTGCGGGATTGAAGAAGATCTGAGGAGGTCACATTTTTCACCCAAAAAAACACTAAGGAGTACCCCTTTGTGTTTTTTTTAGACTACATTTTTGACCATCTCAGATTCCTTTCAAACTCACGATGGTGATTGAGCAGGTCCTGACTTACACAGGAGTGTGATTATTTTCAGCCTATCTCATCCCAAAGCTGAGATATGAGGACTAACGTAACTGGGATTTTCTCTCAATAGGTTTATTGGTGTTGAATATATTGGAATTAAATGTATGAGCTTGTTATACATCCAATAAAGCAAAATACAGATGCAATGTAGGATATAATGGACTGACTAGGCTTTTCTGATGGCACCCTTCTACTCATGTGTTTACCTAGCTTAACTGGAAGTAGGAAACTGATCATGAAATTTACAGTTATACATCTTATGCAGCACAACATGTCCCTACATCTCAGCTTTGGGATGTGGTAGAGCAAAAATTACCACACCACTGTCTTTGTTGGGAACTCCCTGACACACTGTGTGGGTTTGAAGAAGATCTGAGGAGGTCACATTTTTCACCCAAAAAACCACTAAGGGGTACCCCTTTGTGTTTTTTTAGACTACATTTTTGAGCATCTCAGATTCCTTCCAAACTCACGATGTTGATTGAGCAGGCCCTGACTTACACAGGGCTGTGATTATTTTCAGCCTATCTCATCCCAAAGCTGAGATATGAGGACTAACGTAACTGGGATTTTCTCTCAATAGGTTTATTGGTGTTGAATATATTGGAGTTAAATTTATGAGCTTGTTATACATCCAATAAAGCAAAATACAGATGCATTGTAGGATATAATGGACTGACTAGGCTTTTCTGATGCTCCCCTTCTACTCATGTGTTTACCTAGCTTCACTGGAAGTAGGAATCCCATCATTAAATTTACAGTTATACATCTTATGCAGCACAACATGTCCCCACATCTCAGCTTTGGGATGTGGTAGAGCAAAAATTACCACACCACTGTCTTCGTCGGGACCTCCCTGACACACTGTGCGGGATTGAAGAAGATCTGAGGAGGTCACATTTTTCACCCAAAAAAACACTAAGGAGTACCCCTTTGTGTTTTTTTTAGACTACATTTTTGACCATCTCAGATTCCTTTCAAACTCACGATGGTGATTGAGCAGGTCCTGACTTACACAGGAGTGTGATTATTTTTAGCCTATCTCATCCCAAAGCTGAGATATGAGGACTAACGTAACTGGGATTTTCTCTCAATAGGTTTATTGGTGTTGAATATATTGGAATTAAATTTATGAGCTTGTTATACATCCAATAAAGCAAAATACAGATGCAATGTAGGATATAATGGACTGACTAGGCTTTTCTGATGGCACCCTTCTACTCATGTGTTTACCTAGCTTAACTGGAAGTAGGAAACTGATCATGAAATTTACAGTTATACATCTTATGCAGCACAACATGTCCCTACATCTCAGCTTTGGGATGTGGTAGAGCAAAAATTACCACACCACTGTCTTTGTTGGGACCTCCCTGACACACTGTGTGGGTTTGAAGAAGATCTGAGGAGGTCACATTTTTCACCCAAAAAACCACTAAGGGGTACCCCTTTGTGTTTTTTTAGACTACATTTTTGACCATCTCAGATTCCTTCCAAACTCACGATGTTGATTGAGCAGGCCCTGACTTACACAGGGCTGTGATTATTTTCAGCCTATCTCATCCCAAAGCTGAGATATGAGGACTAACGTAACTGGAATTTTCTCTCAATAGGTTTATTGGTGTTGAATATATTGGAGTTAAATTTATGAGCTTGTTATACATCCAATAAAGCAAAATACAGATGCATTGTAGGATATAATGGACTGACTAGGCTTTTCTGATGCTCCCCTTCTACCCATGTGTTTACCTAGCTTCACTGGAAGTAGGAATCCCATCATTAAATTTACAGTTATACATCTTATGCAGCACAACATGTCCCCACATCTCAGCTTTGGGATGTGGTAGAGCAAAAATTACCACACCACTGTCTTCGTCGGGACCTCCCTGACACACTGTGCGGGTTTGAAGAAGATCTGAGGAGGTCACATTTTTCACCCAAAAAAACACTAAGGAGTACCCCTTTGTGTTTTTTTTAGACTACATTTTTGACCATCTCAGATTCCTTTCAAACTCACGATGGTGATTGAGCAGGTCCTGACTTACACAGGAGTGTGATTATTTTCAGCCTATCTCATCCCAAAGCTGAGATATGAGGACTAACGTAACTGGGATTTTCTCTCAATAGGTTTATTGGTGTTGAATATATTGGAATTAAATGTATGAGCTTGTTATACATCCATTAAAGCAAAATACAGATGCAATGTAGGATATAATGGACTGACTAGGCTTTTCTGAAGGCACCCTTCTACTCATTTGTTTACCTAGCTTAACTGGAAGTAGGAAACCGATCATGAAATTTACAGTTATACATCTTATGCAGCACAACATGTCCCTACATCTCAGCTTTGGGATGTGGTAGAGCAAAAATTACCACACCACTGTCTTCGTCGGGACCTCCCTGACACACTGTGTGGGTTTGAAGAAGATCTGAGGAGGTCACATTTTTCACCCAAAAAAACACTAAGGGGTACCCCTTTGTGTTTTTTTAGACTATATTTTTGACCATCTCAGATTCCTTCCAAACTCACGATGTTGATTGAGCAGGCCCTGACTTACACAGGGCTGTGATTATTTTCAGCCTATCTCATCCCAAAGCTGAGATATGAGGACTAACGTAACTGGGATTTTCTCTCAATAGGTTTATTGGTGTTGAATATATTGGAGTTAAATTTATGAGCTTGTTATACATCCAATAAAGCAAAATACAGATGCAATGTAGGATATAATGGACTGACTAGGCTTTTCTGATGCTCCCCTTCTACCCATGTGTTTACCTAGCTTCACTGGAAGTAGGAATCCCATCATTAAATTTACAGGTATACATCTTATGCAGCACAACATGTCCCCACATCTCAGCTTTGGGATGTGGTAGAGCAAAAATTACCACACCACTGTCTTCGTCGGGACCTCCCTGACACACTGTGCGGGTTTGAAGAAGATCTGAGGAGGTCACATTTTTCACCCAAAAAAACACTAAGGAGTACCCCTTTGTGTTTTTTTTAGACTACATTTTTGACCATCTCAGATTCCTTTCAAACTCACGATGGTGATTGAGCAGGTCCTGACTTACACAGGAGTGTGATTATTTTCAGCCTATCTCATCCCAAAGCTGAGATATGAGGACTAACGTAACTGGGATTTTCTCTCAATAGGTTTATTGGTGTTGAATATATTGGAATTAAATGTATGAGCTTGTTATACATCCATTAAAGCAAAATACAGATGCAATGTAGGATATAATGGACTGACTAGGCTTTTCTGAAGGCACCCTTCTACTCATTTGTTTACCTAGCTTAACTGGAAGTAGGAAACCGATCATTAAATTTTCAGTTATACATCTTATGCAGCACAACATGTCCCTACATCTCAGCTTTGGGATGTGGTAGAGCAAAAATTACCACACCACTGTCTTCGTCGGGACCTCCCTGACACACTGTGTGGGTTTGAAGAAGATCTGAGGAGGTCACATTTTTCACCCAAAAAAACACTAAGGGGTACCCCTTTGTGTTTTTTTAGACTACATTTTTGACCATCTCAGATTCCTTCCAAACTCACGATGTTGATTGAGCAGGCCCTGACTTACACAGGGCTGTGATTATTTTCAGCCTATCTCATCCCAAAGCTGAGATATGAGGACTAAAGTAACTGGGACTTTCTCTCAATAGGTTTATTGGTGTTGAATATATTGGAGTTAAATTTATGAGCTTGTTATACATCCAATAAAGCAAAATACAGATGCAATGTAGGATATAATGGACTGACTAGGCTTTTCTGATGCTCCCCTTCTACTCATGTGTTTACCTAGCTTCACTGGAAGTAGGAATCCCATCATTAAATTTACAGTTATACATCTTATGCAGCACAACATGTCCCTACATCTCAGCTTTGGGATGTGGTAGAGCAAAAATTACCACACCACTGTCTTCGTCGGGACCTCCCTGACACACTGTGCGGGATTGAAGAAGATCTGAGGAGGTCACATTTTTCACCCAAAAAAACACTAAGGAGTACCCCTTTGTGTTTTTTTAGACTACATTTTTGACCATCTCAGATTCCTTTCAAACTCACGATGGTGATTGAGCAGATCCTGACTTACACAGGAGTGTGATTATTTTCAGCCTATCTCATCCCAAAGCTGAGATATGAGGACTAACGTAACTGGGATTTTCTCTCAATAGGTTTATTGGTGTTGAATATATTGGAATTAAATTTATGAGCTTGTTATACATCCAATAAAGCAAAATACAGATGCAATGTAGGATATAATGGACTGACTAGGCTTTTCTGATGGCACCCTTCTACTCATGTGTTTACCTAGCTTAACTGGAAGTAGGAAACTGATCATGAAATTTACAGTTATACATCTTATGCAGCACAACATGTCCCTACATCTCAGCTTTGGGATGTGGTAGAGCAAAAATTACCACACCACTGTCTTTGTTGGGACCTCCCTGACACACTGTGTGGGTTTGAAGAAGATCTGAGCAGGTCACATTTTTCACCCAAAAAACCACTAAGGGGTACCCCTTTGTGTTTTTTTAGACTACATTTTTGACCATCTCAGATTCCTTCCAAACTCACGATGTTGATTGAGCAGGCCCTGACTTACACAGGGCTGTGATTATTTTCAGCCTATCTCATCCCAAAGCTGAGATATGAGGACTAACGTAACTGGGATTTTCTCTCAATAGGTTTATTGGTGTTGAATATATTGGAATTAAATGTATGAGCTTGTTATACATCCATTAAAGCAAAATACAGATGCAATGTAGGATATAATGGACTGACTAGGCTTTTCTGAAGGCACCCTTCTACTCATGTGTTTACCTAGCTTAACTGGAAGTAGGAAACCGATCATGAAATTTACAGTTATACATCTTATGCAGCACAACATGTCCCTACATCTCAGCTTTGGGATGTGGTAGAGCAAAAATTACCACACCACTGTCTTCGTCGGGACCTCCCTGACACACTGTGTGGGTTTGAAGAAGATCTGAGGAGGTCACATTTTTCACCCAAAAAAACACTAAGGGGTACTGTGTTTTTTTAGACTATATTTTTGACCATCTCAGATTCCTTCCAAACTCACGATGTTGATTGAGCAGGCCCTGACTTACACAGGGCTGTGATTATTTTCAGCCTATCTCATCCCAAAGCTGAGATATGAGGACTAACGTAACTGGGATTTTCTCTCAATAGGTTTATTGGTGTTGAATATATTGGAGTTAAATTTATGAGCTTGTTATACATCCAATAAAGCAAAATACAGATGCATTGTAGGATATAATGGACTGACTAGGCTTTTCTGATGCTCCCCTTCTACCCATGTGTTTACCTAGCTTCACTGGAAGTAGGAATCCCATCATTAAATTTACAGTTATACATCTTATGCAGCACAACATGTCCCCACATCTCAGCTTTGGGATGTGGTAGAGCAAAAATTACCACACCACTGTCTTCGTCGGGACCTCCCTGACACACTGTGCGGGTTTGAAGAAGATCTGAGGAGGTCACATTTTTCACCCAAAAAAACACTAAGGAGTACCCCTTTGTGTTTTTTTTAGACTACATTTTTGACCATCTCAGATTCCTTTCAAACTCACGATGGTGATTGAGCAGGTCCTGACTTACACAGGAGTGTGATTATTTTCAGCCTATCTCATCCCAAAGCTGAGATATGAGGACTAACGTAACTGGGATTTTCTCTCAATAGGTTTATTGGTGTTGAATATATTGGAATTAAATGTATGAGCTTGTTATACATCCATTAAAGCAAAATACAGATGCAATGTAGGATATAATGGACTGACTAGGCTTTTCTGAAGGCACCCTTCTACTCATTTGTTTACCTAGCTTAACTGGAAGTAGGAAACCGATCATTAAATATTCAGTTATACATCTTATGCAGCACAACATGTCCCTACATCTCAGCTTTGGGATGTGGTAGAGCAAAAATTACCACACCACTGTCTTCGTCGGGACCTCCCTGACACACTGTGTGGGTTTGAAGAAGATCTGAGGAGGTCACATTTTTCACCCAAAAAAACACTAAGGGGTACCCCTTTGTGTTTTTTTAGACTACATTTTTGACCATCTCAGATTCCTTCCAAACTCACGATGTTGATTGAGCAGGCCCTGACTTACACAGGGCTGTGATTATTTTCAGCCTATCTCATCCCAAAGCTGAGATATGAGGACTAAAGTAACTGGGACTTTCTCTCAATAGGTTTATTGGTGTTGAATATATTGGAGTTAAATTTATGAGCTTGTTATACATCCAATAAAGCAAAATACAGATGCAATGTAGGATATAATGGACTGACTAGGTTTTCTGATGCTCCCCTTCTACTCATGTGTTTACCTAGCTTCACTGGAAGTAGGAATCCCATCATTAAATTTACAGTTATACATCTTATGCAGCACAACATGTCCCTACATCTCAGCTTTGGGATGTGGTAGAGCAAAAATTACCACACCACTGTCTTCGTCGGGACCTCCCTGACACACTGTGCGGGATTGAAGAAGATCTGAGGAGGTCACATTTTTCACCCAAAAAAACACTAAGGAGTACCCCTTTGTGTTTTTTTAGACTACATTTTTGACCATCTCAGATTCCTTTCAAACTCACGATGGTGATTGAGCAGATCCTGACTTACACAGGAGTGTGATTATTTTCAGCCTATCTCATCCCAAAGCTGAGATATGAGGACTAACGTAACTGGGATTTTCTCTCAATAGGTTTATTGGTGTTGAATATATTGGAATTAAATTTATGAGCTTGTTATACATCCAATAAAGCAAAATACAGATGCAATGTAGGATATAATGGACTGACTAGGCTTTTCTGATGGCACCCTTCTACTCATGTGTTTACCTAGCTTAACTGGAAGTAGGAAACTGATCATGAAATTTACAGTTATACATCTTATGCAGCACAACATGTCCCTACATCTCAGCTTTGGGATGTGGTAGAGCAAAAATTACCACACCACTGTCTTTGTTGGGACCTCCCTGACACACTGTGTGGGTTTGAAGAAGATCTGAGCAGGTCACATTTTTCACCCAAAAAACCACTAAGGGGTACCCCTTTGTGTTTTTTTAGACTACATTTTTGACCATCTCAGATTCCTTCCAAACTCACGATGTTGATTGAGCAGGCCCTGACTTACACAGGGCTGTGATTATTTTCAGCCTATCTCATCCCAAAGCTGAGATATGAGGACTAACGTAACTGGGATTTTCTCTCAATAGGTTTATTGGTGTTGAATATATTGGAATTAAATGTATGAGCTTGTTATACATCCATTAAAGCAAAATACAGATGCAATGTAGGATATAATGGACTGACTAGGCTTTTCTGAAGGCACCCTTCTACTCATGTGTTTACCTAGCTTAACTGGAAGTAGGAAACCGATCATGAAATTTACAGTTATACATCTTATGCAGCACAACATGTCCCTACATCTCAGCTTTGGGATGTGGTAGAGCAAAAATTACCACACCACTGTCTTCGTCGGGACCTCCCTGACACACTGTGTGGGTTTGAAGAAGATCTGAGGAGGTCACATTTTTCACCCAAAAAAACACTAAGGGGTACCCCTTTGTGTTTTTTTAGACTACATTTTTGACCATCTCAGATTCCTTCCAAACTCACAATGTTGATTGAGCAGGCCCTGACTTACACAGGGCTGTGATTATTTTCAGCCTATCTCATCCCAAAGCTGAGATATGAGGACTAACGTAACTGGGATTTTCTCTCAATAGGTTTATTGGTGTTGAATATATTGGAGTTAAATTTATGAGCTTGTTATACATCCAATAAAGCAAAATACAGATGCAATGTAGGATATAATGGACTGACTAGGCTTTTCTGATGCTCCCCTTCTACTCATGTGTTTACCTAGCTTCACTGGAAGTAGGAATCCCATCATTAAATTTACAGTTATACATCTTATGCAGCACAACATGTCCCCACATCTCAGCTTTGGGATGTGGTAGAGCAAAAATTACCACACCACTGTCTTCGTCGGGACCTCCCTGACACACTGTGCGGGATTGAAGAAGATCTGAGGAGGTCACATTTTTCACCCAAAAAAACACTAAGGAGTACCCCTTTGTGTTTTTTTTAGACTACATTTTTGACCATCTCAGATTCCTTTCAAACTCACGATGGTGATTGAGCAGGTCCTGACTTACACAGGAGTGTGATTATTTTCAGCCTATCTCATCCCAAAGCTGAGATAGGAGGACTAACGTAACTGGGATTTTCTCTCAATAGGTTTATTGGTGTTGAATATATTGGAATTAAATGTATGAGCTTGTTATACATCCATTAAAGCAAAATACAGATGCAATGTAGGATATAATGGACTGACTAGGCTTTTCTGAAGGCACCCTTCTACTCATGTGTTTACCTAGCTTAACTGGAAGTAGGAAACCGATCATGAAATTTACAGTTATACATCTTATGCAGCACAACATGTCCCTACATCTCAGCTTTGGGATGTGGTAGAGCAAAAATTACCACACCACTGTCTTCGTCAGGACCTCCCTGACACACTGTGTGGGTTTGAAGAAGATCTGAGGAGGTCACATTTTTCACCCAAAAAAACACTAAGGGGTACCCCTTTGTTTTTTTTTAGACTACATTTTTGACCATCTCAGATTCCTTCCAAACTCACGATGTTGATTGAGCAGGCCCTGACTTACACAGGGCTGTGATTATTTTCAGCCTATCTCATCCCAAAGCTGAGATATGAGGACTAAAGTAACTGGGACTTTCTCTCAATAGGTTTATTGGTGTTGAATATATTGGAGTTAAATTTATGAGCTTGTTATACATCCAATAAAGCAAAATACAGATGCAATGTAGGATATAATGGACTGACTAGGCTTTTCTGATGCTCCCCTTCTACTCATGTGTTTACCTAGCTTCACTGGAAGTAGGAATCCCATCATTAAATTTACAGTTATACATCTTATGCAGCACAACATGTCCCTACATCTCAGCTTTGGGATGTGGTAGAGCAAAAATTACCACACCACTGTCTTCGTCGGGACCTCCCTGAGACACTGTGTGGGTTTGAAGAAGATCTGAGGAGGTCACATTTTTCACCCAAAAAACCACTAAGGGGTACCCCTTTGTTTTTTTTTAGACTACATTTTTGACCATCTCAGATTCCTTCCAAACTCACGATGTTGATTGAGCAGGCCCTGACTTACACAGGGCTGTGATTACTTTCAGCCTATCTCATCCCAAAGCTGAGATATGAGGACTAACGTAACTGGGATTTTCTCTCAATAGGTTTATTGGTGTTGAATATATTGGAGTTAAATTTATGAGCTTGTTATACATCCAATAAAGCAAAATACAGATGCATTGTAGGATATAATGGACTGACTAGGCTTTTCTGATGCTCCCCTTCTACTCATGTGTTTACCTAGCTTCACTGGAAGTAGGAATCCCATCATTAAATTTACAGTTATACATCTTATGCAGCACAACATGTCCCCACATCTCAGCTTTGGGATGTGGTAGAGCAAAAATTACCACACCACTGTCTTCGTCGGGACCTCCCTGACACACTGTGCGGGATTGAAGAAGATCTGAGGAGGTCACATTTTTCACCCAAAAAAACACTAAGGAGTACCCCTTTGTGTTTTTTTTAGACTACATTTTTGACCATCTCAGATTCCTTTCAAACTCACGATGGTGATTGAGCAGGTCCTGACTTACACAGGAGTGTGATTATTTTCAGCCTATCTCATCCCAAAGCTGAGATATGAGGACTAACGTAACTGGGATTTTCTCTCAATAGGTTTATTGGTGTTGAATATATTGGAATTAAATGTATGAGCTTGTTATACATCCATTAAAGCAAAATACAGATGCAATGTAGGATATAATGGACTGACTAGGCTTTTCTGAAGGCACCCTTCTACTCATGTGTTTACCAAGCTTAACTGGAAGTAGGAAACCGATCATGAAATTTACAGTTATACATCTTATGCAGCACAACATGTCCCTACATCTCAGCTTTGGGATGTGGTAGAGCAAAAATTACCACACCACTGTCTTCGTCGGGACCTCCCTGACACACTGTGTGGGTTTGAAGAAGATCTGAGGAGGTCACATTTTTCACCCAAAAAAACACTAAGGGGTACCCCTTTGTGTTTTTTTAGACTACATTTTTGACCATCTCAGATTCCTTCCAAACTCACGATGTTGATTGAGAAGGCCCTGACTTACACAGGGCTGTGATTATTTTCAGCCTATCTCATCCCAAAGCTGAGATATGAGGACTAACGTAACTGGGACTTTCTCTCAATAGGTTTATTGGTGTTGAATATATTGGAGTTAAATTTATGAGCTTGTTATACATCCAATAAAGCAAAATACAGATGCATTGTAGGATATAATGGACTGACTAGGCTTTTCTGATGCTCCCCTTCTACTCATGTGTTTACCTAGCTTCACTGGAAGTAGGAATCCCATCATTAAATTTACAGTTATACATCTTATGCAGCACAACATGTTCCTACATCTCAGCTTTGGGATGTGGTAGAGCAAAAATGACCACACCACTGTCTTCGTCGGGACCTCCCTGACACACTGTGTGGGTTTGAAGAAGATCTGAGGAGGTCACATTTTTCACCCAAAAAAACACTAAGGGGTACCCCTTTGTGTTTTTTTAGACTACAATTTTGACCATCTCAGATTCCTTCCAAACTCACGATGTTGATTGAGCAGGTCCTGACTTACACAGGAGTGTGATTATTATCAGCCTATCTCATCCCAAAGCTGAGATATCAGGTCTAACGTAACTGGGATTTTCTCTCAATAGGTTTATTGGTGTTGAATATATTGGAGTTAAATTTATGAGCTTGTTATACATCCAATAAAGCAAAATACAGATGCAATGTAGGATATAATGGGCTGACTAGGCTTTTCTGATGGCACCCTTCTACTCATGTGTTTACCTAGCTTCACTGGAAGTAGGATTCCCATTATGAAATTTACAGTTATACATCTTATGCAGCAGAACATGTTCCTACATCTCAGCTTTGGGATGTGGTAGAGCAAAAATGACCACACCACTGTCTTCGTCGGGACCTCCCTGAGACACTGTGTGGGTTTGAAGAAGATCTGAGGAGGTCACATTTTTCACCCAAAAAAACACTAAGGGGTACCCCTTTGTGTTTTTTTAGACTACATTTTTGACCATCTCAGATTCCTTTCAAACTCACGATGGTGATTGAGCAGGTCCTGACTTACACAGGAGTGTGATTATTTTCAGCCTATCTCATCCCAAAGCTGAGATATCAGGACTAACGTAACTGGGATTTTCTCTCAATAGGTTTATTGGTGTTGAATATATTGGAGTTAAATTTATGAGCTTGTTATACATCCAATAAAGCAAAATACAGATGCAATGTAGGATATAATGGGCTGACTAGGCTTTTCTGATGGCACCCTTCTACTCATGTGTTTACCTAGCTTAACTGGAAGTAGGAAACCGATCATGAAATTTACAGTTATACATCTTATGCAGCACAACATGTCCCTACATCTCAGCTTTGGGATGTGGTAGAGCAAAAATTACCACACCACTGTCTTTGTCGGGACCTCCCTGAGACACTGTGTGGGTTTGAAGAAGATCTGAGGAGGTCACATTTTTCACCCAAAAAAACACTAAGGGGTACCCCTTTGTGTTTTTTTAGACTACATTTTTGACCATCTCAGATTCCTTTCAAACTCACGATGGTGATTGAGCAGGTCCTGACTTACACAGGAGTGTGATTATTTTCAGCCTATCTCATCCCAAAGCTGAGATATGAGGACTAACGTAACTGGGATTTTCTCTCAATAGGTTTATTGGTGTTGAATATATTGGAGTTAAATTTATGAGCTTGTTATACATCCAATAAAGCAAAATACAGATGCATTGTAGGATATAATGGACTGACTAGGCTTTTCTGATGCTCCCCTTCTACTCATGTGTTTACCTAGCTTAACTGGAAGTAGGAAACCGATCATGAAATTTACAGTTATACATCTTATGCAGCACAACATGTCCCCACATCTCAGCTTTGGGATGTGGTAGAGCAAAAATTACCACACCACTGTCTTTGTCGGGACCTCCCTGAGACACTGTGTGGGTTTGAAGAAGATCTGAGGAGGTCACATTTTTCACCCAAAAAAACACTAAGGGGTACCCCTTTGTGTTTTTTTAGACTACATTTTTGACCATCTCAGATTCCTTTCAAACTCACGATGGTGATTGAGCAGGTCCTGACTTACACAGGAGTGTGATTATTTTCAGCCTATCTCATCCCAAAGCTGAGATATGAGGACTAACGTAACTGGGATTTTCTCTCAATAGGTTTATTGGTGTTGAATATATTGGAGTTAAATTTATGAGCTTGTTATACATCCAATAAAGCAAAATACAGATGCATTGTAGGATATAATGGACTGACTAGGCTTTTCTGATGCTCCCCTTCTACTCATGTGTTTACCTAGCTTAACTGGAAGTAGGAAACCGATCATGAAATTTACAGTTATACATCTTATGCAGCACAACATGTCCCTACATCTCAGCTTTGGGATGTGGTAGAGCAAAAATTACCACACCACTGTCTTCGTCGGGACCTCCCTGAGACACTGTGTGGGTTTGAAGAAGATCTGAGGAGGTCACATTTTTCACCCAAAAAAACACTAAGGGGTACCCCTTTGTGTTTTTTTAGACTACATTTTTGACCATCTCAGATTCCTTCCAAACTCACGATGTTGATTGAGCAGGTCCTGACTTACACAGGAGTGTGATTATTTTCAGCCTATCTCATCCCAAAGCTGAGATATCAGGACTAACGTAACTGGGATTTTCTCTCAATAGGTTTATTGGTGTTGAATATATTGGAGTTAAATTTATGAGCTTGTTATACATCCAATAAAGCAAAATACAGATGCAATGTAGGATATAATGGGCTGACTAGGCTTTTCTGATGGCACCCTTCTACTCATGTGTTTACCTAGCTTCACTGGAAGTAGGAATCCCATCATTAAATTTACAGTTATACATCTTATGCAGCACAACATGTCCCTACATCTCAGCTTTGGGATGTGGTAGAGCAAAAATTACCACACCACTGTCTTCGTCTGGACCTCCCTGACACACTGTGTGGGTTTGAAGAAGATCTAAGGAGGTCACATTTTTCACCCAAAAAAACACTAAGGGGTACCCCTTTGTGTTTTTTTAGACTACATTTTTGACCATCTCAGATTCCTTCCAAACTCACGATGTTGATTGAGCAGGTCCTGACTTACACAGGAGTGTGATTATTTTCAGCCTATCTCTTCCCAAAGCTGAGATATCAGGACTAACGTAACTGGGATTTTCTCTCAATAGGTTTATTGGTGTTGAATATATTGGAGTTAAATTTATGAGCTTGTTATACATCCAATAAAGCAAAATACAGATGCAATGTAGGATATAATGGGCTGACTAGGCTTTTCTGATGGCACCCTTCTACTCATGTGTTTACCTAGCTTCACTGGAAGTAGGAATCCCATCATTAAATTTACAGTTATACATCTTATGCAGCACAACTTGTCCCCACATCTCAGCTTTGGGATGTGGTAGAGCAAAAATTACCACACCACTGTCTTCGTCGGGACCTCCCTGACACACTGTGTGGGTTTGAAGAAGATCTGAGGAGGTCACATTTTTCACCCAAAAAAACACTAAGGGGTACCCCTTTGTGTTTTTTAGAATACATTTTTGACCATCTCAGATTCCTTTCAAACTCACGATGGTGATTGAGCAGGTCCTGACTTACACAGGAGTGTGATTATTTTCAGCCTATTTCATCCCAAAGCTGAGATATGAGGACTAACGTAACTGGGATTTTCTCTCAATAGGTTTATTGGTGTTGAATATATTGGAATTAAATTTATGAGCTTGTTATACATCCATTAAAGCAAAATACAGATGCAATGTAGGATATAATGGACTGACTAGGCTTTTCTGATGGCACCCTTCTACTCATGTGTTTACCTAGCTTAACTGGAAGTAGGAAACCGATCATGAAATTTACAGTTATACATCTTATGCAGCACAACATGTCCCTACATCTCAGCTTTGGGATGTGGTAGAGCAAAAATTACCACACCACTGTCTTCGTCGGGACCTCCCTGAGACACTGTGTGGGTTTGAAGAAGATCTGAGGAGGTCACATTTTTCACCCAAAAAAACACTAAGGGGTACCCCTTTGTGTTTTTTTAGACTACATTTTTGACCATCTCAGATTCCTTCCAAACTCACGATGTTGATTGAGCAGGTCCTGACTTACACAGGAGTGTGATTATTTTCAGCCTATCTCATCCCAAAGCTGAGATATCAGGACTAACGTAACTGGGATTTTCTCTCAATAGGTTTATTGGTGTTGAATATATTGGAGTTAAATTTATGAGCTTGTTATACATCCAATAAAGCAAAATACAGATGCAATGTAGGATATAATGGGCTGACTAGGCTTTTCTGATGGCACCCTTCTACTCATGTGTTTACCTAGCTTCACTGGAAGTAGGAATCCCATCATTAAATTTACAGTTATACATCTTATGCAGCACAACATGTCCCCACATCTCAGCTTTGGGATGTGGTAGAGCAAAAATTACCACACCACTGTCTTCGTCGGGACCTCCCTGACACACTGTGTGGGTTTGAAGAAGATCTGAGGAGGTCACATTTTTCACCCAAAAAAACACTAAGGGGTACCCCTTTGTGTTTTTTAGAATACATTTTTGACCATCTCAGATTCCTTTCAAACTCACGATGGTGATTGAGCAGGTCCTGACTTACACAGGAGTGTGATTATTTTCAGCCTATTTCATCCCAAAGCTGAGATATGAGGACTAACGTAACTGGGATTTTCTCTCAATAGGTTTATTGGTGTTGAATATATTGGAGTTAAATTTATGAGCTTGTTATACATCCAATAAAGCAAAATACAGATGCAATGTAGGATATAATGGACTGACTAGGCTTTTCTGATGGCACCCTTCTACTCATGTGTTTACCTAGCTTAACTGGAAGTAGGAAACCGATCATGAAATTTACAGTTATACATCTTATGCAGCACAACATGTCCCCACATCTCAGTTTTGGGATGTGGTAGAGCAAAAATTACCACACCACTGTCTTCGTCGGGACCTCCCTGAGACACTGTGTGGGTTTGAAGAAGATCTGAGGAGGTCACATTTTTCACCCAAAAAAACACTAAGGGGTACCCCTTTGTGTTTTTTTAGACTACATTTTTGACCATCTCAGATTCCTTCCAAACTCACGGTGTTGATTGAGCAGGTCCTGACTTACACAGGAGTGTGATTATTTTCAGCCTATCTCATCCCAAAGCTGAGATATCAGGACTAACGTAACTGGGATTTTCTCTCAATAGGTTTATTGGTGTTGAATATATTGGAGTTAAATTTATGAGCTTGTTATACATCCATTAAAGCAAAATACAGACGCAATGTAGGATATAATGGACTGACTAGGCTTTTCTGAAGGCACCCTTCTACTCATGTGTTTACCAAGCTTAACTGGAAGTAGGAAACCGATCATGAAATTTACAGTTATACATCTTATGCAGCACAACATGTCCCTACATCTCAGCTTTGGGATGTGGTAGAGCAAAAATTACCACACCACTGTCTTCGCCGGGACCTCCCTGACACACTGTGTGGGTTTGAAGAAGATCTGAGGAGGTCACATTTTTCACCCAAAAAAACACTAAGAGGTACCCCTTTGTGTTCTTTTAGACTACATTTTTGACCATCTCAGATTCCTTCCAAACTCACGATGTTGATTGAGCAGGCCCTGACTTACACAGGGCTGTGATTATTTTCAGCCTATCTCATCCCAAAGCTGAGATATGAGGACTAACGTAACTGCGATTTCCTCTCAATAGGTTTATTGGTGTTGAATATATTGGAATTAAATTTATGAGCTTGTTATACATCCAATAAAGCAAAATACAGATGCAATGTAGGATATAATGGACTGACTAGGCTTTTCTGATGGCACCCTTCTACTCATGTGTTTACCTAGCTTCACTGGAAGTAGGATTCCCATTATGAAATTTACAGTTATACATCTTATGCAGCACAACATGTTCCTACATCTCAGCTTTGGGATGTGGTAGAGCAAAAATGACCACACCACTGTCTTCGTCGGGACCTCCCTGACACACTGTGTGGGTTTGAAGAAGATCTGAAGAGGTCACATTTTTCACCCAAAAAAACACTAAGGGGTACCCCTTTGTGTTTTTTTAGACTACATTTTTGACCATCTCAGATTCCTTCCAAACTCACGATGTTGATTGAGCAGGTCCTGACTTACACAGGAGTGTGATTATTTTCAGCCTATCTCATCCCAAAGCTGAGATATCAGGACTAACGTAACTGGGATTTTCTCTCAATAGGTTTATTGGTGTTGAATATATTGGAGTTAAATTTATGAGCTTGTTATACATCCAATAAAGCAAAATACAGATGCAATGTAGGATATAAAGGGCTGACTAGGCTTTTCTGATGGCACCCTTCTACTCATGTGTTTACCTAGCTTCACTGGAAGTAGGAATCCCATCATTAAATTTACAGTTATACATCTTATGCAGCACAACATGTCCCCACATCTCAGCTTTGGGATGTGGTAGAGCAAAAATTACCACACCACTGTCTTCGTCGGGACCTCCCTGACACACTGTGTGGGTTTGAAGAAGATCTGAGGAGGTCACATTTTTCACCCAAAAAAACACTAAGGGGTACCCCTTTGTGTTTTTTAGAATACATTTTTGACCATCTCAGATTCCTTTCAAACTCACGATGGTGATTGAGCAGGTCCTGACTTACACAGGAGTGTGATTATTTTCAGCCTATTTCATCCCAAAGCTGAGATATGAGGACTAACGTAACTGGGATTTTCTCTCAATAGGTTTATTGGTGTTGAATATATTGGAATTAAATTTATGAGCTTGTTATACATCCATTAAAGCAAAATACAGATGCAATGTAGGATATAATGGACTGACTAGGCTTTTCTGATGGCACCCTTCTACTCATGTGTTTACCTAGCTTAACTGGAAGTAGGAAACCGATCATGAAATTTACAGTTATACATCTTATGCAGCACAACATGTCCCTACATCTCAGCTTTGGGATGTGGTAGAGCAAAAATTACCACACCACTGTCTTCGTCGGGACCTCCCTGAGACACTGTGTGGGTTTGAAGAAGATCTGAGGAGGTCACATTTTTCACCCAAAAAAACACTAAGGGGTACCCCTTTGTGTTTTTTTAGACTACATTTTTGACCATCTCAGATTCCTTCCAAACTCACGATGTTGATTGAGCAGGTCCTGACTTACACAGGAGTGTGATTATTTTCAGCCTATCTCATCCCAAAGCTGAGATATCAGGACTAACGTAACTGGGATTTTCTCTCAATAGGTTTATTGGTGTTGAATATATTGGAGTTAAATTTATGAGCTTGTTATACATCCAATAAAGCAAAATACAGATGCAATGTAGGATATAATGGGCTGACTAGGCTTTTCTGATGGCACCCTTCTACTCATGTGTTTACCTAGCTTCACTGGAAGTAGGAATCCCATCATTAAATTTACAGTTATACATCTTATGCAGCACAACATGTCCCCACATCTCAGCTTTGGGATGTGGTAGAGCAAAAATTACCACACCACTGTCTTCGTCGGGACCTCCCTGAGACACTGTGTGGGTTTGAAGAAGATCTGAGGAGGTCACATTTTTCACCCAAAAAAACACTAAGGGGTACCCCTTTGTGTTTTTTTAGACTACATTTTTGACCATCTCAGATTCCTTCCAAACTCACGATGTTGATTGAGCAGGTCCTGACTTACACAGGAGTGTGATTATTTTCAGCCTATCTCATCCCAAAGCTGAGATATCAGGACTAACGTAACTGGGATTTTCTCTCAATAGGTTTATTGGTGTTGAATATATTGGAGTTAAATTTATGAGCTTGTTATACATCCAATAAAGCAAAATACAGATGCAATGTAGGATATAAAGGGCTGACTAGGCTTTTCTGATGGCACCCTTCTACTCATGTGTTTACCTAGCTTCACTGGAAGTAGGAATCCCATCATTAAATTTACAGTTATACATCTTATGCAGCACAACATGTCCCCACATCTCAGCTTTGGGATGTGGTAGAGCAAAAATTACCACACCACTGTCTTCGTCGGGACCTCCCTGACACACTGTGTGGGTTTGAAGAAGATCTGAGGAGGTCACATTTTTCACCCAAAAAAACACTAAGGGGTACCCCTTTGTGTTTTTTAGAATACATTTTTGACCATCTCAGATTCCTTTCAAACTCACGATGGTGATTGAGCAGGTCCTGACTTACACAGGAGTGTGATTATTTTCAGCCTATTTCATCCCAAAGCTGAGATATGAGGACTAACGTAACTGGGATTTTCTCTCAATAGGTTTATTGGTGTTGAATATATTGGAATTAAATTTATGAGCTTGTTATACATCCATTAAAGCAAAATACAGATGCAATGTAGGATATAATGGACTGACTAGGCTTTTCTGATGGCACCCTTCTACTCATGTGTTTACCTAGCTTAACTGGAAGTAGGAAACCGATCATGAAATTTACAGTTATACATCTTATGCAGCACAACATGTCCCTACATCTCAGCTTTGGGATGTGGTAGAGCAAAAATTACCACACCACTGTCTTCGTCGGGACCTCCCTGAGACACTGTGTGGGTTTGAAGAAGATCTGAGGAGGTCACATTTTTCACCCAAAAAAACACTAAGGGGTACCCCTTTGTGTTTTTTTAGACTACATTTTTGACCATCTCAGATTCCTTCCAAACTCACGATGTTGATTGAGCAGGTCCTGACTTACACAGGAGTGTGATTATTTTCAGCCTATCTCATCCCAAAGCTGAGATATCAGGACTAACGTAACTGGGATTTTCTCTCAATAGGTTTATTGGTGTTGAATATATTGGAGTTAAATTTATGAGCTTGTTATACATCCAATAAAGCAAAATACAGATGCAATGTAGGATATAATGGGCTGACTAGGCTTTTCTGATGGCACCCTTCTACTCATGTGTTTACCTAGCTTCACTGGAAGTAGGAATCCCATCATTAAATTTACAGTTATACATCTTATGCAGCACAACATGTCCCTACATCTCAGCTTTGGGATGTGGTAGAGCAAAAATTACCACACCACTGTCTTCGTCTGGACCTCCCTGACACACTGTGTGGGTTTGAAGAAGATCTAAGGAGGTCACATTTTTCACCCAAAAAAACACTAAGGGGTACCCCTTTGTGTTTTTTTAGACTACATTTTTGACCATCTCAGATTCCTTCCAAACTCACGATGTTGATTGAGCAGGTCCTGACTTACACAGGAGTGTGATTATTTTCAGCCTATCTCATCCCAAAGCTGAGATATCAGGACTAACGTAACTGGGATTTTCTCTCAATAGGTTTATTGGTGTTGAATATATTGGAATTAAATGTATGAGCTTGTTATACATCCATTAAAGCAAAATACAGATGCAATGTAGGATATAATGGACTGACTAGGCTTTTCTGAAGGCACCCTTCTACTCATGTGTTTACCAAGCTTAACTGGAAGTAGGAAACCGATCATGAAATTTACAGTTATACATCTTATGCAGCACAACATGTCCCTACATCTCAGCTTTGGGATGTGGTAGAGCAAAAATTACCACACCACTGTCTTCGTCGGGACCTCCCTGACACACTGTGTGGGTTTGAAGAAGATCTGAGGAGGTCACATTTTTCACCCAAAAAAACACTAAGGGGTACCCCTTTGTGTTTTTTTAGACTACATTTTTGACCATCTCAGATTCCTTCCAAACTCACGATGTTGATTGAGCAGGCCCTGACTTACACAGGGCTGTGATTATTTTCAGCCTATCTCATCCCAAAGCTGAGATATGAGGACTAACGTAACTGGGACTTTCTCTCAATAGGTTTATTGGTGTTGAATATATTGGAGTTAAATTTATGAGCTTGTTATACATCCAATAAAGCAAAATACAGATGCAATGTAGGATATAATGGACTGACTAGGCTTTTCTGATGGCACCCTTCTACTCATGTGTTTACCTAGCTTAACTGGAAGTAGGAAACTGATCATGAAATTTACAGTTATACATCTTATGCAGCACAACATGTCCCTACATCTCAGCTTTGGGATGTGGTAGAGCAAAAATTACCACACCACTGTCTTCGTCGGGACCTCCCTGACACACTGTGTGGGTTTGAAGAAGATCTGAGGAGGTCACATTTTTCACCCAAAAAAACACTAAGGGGTACCCCTTTGTGTTTTTTTAGACTACAATTTTGACCATCTCAGATTCCTTCCAAACTCACGATGTTGATTGAGCAGGTCCTGACTTACACAGGAGTGTGATTATTTTCAGCCTATCTCATCCCAAAGCTGAGATATCAGGACTAACGTAACTGGGATTTTCTCTCAATAGGTTTATTGGTGTTGAATATATTGGAGTTAAATTTATGAGCTTGTTATACATCCAATAAAGCAAAATACAGATGCATTGTAGGATATAATGGACTGACTAGGCTTTTCTGATGCTCCCCTTCTACTCATGTGTTTACCTAGCTTAACTGGAAGTAGGAATCCCATCATTAAATTTAAAGTTATACATCTTATGCAGCACAACATGTCCCTACATCTCAGCTTTGGGATGTGGTAGAGCAAAAATTACCACACCACTGTCTTCGTCGGGACCTCCCTGAGACACTGTGTGGGTTTGAAGAAGATCTAAGGAGGTCACATTTTTCACCCAAAAAGACACTAAGGGGTACCCCTTTGTGTTTTTTTAGACTACATTTTTAACCATTGCAGTATCCTTCCAAACTCACGATGTTGATTGAGCAGGTCCTGACTTACACAGGATTTTGATTATTTTCAGCCTATCTCATCCCAAAGCTGAGATATGAGGACTAACGTAACTGGGATTTTCTCTCAATAGGTTTATTGGTGTTGAATATATTGGAATTAAATTTATGAGCTTGTTATACATCCATTAAAGCAAAATACAGATGCAATGTAGGATATAATGGACTGACTAGGCTTTTCTGATGGCACCCTTCTACTCATGTGTTTACCTAGCTTAACTGGAAGTAGGAAACCGATCATGACATTTACAGTTATACATCTTATGCAGCACAACATGTCCCTACATCTCAGCTTTGGGATGTGGTAGAGCAAAAATTACCACACCACTGTCTTCGTCGGGACCTCCCTGAGACACTGTGTGGGTTTGAAGAAGATCTGAGGAGGTCACATTTTTCACCCAAAAAAACACTAAGGGGTACCCCTTTGTGTTTTTTTAGACTACATTTTTGACCATCTCAGATTCCTTCCAAACTCACGGTGTTGATTGAGCAGGTCCTGACTTACACAGGAGTGTGATTATTTTCAGCCTATCTCATCCCAAAGCTGAGATATCAGGACTAACGTAACTGGAATTTTCTCTCAATAGGTTTATTGGTGTTGAATATATTGGAGTTAAATTTATGAGCTTGTTATACATCCAATAAAGCAAAATACAGATGCAATGTAGGATATAATGGGCTGACTAGGCTTTTCTGATGGCACCCTTCTACTCATGTGTTTACCTAGCTTAACTGGAAGTAAGAAACCGATCATGAAATTTACAGTTATACATCTTATGCAGCACAACATGTCCCTACATCTCAGCTTTGGGATGTGGTAGAGCAAAAATTACCACACCACTGTCTTTGTCGGGACCTCCCTGAGACACTGTGTGGGTTTGAAGAAGATCTGAGGAGGTCACATTTTTCACCCAAAAAAACACTAAGGGGTACCCCTTTGTGTTTTTTTAGACTACATTTTTGACCATCTCAGATTCCTTTCAAACTCACGATGGTGATTGAGCAGGTCCTGACTTACACAGGAGTGTGATTATTTTCAGCCTATCTCATCCCAAAGCTGAGATATGAGGACTAACGTAACTGGGATTTTCTCTCAATAGGTTTATTGGTGTTGAATATATTGGAGTTAAATTTATGAGCTTGTTATACATCCAATAAAGCAAAATACAGATGCATTGTAGGATATAATGGACTGACTAGGCTTTTCTGATGCACCCCTTCTACTCATGTGTTTACCTAGCTTAACTGGAAGTAGGAATCCCATCATTAAATTTAAAGTTATACATCTTATGCAGCACAACATGTCCCTACATCTCAGCTTTGGGATGTGGTAGAGCAAAAATTACCACACCACTGTCTTCGCCGGGACCTCCCTGACACACTGTGTGGGTTTGAAGAAGATCTGAGGAGGTCACATTTTTCACCCAAAAAAACACTAAGAGGTACCCCTTTGTGTTCTTTTAGACTACATTTTTGACCATCTCAGATTCCTTCCAAACTCACGGTGTTGATTGAGCAGGTCCTGACTTACACAGGAGTGTGATTATTTTCAGCCTATCTCATCCCAAAGCTGAGATATCAGGACTAACGTAACTGGGATTTTCTCTCAATAGGTTTATTGGTGTTGAATATATTGGAATTAAATTTATGAGCTTGTTATACATCCAATAAAGCAAAATACAGATGCAATGTAGGATATAATGGACTGACTAGGCTTTTCTGATGGCACCCTTCTACTCATGTGTTTACCTAGCTTAACTGGAAGTAGGAAACCGATCATGAAATTTACAGTTATACATCTTATGCAGCACAACATGTCCCTACATCTCAGCTTTGGGATGTGGTAGAGCAAAAATTACCACACCACTGTCTTCATCGGGACCTCCCTGAGACACTGTGTGGGTTTGAAGAAGATCTGAGGAGGTCACATTTTTCACCCAAAAAAACACTAAGGGGTACCCCTTTGTGTTTTTTTAGACTACATTTCTGACCATTTCAGATTCCTTCCAAACTCACGATGTTGATTGAGCAGGCCCTGACTTACACAGGGCTGTGATTATTTTCAGCCTATCTCATCCCAAAGCTGAGATATGAGGACTAACGTAACTGGGATTTCCTCTCAACAGGTTTATTGGTGTTGAATATATTGGAATTAAATTTATGAGCTTGTTATACATCCAATAAAGCAAAATACAGATGCAATGTAGGATATAATGGACTGACTAGGCTTTTCTGATGGCACCCTTCTACTCATGTGTTTACCTAGCTTCACTGGAAGTAGGATTCCCATTATGAAATTTACAGTTATACATCTTATGCAGCACAACATGTTCCTACATCTCAGCTTTGGGATGTGGTAGAGCAAAAATGACCACACCACTGTCTTCGTCGGGACCTCCCTGACACACTGTGTGGGTTTGAAGAAGATCTGAAGAGGTCACATTTTTCACCCAAAAAAACACTAAGGGGTACCCCTTTGTGTTTTTTTAGACTACATTTTTGACCATCTCAGATTCCTTCCAAACTCACGATGTTGATTGAGCAGGTCCTGACTTACACAGGAGTGTGATTATTTTCAGCCTATCTCATCCCAAAGCTGAGATATCAGGACTAACGTAACTGGGATTTTCTCTCAATAGGTTTATTGGTGTTGAATATATTGGAGTTAAATTTATGAGCTTGTTATACATCCAATAAAGCAAAATACAGATGCAATGTAGGATATAATGGGCTGACTAGGCTTTTCTGATGGCACCCTTCTACTCATGTGTTTACCTAGCTTCACTGGAAGTAGGAATCCCATTATTAAATTTACAGTTATACATCTTATGCAGCACAACATGTCCCCACATCTCAGCTTTGGGATGTGGTAGAGCAAAAATTACCACACCACTGTCTTCGTCGGGACCTCCCTGAGACACTGTGTGGGTTTGAAGAAGATCTGAGGAGGTCACATTTTTCACCCAAAAAAACACTAAGGGGTACCCCTTTGTGTTTTTTTAGACTACATTTTTGACCATCTCAGATTCCTTTCAAAGTCACGATGGTGATTGAGCAGGTCCTGACTTACACAGGAGTGTGATTATTTTCAGCCTATCTCATCCCAAAGCTGAGATATCAGGACTAACGTAACTGGGATTTTCTCTCAATAGGTTTATTGGTGTTGAATATATTGGAATTAAATTTATGAGCTTGTTATACATCCAATAAAGCAAAATACAGATGCAATGTAGGATATAATGGACTGACTAGGCTTTTCTGATGGCACCCTTCTACTCATGTGTTTACCTAGCTTAACTGGAAGTAGGAAACCGATCATGAAATTTACAGTTATACATCTTATGCAGCACAACATGTCCCTACATCTCAGCTTTGGGATGTGGTAGAGCAAAAATTACCACACCACTGTCTTCGTCGGGACCTCCCTGACACACTGTGTGGGTTTGAAGAAGATCTGAGGAGGTCACATTTTTCACCCAAAAAAACACTAAGGGGTACCCCTTTGTGTTTTTTTAGACTACATTTTTGACCATCTCAGATTCCTTCCAAACTAACGGTGTTGATTGAGCAGGTCCTGACTTACACAGGAGTGTGATTATTTTCAGCCTATCTCATCCCAAAGCTGAGATATCAGGACTAACGTAACTGGGATTTTCTCTCAATAGGTTTATTGGTGTTGAATATATTGGAGTTAAATTTATGAGCTTGTTATACATCCAATAAAGCAAAATACAGATGCAATGTAGGATATAATGGGCTGACTAGGCTTTTCTGATGGCACCCTTCTACTCATGTGTTTACCTAGCTTCACTGGAAGTAGGAATCCCATTATTAAATTTACAGTTATACATCTTATGCAGCACAACATGTCCCCACATCTCAGCTTTGGGATGTGGTAGAGCAAAAATTACCACACCACTGTCTTCGTCGGGACCTCCCTGAGACACTGTGTGGGTTTGAAGAAGATCTGAGGAGGTCACATTTTTCACCCAAAAAAACACTAAGGGGTACCCCTTTGTGTTTTTTTAGACTACATTTTTGACCATCTCAGATTCCTTTCAAAGTCACGATGGTGATTGAGCAGGTCCTGACTTACACAGGAGTGTGATTATTTTCAGCCTATCTCATCCCAAAGCTGAGATATCAGGACTAACGTAACTGGGATTTTCTCTCAATAGGTTTATTGGTGTTGAATATATTGGAATTAAATTTATGAGCTTGTTATACATCCAATACAGCAAAATACAGATGCAATGTAGGATATAATGGACTGACTAGGCTTTTCTGATGGCACCCTTCTACTCATGTGTTTACCTAGCTTAACTGGAAGTAGGAAACCGATCATGAAATTTACAGTTATACATCTTATGCAGCACAACATGTCCCTACATCTCAGCTTTGGGATGTGGTAGAGCAAAAATTACCACACCACTGTCTTCGTCGGGACCTCCCTGACACACTGTGTGGGTTTGAAGAAGATCTAAGGAGGTCACATTTTTCACCCAAAAAGACACTAAGGGGTACCCCTTTGTGTTTTTTTAGACTACATTTTTGACCATCTCAGATTCCTTTCAAACTCACGATGGTGATTGAGCAGGTCCTGACTTACACAGGAGTGTGATTATTTTCAGCCTATTTCATCCCAAAGCTGAGATATGAGGACTAACGAAACTGGGATTTTCTCTCAATAGGTTTATTGGTGTTGAATATATTGGAATTAAATTTATGAGCTTGTTATACATCCATTAAAGCAAAATACAGATGCAATGTAGGATATAATGGACTGACTAGGCTTTTCTGATGGCACCCTTCTACTCATGTGTTTACCTAGCTTAACTGGAAGTAGGAAACCGATCATGAAATTTACAGTTATACATCTTATGCAGCACAACATGTCCCTACATCTCAGCTTTGGGATGTGGTAGAGCAAAAATTACCACACCACTGTCTTCGTCGGGACCTCCCTGAGACACTGTGTGGGTTTGAAGAAGATCTGAGGAGGTCACATTTTTCACCCAAAAAAACACTAAGGGGTACCCCTTTGTGTTTTTTTAGACTACATTTTTGACCATCTCAGATTCCTTCCAAACTCACGGTGTTGATTGAGCAGGTCCTGACTTACACAGGAGTGTGATTATTTTCAGCCTATCTCATCCCAAAGCTGAGATATCAGGACTAACGTAACTGGGATTTTCTCTCAATAGGTTTATTGGTGTTGAATATATTGGAGTTAAATTTATGAGCTTGTTATACATCCAATAAAGCAAAATACAGATGCAATGTAGGATATAATGGGCTGACTAGGCTTTTCTGATGGCACCCTTCTACTCATGTGTTTACCTAGCTTCACTGGAAATAGGAATCCCATCATTAAATTTACAGTTATACATCTTATGCAGCACAACATGTCCCCACATCTCAGCTTTGGGATGTGGTAGAGCAAAAATTACCACACCACTGTCTTCGTCGGGACCTCCCTGAGACACTGTGTGGGTTTGAAGAAGATCTGAGGAGGTCACATTTTTCACCCAAAAAAACACTAAGGGGTACCCCTTTGTGTTTTTTTAGACTACATTTTTGACCATCTCAGATTCCTTTCAAAGTCACGATGGTGATTGAGCAGGTCCTGACTTACACAGGAGTGTGATTATTTTCAGCCTATCTCATCCCAAAGCTGAGATATCAGGACTAACGTAACTGGGATTTTCTCTCAATAGGTTTATTGGTGTTGAATATATTGGAATTAAATTTATGAGCTTGTTATACATCCAATAAAGCAAAATACAGATGCAATGTAGGATATAATGGACTGACTAGGCTTTTCTGATGGCACCCTTCTACTCATGTGTTTACCTAGCTTAACTGGAAGTAGGAAACCGATCATGAAATTTACAGTTATACATCTTATGCAGCACAACATGTCCCTACATCTCAGCTTTGGGATGTGGTAGAGCAAAAATTACCACACCACTGTCTTCGTCGGGACCTCCCTGACACACTGTGTGGGTTTGAAGAAGATCTAAGGAGGTCACATTTTTCACCCAAAAAGACACTAAGGGGTACCCCTTTGTGTTTTTTTAGACTACATTTTTAACCATTTCAGATTCCTTCCAAACTCACGATGTTGATTGAGCAGGTCCTGACTTACACAGGATTTTGATTATTTTCAGCCTATCTCATCCCAAAGCTGAGATATGAGGACTAACGTAACTGGGATTTTCTCTCAATAGGTTTATTGGTGTTGAATATATTGGAGTTAAATTTATGAGCTTGTTATACATCCAATAAAGCAAAATACAGATGCAATGTAGGATATAATGGACTGACTAGGCTTTTCTGATGCCCCCCTTCTACTCATGTGTTTACCTAGCTTCACTGGAAGTAGGAATCCCATCATTAAATTTACAGTTATACATCTTATGCAGCACAACATGTCCCTACATCTCAGCTTTGGGATGTGGTAGAGGAAAAATTACCACACCACTGTCTTCATCGGGACCTCCCTGAGACACTGTGTGTGTTTGAAGAAGATCTGAGGAGGTCACATTTTTCACCCAAAAAAACACTAAGGGGTACCCCTTTGTGTTTTTTTAGACTACATTTCTGACCATTTCAGATTCCTTCCAAACTCACGATGTTGATTGAGCAGGCCCTGACTTACACAGGGCTGTGATTATTTTCAGCCTATCTCATCCCAAAGCTGAGATATGAGGACTAACGTAACTGGGATTTTCTCTCAATAGGTTTATTGGTGTTGAATATATTGGAGTTAAATTTATGAGCTTGTTATACATCCAATAAAGCAAAATACAGATGCAATGTAGGATATAATGGACTGACTAGGCTTTTCTGATGCCCCCCTTCTACTCATGTGTTTACCTAGCTTCACTGGAAGTAGGAATCCCATCATTAAATTTACAGTTATACATCTTATGCAGCACAACATGTCCCTACATCTCAGCTTTGGGATGTGGTAGAGGAAAAATGACCACACCACTGTCTTCGTCGGGACCTCCCTGACACACTGTGTAGGTTTGAAAAAGATCTGAGGAGGTCACATTTTTCACCCAAAAAAACACTAAGGGGTACCCCTTTGTGTTTTTTTAGACTACATTTTTGACCATCTCAGATTCCTTTCAAACTCACGATGTTGATTGAGCAGGTCCTGACTTACACAGGAGTGTGATTATTTTCAGCCTATCTCATCCCAAAGCTGAGATATGAGGACTAACGTAACTGGGATTTCCTCTCAATAGGTTTATTGGTGTTGAATATATTGGAGTTAAATTTATGAGCTTGTTATACATCCAATAAAGCAAAATACAGATGCAATGTAGGATATAATGGACTGACTAGGCTTTTCTGATGCCCCCCTTCTACTCATGTGTTTACCTAGCTTCACTGGAAGTAGGAATCCCATCATTAAATTTACAGTTATACATCTTATGCAGCACAACATGTCCCTACATCTCAGCTTTGGGATGTGGTAGAGCAAAAATTACCACACCACTGTCTTCGTCGGGACCTCCCTGACACACTGTGTGGGTTTGAAGAAGATCTGAGGAGGTCACATTTTTCACCCAAAAAAACACTAAGGGGTACCCCTTTGTGTTTTTTTAGACTACATTTTTGACCATCTCAGATTCCTTTCAAACTCACGATGTTGATTGAGCAGGCCCTGACTTACACAGGGCTGTGATTATTTTCAGCCTATCTCATCCCAAAGCTGAGATATGAGGACTAACGTAACTGGGATTTCCTCTCAATAGGTTTATTGGTGTTGAATATATTGGAGTTAAATTTATGAGCTTGTTATACATCCAATAAAGCAAAATACAGATGCAATGTAGGATATAATGGACTGACTAGGCTTTTCTGATGCTCCCCTTCTACTCATGTGTTTACCTAGCTTCACTGGAAGTAGGAATCCCATCATTAAATTTACAGTTATACATCTTATGCAGCACAACATGTCCCTACATCTCAGCTTTGGGATGTGGTAGAGCAAAAATTACCACACCACTGTCTTCGTCGGGACCTCCCTGACACACTGTGTGGGTTTGAAGAAGATCTGAGGAGGTCACATTTTTCACCCAAAAAAACACTAAGGGGTACCCCTTTGTGTTTTTTTAGACTACATTTTTGACCATCTCAGATTCCTTTCAAACTCACGATGTTGATTGAGCAGGTCCTGACTTACACAGGAGTGTGATTATTTTCAGCCTATCTCATCCCAAAGCTGAGATATGAGGACTAACGTAACTGGGATTTTCTCTCAATAGGTTTACTGGTGTTGAATATATTGGAATTAAATTTATGAGCTTGTTATACATCCATTAAAGCAAAATACAGATGCAATGTAGGATATAATGGACTGACTAGGCTTTTCTGATGGCACCCTTCTACTCATGTGTTTACCTAGCTTAACTGGAAGTAGGAAACCGATCATGAAATTTACAATTATACATCTTATGCAGCACAACATGTCCCTACATCTCAGCTTTGGGATGTGGTAGAGCAAAAATTACCACACCACTGTCTTCGTCGGGACCTCCCTGACACACTGTGTGGGTTTGAAGAAGATCTGAGGAGGTCACATTTTTCACCCAAAAAAACACTAAGGGGTACCCCTTTGTGTTTTTTTAGACTACATTTTTGACCATCTCAGATTCCTTCCAAACTCACGATGTTGATTGAGCAGGCCCTGACTTACACAGGGCTGTGTTTATTTTCAGCCTATCTCATCCCAAAGCTGAGATATGAGGACTAACGTAACTGGGATTTTCTCTCAATAGGTTTATTGGTGTTGAGTATATTGGAGTTAAATTTATGAGCTTGTTATACATCCAATAAAGCAAAATACAGATGCAATGTAGGATATAATGGACTGACTAGGCTTTTCTGATGCTCCCCTTCTACTCATGTGTTTACCTAGCTTCACTGGAAGTAGGAATCCCATCATTAAATTTACAGTTATACATCTTATGCAGCACAACATGTCCCTACATCTCAGCTTTGGGATGTGGTAGAGCAAAAATTACCACACCACTGTCTTCGTCGGGACCTCCCTGACACACTGTGTGGGTTTGAAGAAGATCTGAGGAGGTCACATTTTTCACCCAAAAAAACACTAAGGGGTACCCCTTTGTGTTTTTTTAGACTACATTTTTGACCATCTCAGATTCCTTTCAAACTCACGATGTTGATTGAGCAGGTCCTGACTTACACAGGAGTGTGATTATTTTCAGCCTATCTCATCCCAAAGCTGAGATATGAGGACTAACGTAACTGGGATTTTCTCTCAATAGGTTTATTGGTGTTGAATATATTGGAATTAAATTTATGAGCTTGTTATACATCCATTAAAGCAAAATACAGATGCAATGTAGGATATAATGGACTGACTAGGCTTTTCTGATGGCACCCTTCTACTCATGTGTTTACCTAGCTTAACTGGAAGTAGGAAACCGATCATGAAATTTACAATTATACATCTTATGCAGCACAACATGTCCCTACATCTCAGCTTTGGGATGTGGTAGAGCAAAAATTACCACACCACTGTCTTCGTCGGGACCTCCCTGACACACTGTGTGGGTTTGAAGAAGATCTGAGGAGGTCACATTTGTCACCCAAAAAAACACTAAGGGGTACCCCTTTGTGTTTTTTTAGACTACATTTTTGACCATCTCAGATTCCTTCCAAACTCACGATGTTGATTGAGCAGGCCCTGACTTACACAGGGCTGTGTTTATTTTCAGCCTATCTCATCCCAAAGCTGAGATATGAGGACTAACGTAACTGGGATTTTCTCTCAATAGGTTTATTGGTGTTGAATATATTGGAGTTAAATTTATGAGCTTGTTATACATCCAATAAAGCAAAATACAGATGCAATGTAGGATATAATGGACTGACTAGGCTTTTCTGATGCCCCACTTCTACTCATGTGTTTACCTAGCTTCACTGGAAGTAGGAATCCCATCATTAAATTTACAGTTATACATCTTATGCAGCACAACATGTCCCTACATCTCAGCTTTGGGATGTGGTAGAGCAAAAATTACCACACCACTGTCTTCGTCGGGACCTCCCTGACACACTGTGTGGGTTTGAAGAAGATCTAAGGAGGTCACATTTTTCACCCAAAAAAACACTAAGGGGTACCCCTTTGTGCTTTTTTAGACTACATTTTTGACCATTTCAGATTCCTTCCAAACTCACGATGTTGATTGAGCAGGTCCTGACTTACACAGGATTGTGATTATTTTCAGCCTATCTCATCCCAAAGCTGAGATATGAGGACTAACGTAACTGGAATTTCTCTCAATAGGTTTATTAGTGTTGAATATATTGGAGTTAATATTATGAGCTTGTTATACATCCAATAAAGCAAAATACAGATGCAATGTAGGATATAATGGACTGACTAGGCTTTTCTGATGGCACCCTTCTACTCATGTGTTTACCTAGCTTAACTGGAAGTAGGAAACCAATCATGAAATTTACAGTTATACATCTTATGCAGCACAACATGTCCCTACATCTCAGCTTTGGGATGTGGTAGAGCAAAATTTACCACACCACTGTCTTCATCGGGACCTCCCTGAGACACTTAGTGGGTTTGAAGAAGATCTGAGGAGGTCACATTTTTCACCCAAAAAAACACTAAGGGGTACCCCTTTGTGTTTTTTTAGACTACATTTTTGACCATCTCAGATTCCTTCCAAACTCACGATGTTGATTGAGCAGGCCCTGACTTACACAGGGCTGTGATTATTTTCAGCCTATCTCATCCCAAAGCTGAGATATGAGGACTAACGTAACTGGGATTTTCTCTCAATAGGTTTATTGGTGTTGAATATATTGGAGTTAAATTTATGAGCTTGTTATACATCCAATAAAGCAAAATACAGATGCATTGTAGAATATAATGGACTGACTAGGCTTTTCTGATGCTCCCCTTCTACTCATGTGTTTACCTAGCTTCACTGGAAGTAGGAATCCCATCATTAAATTTACAGTTATACATCTTATGCAGCACAACATGTCCCTATATCTCAGCTTTGGGGTGTGGTAGAGCAAAAATTACCACACCACTTTCTTCGTCGGGACCTCCCTGACACACTGTGTGGGTTTGAAGAAGATATGAGGAGGTCACATTTTTCACCCAAAAAAACACTAAGGGGTACCCCTTTGTGTTTTTTTAGACTACATTTTTGACCATCTCAGATTCCTTCCAAACTCACGATGTTGATTGAGCAGGTCCTGACTTACACAGGAGTGTGATTATTTTCAGCCTATCTCATTCCAAAGCTGAGATATGAGGACTAACGTAACTGGGATTTTCTCTCAATAGGTTTATTGGTGTTGAATATATTGGAATTAAATTTATGAGCTTGTTATACATCCAATAAAGCAAAATACAGATGCAATGTAGGATATAATTGACTGACTAGGCTTTTCTGATGGCACCCTTCTACTCATGTGTTTACCTAGCTTAAATGGAATTAGGAAACCAATCATGAAATTTACAGTTATACATCTTATGCAGCACAACATGTCCCTATATCTCAGCTTTGGGATGTGGTAGAGCAAAAATTACCACACCACTGTCTACGTCTGGACCTCCATGACACACTGTGTGGGTTTGAAAAAGATCTGAGGAGGTCACATTTTTCACCCTAAAAAACACTAAGGGGTACCCCTTTGTGTTTTTTTAGACTACATTTTTGACCATCTCAGATTCCTTCCAAACTCACGATGCTGATTGAGCAGGTCCTGGCTTACACAGGAGTGTGATTATTTTCAGCCTATCTCATCCCAAAGCTGAGATATGAGGACTAACGTAACTGGGATTTTCTCTCAATAGGTTTATTGGTGTTGAATATATTGGAGTTAAATTTATGAGCTTGTTATACATCCAATAAAGCAAAATACAGATGCAATGTAGGATATAATGGACTGACTAGGCTTTTCTGATGGCACCCTTCTATTCATGTGCTTACCTAGCTTAACTGGAAGTAGGAAACCGATCATGAAATTTACAGTTATACATCTTATGCAGCACAACATGTCCCTACATCTCAGCTTTGGGATGTGGTAGAGCAAAAATTACCACACCACTGTCTTCGTCGGGACCTCCCTGACACACTGTGTGGGTTTGAAGAAGATCTAAGGAGGTCACACTTTTCACCCAAAAAAACACTAAGGGGTACCCCTTTGTGTTTTTTTAGACTACATTTTTGACCATCTCAGATTCCTTCCTAACTCACAATGTTGATTGAGCAGGTCCTGACTTACACAGGAGTGTGATTATTTTCAGCCTATCTCATCCCAAAGCTGAGATATGAGGACTAACGTAACTGGGATTTTATCTCAATAGGTTTATTGGTGTTTAATATATTGGAATTAAATTTATGAGCTTGTTATACATCCAATAAAGCAAATTACAGATGCAATGTAGGATATAATGGACTGACTAGGCTTTTCTGATGGCACCCTTCTACTCATGTGTTTACCTAGCTTAACTGGAAGTAGGAAACCAATCATGAAATTTACAGTTATACATCTTATGCAGCACAACATGTCCCTACATCTCAGCTTTGGGATGTGGTAGAGCAAAAATTACCACACCACTGTCTTCATCGGGACCTCCCTGAGACACTGTGTGGGTTTGAAGAAGATCTGAGGAGGTCACATTTTTCACCCAAAAAAACACTAAGGGGTACCCCTTTGTGTTTTTTTAGACTACATTTTTGACCATCTCAGATTCCTTCCAAACTCACGATGTTGATTGAGCAGGCCCTGACTTACACAGGGCTGTGATTATTTTCAGCCTATCTCATCCCAAAGCTGAGATATGAGGACTAACGTAACTGGGATTTTCTCTCAATAGGTTTATTGGTGTTGAATATATTGGAGTTAAATTTATGAGCTTGTTATACATCCAATTAAGCAAAATACAGATGCATTGTAGGATATAATGCACTGACTAGGCTTTTCTGATGCTCCCCTTCTACTCATGTGTTTACCTAGCTTCACTGGAAGTAGGAATCCCATCATGAAATTTACAGTTATACATCTTATGCAGCACAACATGTCCCTACATCTCAGCTTTGGGATGTGGTAGAGCAAAAATTACCACACCACTGTCTTCGTCGGGACCTCCCTGACACACTGTGTGGGTTTGAAGAAGATCTGAGGAGGTCACATTTTTCACCCAAAAAAACACTAAGGGGTACCCCTTTGTGTTTTTTTAGACTACATTTTTGACCATCTCAGATTCCTTCCAAACTCACGATGTTGATTGAGCAGGCCCTGACTTACACAGGAGTGTGATTATTTTCAGCCTATCTCATCCCAAAGCTGAGATATGAGGACTAACGTAACTGGGATTTTCCCTCAATAGGTTTATTGGTGTTGAATATATTGGAGTTAAATTTATGAGCTTGTTATACATCCAATAAAGCAAAATACAGATGCATTGTAGGATATAATGGACTGACTAGGCTTTTCTGATGCTCCCCTTCTACTCATGTGTTTACCTAGCTTCACTGGAAGTAGGAATCCCATCATTAAATTTACAGTTATACATCTTATGCAGCACAACATGTCCCTACATCTCAGCTTTGGGATGTGGTAGAGCAAAAATTACCACACCACTGTCTTCGTCGGGACCTCCCTGACACACTGTGTGGGTTTGAAGAAGATCTGAGGAGGTCACATTTTTCACCCAAAAAAACACTAAGGGGTACCCCTTTGTGTTTTTTTAGACTACATTTTTGACCATTTCAGATTCCTTTCAAACTCACGATGTTGATTGAGCAGGTCCTGACTTACACAGGAGTGTGATTATTTTCAGCCTATCTCATCCCAAAGCTGAGATATGAGGACTAACGTAACTGGGATTTCCTCTCAATAGGTTTATTGGTGTTGAATATATTGGAATTAAATTTATGAGCTTGTTATACATCCAATAAAGCAAAATACAGATGCAATGTAGGATATAATGGACTGACTAGGCTTTTCTGATGGCACCCTTCTACTCATGTGTTTACCTAGCTTCACTGGAAGTAGGATTCCCATTATGAAATTTACAGTTATACATCTTATGCAGCACAACATGTTCCTACATCTCAGCTTTGGGATGTGGTAGAGCAAAAATGACCACACCACTGTCTTCGTCGGGACCTCCGTGACACACTGTGTGGGTTTGAAGAAGGTCTGAGGAGGTCACATTTTTCACCCAAAAAAACACTAAGGGGTACCCCTTTGTGTTTTTTTAGACTACATTTTTGACCATCTCAGATTATTTTCAAACTCACGTTGTTGATTGAGCAGGTCCTGACTTACACAGGATTGTGATTATTTTCAGCCTATCTCATCCCAAAGCTGAGATATGAGGAGTAACGTAACTGGGATTTTCTCTCAATAGGTTTATTGGTGTTGAATATATTGGAACTAAATTTATGAGCTTGTTATACATCCAATAAAGCAAAATACAGATGCAATGTAGGATATAATGGACTGACTAGGCTTTTCTGATGGCACCCTTCTACTCATGTGTTTACCTAGCTTCACTGGAAGTAGGATTCCCATTATGAAATTTACAGTTATACATCTTATGCAGCACAACATGTTCCTACATCTCAGCTTTGGGATGTGGTAGAGCAAAAATGACCACACCACTGTCTTCGTCGGGACCTCCGTGACACACTGTGTGGGTTTGAAGAAGGTCTGAGGAGGTCACATTTTTCACCCAAAAAAACACTAAGGGGTACCCCTTTGTGTTTTTTTAGACTACATTTTTGACCATCTCAGATTCCTTTCAAACTCACGTTGTTGATTGAGCAGGTCCTGACTTACACAGGGCTGTGATTATTTTCAGCCTATCTTATCCCAAAGCTGAGATATGAGGACTAACGTAACTGGGATTTTCTCTCAATAGGTTTATTTGTGTTGAATATATTGGAGTTAAATTTATGAGCTTGTTATACATCCAATAAAGCAAAATACAGATGCAATGTAGGATATAATGGACTGACTAAGCTTTTCTGATGCTCCCCTTCTACTCATGTGTTTACCTAGCTTCACTGGAAGTAGGAATCCCATCATTAAATTTACAGTTATACATCTTATGCAGCACAACATGTCCCTACATCTCAGCTTTGGGATGTGGTAGAGCAAAAATTACCACACCACTGTCTTCGTCGGGACCTCCCTGACACACTGTGTGGGTTTGAAGAAGATCTGAGGAGATCACATTTTTCACCCAAAAAAACACTAAGGGGTACCCCTTTGTGTTTTTTTAGACTACATTTTTGACCATCTCAGATTCCTTCCAAACTCACGATGTTGATTGAGCAGGTCCTGACTTACACAGGAGTGTGATTATTTTCAGCCTATCTCATCCCAAAGCTGAGATATGAGGAGTAACGTAACTGGGATTTTCTCTCAATAGGTTTATTGGTGTTGAATATATTGGAATTAAATTTATGAGCTTGTTATACATCCAATAAAGCAAAATACAGATGCAATGTAGGATATAATGGACTGACTAGGCTTTTCTGATGGCACCCTTCTACTCATGTGTTTACCTAGCTTCACTGGAAGTAGGATTCCCATTATGAAATTTACAGTTATACATCTTATGCAGCACAACATGTTCCTACATCTCAGCTTTGGGATGTGGTAGAGCAAAAATGACCACACCACTGTCTTCGTCGGGACCTCCGTGACACACTGTGTGGGTTTGAAGAAGGTCTGAGGAGGTCACATTTTTCACCCAAAAAAACACTAAGGGGTACCCCTTTGTGTTTTTTTAGACTACATTTTTGACCATCTCAGATTCCTTCCAAACTCACGATGTTGATTGAGCAGGTCCTGACTTACACAGGAGTGTGATTATTTTCAGCCTATCTCATCCCAAAGCTGAGATATGAGGACTAACGTAACTGGGATTTTCTCTCAATAGGTTTATTGGTGTTGAATATATTGGAATTAAATTTATGAGCTTGTTATACATCCAATAAAGCAAAATACAGATGCAATGTAGGATATAATGGACTGACTAGGCTTTTCTGATGGCACCCTTCTACTCATGTGTTTACCTAGCTTCACTGGAAGTAGGATTCCCATTATGAAATTTACAGTTATACATCTTATGCAGCACAACATGTTCCTACATCTCAGCTTTGGGATGTGGTAGAGCAAAAATGACCACACCACTGTCTTCGTCGGGACCTCCCTGACACACTGTGTGGGTTTGAAGAAGATCTAAGGAGGTCACATTTTTCACCCAAAAAAACACTAAGGGGTACCCCTTTGTGTTTTTTTAGACTACATTTTTGACCATTTCAGATTCCTTCCAAACTCACGATGTTGATTGAGCAGGTCCTGACTTACACAGGATTGTGATTATTTTCAGCCTATCTCATCCCAAAGCTGAGATATGAGGAGTAACGTAACTGGGATTTTCTCTCAATAGGTTTATTGGTGTTGAATATATTGGAATTAAATTTATGAGCTTGTTATACATAGAATAAAGCAATATACAGATGCAATGTAGGATATAATGGACTGACTAGGCTTTTCTGATGGCACCCTTCTACTCATGTGTTTACCTAGCTTAACTGGAAGTAGGAAACCGATCATGAAATTTACAGTTATACATCTTATGCAGCACAACATGTCCCTACATCTCAGCTTTGGGATGTGGTAGAGCAAAAATTACCACACCACTGTCTTCGTCGGGACCTCCCTGACACACTGTGTGGGTTTGAAGAAGATCTGAGGAGGTCACATTTTTCACCCAAAAAAACACTAAGGGGTACCCCTTTGTGTTTTTTTAGACTACATTCTTGACCATCTCAGATTCCTTCCAAACTCACGATGTTGATTGAGCAGGCCCTGACTTACACAGGGCTGTGATTATTTTCAGCTTATCTCATCCCAAAGCTGAGATATGAGGACTAACGTAACTGGGATTTCCTCTCAATAGGTTTATTGGTGTTGAATATATTGGAATTAAATTTATGAGCTTGTTATACATCCAATAAAGCAAAATACAGATGCAATGTAGGATATAATGGACTGACTAGGCTTTTCTGATGGCACCCTTCTACTCATGTGTTTACCTAGCTTCACTGGAAGTAGGATTCCCATTATGAAATTTACAGTTATACATCTTATGCAGCACAACATGTTCCTACATCTCAGCTTTGGGATGTGGTAGAGCAAAAATGACCACACCACTGTCTTCGTCGGGACCTCCCTGACACACTGTGTGGGTTTGAAGAAGATCTGAGGAGGTCACATTTTTCACCCAAAAAAACACTAAGGGGTACCCCTTTGTGTTTTTTTAGACTACATTTTTGACCATCTCAGATTCCTTCCAAACTCACGATGTTGATTGAGCAGGTCCTGACTTACACAGGAGTGTGATTATTTTCAGCCTATCTCATCCCAAAGCTGAGATATCAGGACTAACGTAACTGGGACTTTCTCTCAATAGGTTTATTGGTGTTGAATATATTGGAGTTAAATTTATGAGCTTGTTATACATCCAATAAAGCAAAATACAGATGCAATGTAGGATATAATGGACTGACTAGGCTTTTCTGATGGCACCCTTCTACTCATGTGTTTACCTAGCTTAACTGGAAGTAGGAAACCGATCATGAAATTTACAGTTATACATCTTATGCAGCACAACATGTCCCTACATCTCAGCTTTGGGATGTGGTAGAGCAAAAATTACCACACCACTGTCTTCATCGGGACCTCCCTGACACACTGTGTGGGTTTGAAGAAGATCTGAGGAGGTCACATTTTTCACCCAAAAAAACACTAAGGGGTACCCCTTTGTGTTTTTTTAGACTACATTTTTGACCATCTCAGATTCCTTCCAAACTCACGATGTTAATTGAGCAGGCCCTGACTTACACAGGGCTGTGATTATTTTCAGCTTATCTCATCCCAAAGCTGAGATATGAGGACTAACGTAACTGGGATTTCCTCTCAATAGGTTTATTGGTGTTGAATATATTGGAATTAAATTTATGAGCTTGTTATACATCCAATAAAGCAAAATACAGATGCAATGTAGGATATAATGGACTGACTAGGCTTTTCTGATGGCACCCTTCTACTCATGTGTTTACCTAGCTTCACTGGAAGTAGGATTCCCATTATGAAATTTACAGTTATACATCTTATGCAGCACAACATGTTCCTACATCTCAGCTTTGGGATGTGGTAGAGCAAAAATGACCACACCACTGTCTTCGTCGGGACCTCCGTGACACACTGTGTGGGTTTGAAGAAGGTCTGAGGAGGTCACATTTTTCACCCAAAAAAACACTAAGGGGTACCCCTTTGTGTTTTTTTAGACTACATTTTTGACCATCTCAGATTATTTTCAAACTCACGTTGTTGATTGAGCAGGTCCTGACTTACACAGGATTGTGATTATTTTCAGCCTATCTCATCCCAAAGCTGAGATATGAGGAGTAACGTAACTGGGATTTTCTCTCAATAGGTTTATTGGTGTTGAATATATTGGAATTAAATTTATGAGCTTGTTATACATCCAATAAAGCAAAATACAGATGCAATGTAGGATATAATGGACTGACTAGGCTTTTCTGATGGCACCCTTCTACTCATGTGTTTACCTAGCTTCACTGGAAGTAGGATTCCCATTATGAAATTTACAGTTATACATCTTATGCAGCACAACATGTTCCTACATCTCAGCTTTGGGATGTGGTAGAGCAAAAATGACCACACCACTGTCTTCGTCGGGACCTCCGTGACACACTGTGTGGGTTTGAAGAAGGTCTGAGGAGGTCACATTTTTCACCCAAAAAAACACTAAGGGGTACCCCTTTGTGTTTTTTTAGACTACATTTTTGACCATCTCAGATTCCTTTCAAACTCACGTTGTTGATTGAGCAGGTCCTGACTTACACAGGGCTGTGATTATTTTCAGCCTATCTTATCCCAAAGCTGAGATATGAGGACTAACGTAACTGGGATTTTCTCTCAATAGGTTTATTTGTGTTGAATATATTGGAGTTAAATTTATGAGCTTGTTATACATCCAATAAAGCAAAATACAGATGCAATGTAGGATATAATGGACTGACTAAGCTTTTCTGATGCTCCCCTTCTACTCATGTGTTTACCTAGCTTCACTGGAAGTAGGAATCCCATCATTAAATTTACAGTTATACATCTTATGCAGCACAACATGTCCCTACATCTCAGCTTTGGGATGTGGTAGAGCAAAAATTACCACACCACTGTCTTCGTCGGGACCTCCCTGACACACTGTGTGGGTTTGAAGAAGATCTGAGGAGATCACATTTTTCACCCAAAAAAACACTAAGGGGTACCCCTTTGTGTTTTTTTAGACTACATTTTTGACCATCTCAGATTCCTTCCAAACTCACGATGTTGATTGAGCAGGTCCTGACTTACACAGGAGTGTGATTATTTTCAGCCTATCTCATCCCAAAGCTGAGATATGAGGACTAACGTAACTGGGATTTTCTCTCAATAGGTTTATTGGTGTTGAATATATTGGAATTAAATTTATGAGCTTGTTATACATCCAATAAAGCAAAATACAGATGCAATGTAGGATATAATGGACTGACTAGGCTTTTCTGATGGCACCCTTCTACTCATGTGTTTACCTAGCTTCACTGGAAGTAGGATTCCCATTATGAAATTTACAGTTATACATCTTATGCAGCACAACATGTTCCTACATCTCAGCTTTGGGATGTGGTAGAGCAAAAATGACCACACCACTGTCTTCGTCGGGACCTCCCTGACACACTGTGTGGGTTTGAAGAAGATCTAAGGAGGTCACATTTTTCACCCAAAAAAACACTAAGGGGTACCCCTTTGTGTTTTTTTAGACTACATTTTTGACCATTTCAGATTCCTTCCAAACTCACGATGTTGATTGAGCAGGTCCTGACTTACACAGGATTGTGATTATTTTCAGCCTATCTCATCCCAAAGCTGAGATATGAGGAGTAACGTAACTGGGATTTTCTCTCAATAGGTTTATTGGTGTTGAATATATTGGAATTAAATTTATGAGCTTGTTATACATAGAATAAAGCAATATACAGATGCAATGTAGGATATAATGGACTGACTAGGCTTTTCTGATGGCACCCTTCTACTCATGTGTTTACCTAGCTTAACTGGAAGTAGGAAACCGATCATGAAATTTACAGTTATACATCTTATGCAGCACAACATGTCCCTACATCTCAGCTTTGGGATGTGGTAGAGCAAAAATTACCACACCACTGTCTTCGTCGGGACCTCCCTGACACACTGTGTGGGTTTGAAGAAGATCTGAGGAGGTCACATTTTTCACCCAAAAAAACACTAAGGGGTACCCCTTTGTGTTTTTTTAGACTACATTCTTGACCATCTCAGATTCCTTCCAAACTCACGATGTTGATTGAGCAGGCCCTGACTTACACAGGGCTGTGATTATTTTCAGCTTATCTCATCCCAAAGCTGAGATATGAGGACTAACGTAACTGGGATTTCCTCTCAATAGGTTTATTGGTGTTGAATATATTGGAATTAAATTTATGAGCTTGTTATACATCCAATAAAGCAAAATACAGATGCAATGTAGGATATAATGGACTGACTAGGCTTTTCTGATGGCACCCTTCTACTCATGTGTTTACCTAGCTTCACTGGAAGTAGGATTCCCATTATGAAATTTACAGTTATACATCTTATGCAGCACAACATGTTCCTACATCTCAGCTTTGGGATGTGGTAGAGCAAAAATGACCACACCACTGTCTTCGTCGGGACCTCCCTGACACACTGTGTGGGTTTGAAGAAGATCTGAGGAGGTCACATTTTTCACCCAAAAAAACACTAAGGGGTACCCCTTTGTGTTTTTTTAGACTACATTTTTGACCATCTCAGATTCCTTTCAAACTCACGTTGTTGATTGAGCAGGTCCTGAATTACACAGGGCTGTGATTATTTTCAGCCTATCTTATCCCAAAGCTGAGATATGAGGACTAACGTAACTGGGATTTTCTCTCAATAGGTTTATTTGTGTTGAATATATTGGAGTTAAATTTATGAGCTTGTTATACATCCAATAAAGCAAAATACAGATGCAATGTAGGATATAATGGACTGACTAGGCTTTTCTGATGCTCCCCTTCTACTCATGTGTTTACCTAGCTTAACTGGAAGTAGGAAACCGATCATGAAATTTACAGTTATACATCTTATGCAGCACAACATGTCCCTACATCTCAGCTTTGGGATGTGGTAGAGCAAAAATTACCACACCACTGTCTTCATCGGGACCTCCCTGAGACACTGTGTGGGTTTGAAGAAGATCTGAGGAGGTCACATTTTTCACCCAAAAAAAACACTAAGGGGTACCCCTTTGTGTTTTTTTAGACTACATTTTTGACCATTTCAGATTCCTTCCAAACTCACGATGTTGATTGAGCAGGCCCTGACTTACACAGGGCTGTGATTATTTTCAGCCTATCTCATCCCAAAGCTGAGATATGAGGACTAACGTAACTGGGATTTTCTCTCAATAGGTTTATTGGTGTTGAATATATTGGAGTTAAATTTATGAGCTTGTTATACATCCAATAAAGCAAAATACAGATGCAATGTAGGATATAATGGACTGACTAGGCTTTTCTGATGGCACCCTTCTACTCATGTGTTTACCTAGCTTAACTGGAAGTAGGAAACCGATCATGAAATTTACAGTTATACATCTTATGCAGCACAACATGTCCCTACATCTCAGCTTTGGGATGTGGTAGAGCAAAAATTACCACACCACTGTCTTCATCGGGACCTCCCTGAGACACTGTGTGGGTTTGAAGAAGATCTGAGGAGGTCACATTTTTCACCCAAAAAAAACACTAAGGGGTACCCCTTTGTGTTTTTTTAGACTACATTTTTGACCATCTCAGATTCCTTCCAAACTCACGATGTTGATTGAGCAGGTCCTGACTTACACAGGAGTGTGATTATTTTCAGCCTATCTCATCCCAAAGCTGAGATATCAGGACTAACGTAACTGGGACTTTCTCTCAATAGGTTTATTGGTGTTGAATATATTGGAGTTAAATTTATGAGCTTGTTATACATCCAATAAAGCAAAATACAGATGCAATGTAGGATATAATGGACTGACTAGGCTTTTCTGATGGCACCCTTCTACTCATGTGTTTACCTAGCTTAACTGGAAGTAGGAAACCGATCATGAAATTTACAGTTATACATCTTATGCAGCACAACATGTCCCTACATCTCAGCTTTGGGATGTGGTAGAGCAAAAATTACCACACCACTGTCTTCGTCGGGACCTCCCTGACACACTGTGTGGGTTTGAAGAAGATCTGAGGAGGTCACATTTTTCACCCAAAAAAACACTAAGGGGTACCCCTTTGTGTTTTTTTAGACTACATTTTTGACCATCTCAGATTCCTTCCAAACTCACGATGTTGATTGAGCAGGTCCTGACTTACACAGGAGTGTGATTATTTTCAGCCTATCTCATCCCAAAGCTGAGATATGAGGACTAACGTAACTGGGATTTTCTCTCAATAGGTTTATTGGTGTTGAATATATTGGAATTAAATCTATTAACTTGTTATACATCCAATAAAGCAAAATACAGATGCAATGTAGGATATAATGGACTGACTAGGCTTTTCTGATGGCACCCTTCTACTCATGTGTTTACCTAGCTTCACTGGAAGTAGGAATCCCATCATTAACTTTACAGTTATACATCTTATGCAGCACAACATGTCCCTACATCTCAGCTTTGGGATGTGGTAGAGCAAAAATTACCACACCACTGTCTTCGTCTGGACCTCCCTGACACACTGTGTGGGTTTGAAGAAGATCTAAGGAGGTCACATTTTTCACCCAAAAAAACACTAAGGGGTACCCCTTTGTGTTTTTTTAGACTACATTTTTGACCATTTCAGATTCCTTCCAAACTCACGATGTTGATTGAGCAGGTCCTGACTTACACAGGATTGTGATTATTTTCAGCCTATCTCATCCCAAAGCTGAGATATGAGGACTAACGTAACTGGGATTTTCTCTCAATAGGTTTATTGGTGTTGAATATATTGGAGTTAAATTTATGAGCTTGTTATACATCCAATAAAGCAAAATACAGATGCAATGTAGGATATAATGGACTGACTAGGCTTTTCTGATGGCACCCTTCTACTCATGTGTTTACCTAGCTTAACTGGAAGTAGGAATCCCATCATTAAATTTACAGTTATACATCTTATGCAGCACAACATGTCCCCACATCTCAGCTTTGGGATGTGGTAGAGCAAAAATTACCACACCACTGTCTTCGTCGGGACCTCCCGGACACACTGTGTGGGTTTGAAGAAGATCTGAGGAGGTCACATTTTTCACCCAAAAAAACACTAAGGGGTAACCCTTTGTGTTTTTTTAGACTACATTTTTGACCATCTCAGATTCCTTCCAAACTCACGATGTTGATTGAGCAGGCCCTGACTTACACAGGGCTGTGATTATTTTCAGCCTATCTCATCCCAAAGCTGAGATATGAGGACTAACGTAACTGGGATTTCCTCTCAATAGGTTTATTGGTGTTGAATATATTGGAATTAAATTTATGAGCTTGTTATACATCCAATAAAGCAAAATACAGATGCAATGTAGGATATAATGGACTGACTAGGCTTTTCTGATGGCACCCTTCTACTCATGTGTTTACCTAGCTTCACTGGAAGTAGGAATCCCATCATTAAATTTACAGTTATACATCTTATGCAGCACAACATGTCCTTACATCTCAGCTTTGGGATGTGGTAGAGCAAAAATTACCACACCACTGTCTTCATCGGGACCTCCCGGACACACTGTGTGGGTTTGAAGAAGATCTGAGGAGGTCACATTTTTCACCCAAAAAAACACTAAGGGGTACCCCTTTGTGTTTTTTTAGACTACATTTTTGACCATCTCAGATTCCTTTCAAACTCACGATGGTGATTGAGCAGGTCCTGACTTACACAGGAGTGTGATTATTTTCAGCCTATCTCATCCCAAAGCTGAGATATGAGGACTAACGTAACTGGGATTTTCTCTCAATAGGTTTATTGGTGTTGAATATATTGGAGTTAAATTTATGAGCTTGTTATACATCCAATAAAGCAAAATACAGATGCAATGTAGGATATAATGGACTGACTAGGCTTTTCTGATGGCACCCTTCTACTCATGTGTTTACCTAGCTTCACTGGAAGTAGGATTCCCATTATGAAATTTACAGTTATACATCTTATGCAGCACAACATGTCCCTACATCTCAGCTTTGGGATGTGGTAGAGCAAAAATTACAACACCACTGTCTTCGTCGGGACCTCCCTAACACACTGTGTGGGTTTGAAGAAGATCTGAGGAGGTCACATTTTTCACCCAAAAAAACACTAAGGGGTACCCCTTTGTGTTTTTTTAGACTACATTTTTGACCATCTCAGATTCCTTCCAAACTCACGATGTTGATTGAGCAGGCCCTGACTTACACAGGGCTGTGATTATTTTCAGCCTATCTCATCCCAAAGCTGAGATATGAGGACTAACGTAACTGGGATTTTCTCTCAACAGGTTTATTGGTTTTGAATATATTGGAGTTAAATTTATGAGCTTGTTATACATCCAATAAAGCAAAATACAGATGCAATGTATGATATAATGGACTGACTAGGCTTTTCTGATGGCACCCTTCTACTCATGTGTTTACCTAGCTTCACTGGAAGTAGGAAACCGATCATGAAATTTACAGTTATACATCTTATGCAGCACAACATGTCCCTACATCTCAGCTTTGGGATGTGGTAGAGCAAAAATTACCACACCACTGTCTTCGTCGGGACCTCCCTGAGACACTGTGTGGGTTTGAAGAAGATCTGAGGAGGTCACATTTTTCACCCAAAAAAACACTAAGGGGTACCCCTTTGTGTTTTTTTAGACTACATTTTTGACCATCTCAGATTCCTTTCAAACTCACGATGGTGATTGAGCAGGTCCTGACTTACACAGGAGTGTGATTATTTTCAGCCTATCTCATCCCAAAGCTGAGATATGAGGACTAACGTAACTGGGATTTTCTCTCAATAGGTTTATTGGTGTTGAATATATTGGAGTTAAATTTATGAGCTTGTTATACATCCAATAAAGCAAAATACAGATGCAATGTAGGATATAATGGACTGACTAGGCTTTTCTGATGCCCCCCTTCTACTCATGTGTTTACCTAGCTTCACTGGAAGTAGGAATCCCATCATTAAATTTACAGTTATACATCTTATGCAGCACAACATGTCCCTACATCTCAGCTTTGGGATGTGGTAGAGCAAAAATTACCACACCACTGTCTTCGTCTGGACCTCCCTGACACACTGTGTGGGTTTGAAGAAGATCTAAGGAGGTCACATTTTTCACCCAAAAAAACACTAAGGGGTACCCCTTGGGTTTTTTTAGACTACATTTTTGACCATCTCAGATTCCTTCCAAACTCACGATGTTGATTGAGCAGGTCCTGACTTACACAGGAGTGTGATTATTTTCAGCCTATCTCATCCCAAAGCTGAGATATGAGGACTAACGTAACTGGGATTTTCTCTCAATAGGTTTATTGGTGTTGAATATATTGGAGTTAAATTTATGAGCTTGTTATACATCCAATAAAGCAAAATACAGATGCAATGTATGATATAATGGACTGACTAGGCTTTTCTGATGGCACCCTTCTACTCATGTGTTTACCTAGCTTCACTGGAAGTAGGAAACCGATCATGAAATTTACAGTTATACATCTTATGCAGCACAACATGTCCCCACATCTCAGTTTTGGGATGTGGTAGAGCAAAAATTACCACACCACTGTCTTCGTCGGGACCTCCCTGACACACTGTGTGGGTTTGAAGAAGATCTGAGGAGGTCACATTTTTCACCCAAAAAAACACTAAGGGGTACCCCTTTGTGTTTTTTTAGACTACATTTTTGACCATCTCAGATTCCTTCCAAACTCACAATGTTGATTGAGCAGGTCCTGACTTACACAGGAGTGTGATTATTTTCAGCCTATCTCATCCCAAAGCTGAGATATGAGGACTAACGTAACTGGGATTTTCTCTCAATAGGTTTATTGGTGTTGAATATATTGGATATAAATTTATGAGCTTTTTATACATCCAATAAAGCAAAATACAGATGCAATGTAGGATATAATGGACTGACTAGGCTTTTCTGATGGCACCCTTCTACTCATGTGTTTACCTAGCTTCACTGGAAGTAGGATTCCCATTATGAAATTTACAGTTATACATCTTATGCAGCACAACATGTCCCTACATCTCAGCTTTGGGATGTGGTAGAGCAAAAATTACCACACCACTGTCTTCGTCGAGACCTCCCTAACACACTGTGTGGGTTTGAAGAAGATCTAAGGAGGTCACATTTTTCACCCAAAAAAACACTAAGGGATACCCCTTTGTGTTTTTTTAGACTACATTTTTGACCATTTCAGATTCCTTCCAAACTCACGATGTTGATTGAGCAGGTCCTGACTTACACAGGATTGTGATTATTTTCAGCCTATCTCATCCCAAAGCTGAGATATGAGGACTAACGTAACTGGGATTTTCTCTCAATAGGTTTATTGGTGTTGAATATATTGGAGTTAAAGTTATGAGCTTGTTATACATCCAATAAAGCAAAATACAGATGCAATGTAGGATATAATGGACTGACTAGGCTATTCTGATGGCACCCTTCTACTCATGTGCTTACCTAGCTTAACTGGAAGTAGGATACCGATCATGAAATTTACAGTTATACATCTTATGCAGCACAACATGTCCTTACATCTCAGCTTTGGGATGTGGTAGAGCAAAAATTACCACACCACTGTCTTCGTCTGGACCTCCCTGACACACTGTGTGGGTTTGAAAAGGATCTGAGGAGGTCACATTTTTCACCCAAAAAAACACTAAGGGGTACCCCTTTGTGTTTTTTTAGACTACATTTTTGACCATCTCAGATTCCTTCCAAACTCACGATGTTGATTGAGCAGGTCCTGACTTACACAGGAGTGTGATTATTTTCAGCCTATCTCATCCCAAAGCTGAGATATGAGAACTAACGTAACTGGGATTTTCTCTCAATAGGTTTATTGGTGTTGAATATATTGGAATTAAATTTATGAGCTTGTTATACATCCAATAAAGCAAAATACAGATGCAATGTAAGATATAATGGACTGACTAGGCTTTTCTGATGGCACCCTTCTACTCATGTGTTTACCTAGCTTCACTGGAAGTAGGATTCCCATTATGAAATTTACAGTTATACATCTTATGCAGCACAACATGTCCCTACATCTCAGCTTTGGGATGTGGTAGAGCAAAAATTACCACACCACTGTCTTCGTCGAGACCTCCCTAACACACTGTGTGGGTTTGAAGAAGATCTGAGGAGGTCACATTTTTCACCTAAAAAAACACTAAGGGGTACCCCTTTGTGTTTTTTTAGACTACATTTTTGACCATCTCAGATTCCTTTCAAAATCACGATGTTGATTGAGCAGGTCCTGACTTACACAGGAGTGTGATTATTTTCAGTCTATCTCATCCCAAAGCTGAGATATGAGGACTAACGTAACTGGGATTTTCTCTCAATAGGTTTATTGGTGTTGAATATATTGGAGTTAAATTTATGAGCTTGTTATACATCCAATAAAGCAAAATACAGATGCAATGTAGGATATAATGGACTGACTAGGCTTTTCTGATGGCACCCTTCTACTCATGTGTTTACCTAGCTTCACTGGAAGTAGGAAACCGATCATGAAATTTACAGTTATACATCTTATGCAGCACAACATGTCCCCACATCTCAGCTTTGGGATGTGGTAGAGCAAAAATTACAACACCACTGTCTTCGTCGGGACCTCCCTAACACACTGTGTGGGTTTGAAGAAGATCTGAGGAGGTCACATTTTTCACCCAAAAAAACACTAAGGGGTACCCCTTTGTGTTTTTTTAGACTACATTTTTGACCATCTCAGATTCCTTCCAAACTCACGATGTTGATTGAGCAGGCCCTGACTTACACAGGGCTGTGATTATTTTCAGCCTATCTCATCCCAAAGCTGAGATATGAGGACTAACGTAACTGGGATTTTCTCTCAATAGGTTTATTGGTGTTGAATATATTGGAGTTAAAGTTATGAGCTTGTTATACATCCAATAAAGCAAAATACAGATGCAATGTAGGATATAATGGACTGACTAGGCTATTCTGATGGCACCCTTCTACTCATGTGCTTACCTAGCTTAACTGGAAGTAGGATACCGATCATGAAATTTACAGTTATACATCTTATGCAGCACAACATGTCCTTACATCTCAGCTTTGGGATGTGGTAGAGCAAAAATTACCACACCACTGTCTTCGTCTGGACCTCCCTGACACACTGTGTGGGTTTGAAAAAGATCTGAGGAGGTCACATTTTTCACCCAAAAAAACACTAAGGGGTACCCCTTTGTGTTTTTTTAGACTACATTTTTGACCATCTCAGATTCCTTCCAAACTCACGATGTTGATTGAGCAGGTCCTGACTTACACAGGAGTGTGATTATTTTCAGCCTATCTCATCCCAAAGCTGAGATATGAGGACTAACGTAACTGGGATTTTCTCTCAATAGGTTTATTGGTGTTGAATATATTGGAATTAAATTTATGAGCTTGTTATACATCCAATAAAGCAAAATACAGATGCAATGTAAGATATAATGGACTGACTAGGCTTTTCTGATGGCACCCTTCTACTCATGTGTTTACCTAGCTTCACTGGAAGTAGGATTCCCATTATGAAATTTACAGTTATACATCTTATGCAGCACAACATGTCCCTACATCTCAGCTTTGGGATGTGGTAGAGCAAAAATTACCACACCACTGTCTTCGTCGAGACCTCCCTAACACACTGTGTGGGTTTGAAGAAGATCTGAGGAGGTCACATTTTTCACCTAAAAAAACACTAAGGGGTACCCCTTTGTGTTTTTTTAGACTACATTTTTGACCATCTCAGATTCCTTTCAAAATCACGATGTTGATTGAGCAGGTCCTGACTTACACAGGAGTGTGATTATTTTCAGTCTATCTCATCCCAAAGCTGAGATATGAGGACTAACGTAACTGGGATTTTCTCTCAATAGGTTTATTGGTGTTGAATATATTGGAGTTAAATTTATGAGCTTGTTATACATCCAATAAAGCAAAATACAGATGCAATGTAGGATATAATGGACTGACTAGGCTTTTCTGATGGCACCCTTCTACTCATGTGTTTACCTAGCTTCACTGGAAGTAGGAAACCGATCATGAAATTTACAGTTATACATCTTATGCAGCACAACATGTCCCCACATCTCAGCTTTGGGATGTGGTAGAGCAAAAATTACCACACCACTGTCTTCGTCGGGACCTCCCTGACACACTGTGTGGGTTTGAAGAAGATCTGAGGAGGTCACATTTTTCACCCAAAAAAACACTAAGGGGTACCCCTTTGTGTTTTTTTAGACTACATTTTTGACCATCTCAGATTCCTTCCAAACTCACGATGTTGATTGAGCAGGTCCTGACTTACACAGGAGTGTGATTATTTTCAGCCTATCTCATCCCAAAGCTGAGATATGAGGACTAACGTAACTGGGATTTTCTCTCAATAGGTTTATTGGTGTTGAATATATTGGAATTAAATTTATGAGCTTGTTATACATCCAATAAAGCAAAATACAGATGCAATGTAGGATATAATGGACTGACTAGGCTTTTCTGATGGCACCCTTCTACTCATGTGTTTACCTAGCTTCACTGGAAGTAGGATTCCCATTATGAAATTTACAGTTATACATCTTATGCAGCACAACATGTCCCTACATCTCAGCTTTGGGATGTGGTAGAGCAAAAATTACAACACCACTGTCTTCGTCGGGACCTCCCTAACACACTGTGTGGGTTTGAAGAAGATCTGAGGAGGTCACATTTTTCACCCAAAAAAACACTAAGTGGTACCCCTTTGTGTTTTTTTAGACTACATTTTTGACCATCTCAGATTCCTTCCAAACTCACGATGTTGATTGAGCAGGTCCTGACTTACACAGGAGTGTGATTATTTTCAGCCTATCTCATCCCAAAGCTGAGATATGAGGACTAACGTAACTGGGATTTTCTCTCAATAGGTTTATTGGTGTTGAATATATTGGAGTTAAATTTATGAGCTTGTTATACATCCAATAAAGCAAAATACAGATGCAATGTAGGATATAATGGACTGACTAGGCTTTTCTGATGGCACCCTTCTACTCATGTGTTTACCTAGCTTCACTGGAAGTAGGAAACCGATCATGAAATTTACAGTTATACATCTTATGCAGCACAACATGTCCCTACATCTCAGCTTTGGGATGTGGTAGAGCAAAAATTACCACACCACTGTCTTCATCGGGACCTCCCTGAGACACTGTGTGGGTTTGTAGAAGATCTGAGGAGGTCACATTTTTCACCCAAAAAAACACTAAGGGGTACCCCTTTGTGTTTTTTTAGACTACATTTTTGACCATCTCAGATTCCTTCCAAACTCACGATGTTGATTGAGCAGGCCCTGACTTACACAGGGCTGTGATTATTTTCAGCCTATCTCATCCCAAAGCTGAGATATGAGGACTAACGTAACTGGGATTTTCTCTCAATAGGTTTATTGGTGTTGAATATATTGGAGTTAAATTTATGAGCTTGTTATACATTCAATAAAGCAAAATACAGATGCAATGTAGGATATAATGGACTGACTAGGCTTTTCTGATGCCCCCCTTCTACTCATGTGTTTACCTAGCTTCACTGGAAGTAGGAAACCGATCATTAAACTTACAGTTATACATCTTATGCAGCACTACATGTCCCTACATCTCAGCTTTGTGATGTGGTAGAGCAAAAATTACCACACCACTGTCTTCGTCGGGACCTCCGTGACACACTGTGTGGGTTTGAAGAAGATCTGAGGAGGTCACATTTTTCACCCAAAAAAACACTAAGGGGTACCCCTTTGTGTTTTTTTAGACTACATTTTTGACCATCCCAGATTCCTTCCAAACTCACGATGTTGATTGAGCAGGTCCTGACTTACACAGGAGTGTGATTATTTTCAGCCTATCTCATCCCAAAGCTGAGATATGAGGACTAACGTAACTGGGACTTTCTCTCAATAGGTTTATTGGTGTTGAATATATTGGAATTAAATTTATGAGCTTGTTATACATCCAATAAAGCAAAATACAGATGCAATGTAGGATATAATGGACTGACTAGGCTTTTCTGATGGCACCCTTCTACTCATGTGTTTACCTAGCTTCACTGGAAGTAGGATTCCCATTAAGAAATTTGCTGTTATACATCTTATGCAGCACAACATGTCCCTACATCTCAGCTTTGGGATGTGGTAGAGCAAAAATTACCACACCACTGTCTTCGTCGAGACCTCCCTAACACACTGTGTGGGTTTGAAGAAGATCTAAGGAGGTCACATTTTTCACCCAAAAAAACACTAAGGGGTACCCCTTTGTGTTTTTTTAGACTACATTTTTGACCATTTCAGATTCCTTCCAAACTCACGATGTTGATTGAGCAGGTCCTGACTTACACAGGATTGTGATTATTTTCAGCCTATCTCATCCCAAAGCTGAGATATGAGGACTAACGTAACTGGGATTTTCTCTCAATAGGTTTATTGGTGTTGAATATATTGGAGTTAAATTTATGAGCTTGTTATACATCCAATAAAGCAAAATACAGATGCAATGTAGGATATAATGGACTGACTAGGCCATTCTGATGGCACCCTTCTACTCATGTGCTTACCTAGCTTAACTGGAAGTAGGAAACCGATCATGAAATTTACAGTTATACATCTTATGCAGCACAACATGTCCTTACATCTCAGCTTTGGGATGTGGTAGAGCAAAAATTACCACACCTCTGTCTTCGTCTGGACCTCCCTGACACACTGTGTGGGTTTGAAAAAGATCTGAGGAGGTCACATTTTTCACCCTAAAAAACACTAAGGGTACCCCTTTGTGTTTTTTTAGACTACATTTTTGACCATCTCAGATTCCTTCCAAACTCACGATGTTGATTGAGCAGGTCCTGACTTACACAGGAGTGTGATTATTTTCAGCCTATCTCATCCCAAAGCTGAGATATGAGGACGAACATAACTGGGATTTTCTCTCAATAGGTTTATTGGTGTTGAATATATTGGAATTAAATTTATGAGCTTGTTATACATCCAATAAAGCACAATAAAGATGCAATGTAGGATATAATGGACTGACTAGGCTTTTCTGATGGCACCCTTCTACTCATGTGCTTACCTAGCTTAACTGGAAGTAGGAAACCGATCATGAAATTTACAGTTATACATCTTATGCAGCACAACATGTCCCTACATCTCAGCTTTGGGATGTGGTAGAGCAAAAATTACCACACCACTGTCTTCGTCGAGACCTCCCTAACACACTGTGTGGGTTTGAAGAAGATCTGAGGAGGTCACATTTTTCACCTAAAAAAACACTAAGGGGTACCCCTTTGTGTTTTTTTAGACTACATTTTTGACCATCTCAGATTCCTTCCAAACTCACGATGTTGATTGAGCAGGTCCTGACTTACACAGGAGTGTGATTATTTTCAGCCTATCTCATCCCAAAGCTGAGATATGAGGACTAACGTAACTGGGATTTTCTCTCAATAGGTTTATTGGTGTTGAATATATTGGAGTTAAATTTATGAGCTTGTTATACATCCAATAAAGCAAAATACAGATGCAATGTAGGATATAATGGACTGACTAGGCTTTTCTGATGGCACCCTTCTACTCATGTGTTTACCTAGCTTAACTGGAAGTAGGAAACCGATCATGAAATTTACAGTTATACATCTTATGCAGCACAATATGTCCCTACATCTCAGCTTTGGGATGTGGTAGAGCAAAAATTACCACACCACTGTATTCATCGGGTCCTCCCTGAGACACTGTGTGGGTTTGTAGAAGATCTGAGGAGGTCACATTTTTCACCCAAAAAAACACTAAGGGGTACCCCTTTGTGTTTTTTTAGACTACATTTTTGACCATCTCAGATTCCTTCCAAACTCACGATGTTGATTGAGCAGGTCCTGACTTACACAGGAGTGTGATTATTTTCAGCCTATCTTATCCCAAAGCTGAGATATGAGGACTAACGTAACTAGGATTTTCTCTCAATAGGTTTATTGGTGTTGAATATATTAGAATTAAATTTATGAGCTTGTTATACATCCAATAAAGCAAAATACAGATGCAATGTAGGATATAATGGACTGACTAGGCTTTTCTGATGGCACCCTTCTACTCATGTGTTTACCTAGCTTCACTGGAAGTAGGATTCCCATTAAGAAATTTACAGTTATACATCTTATGCAGCACAACATGTCCCTACATCTCAGCTTTGGGATGTAGCAGAGCAAAAATTACCACACCACTGTCTTCGTCGAGACCTCCCTGAGACACTGTGTGGGTTTGAAGAAGATCTGAGGAGGTCACATTTTTCACCTAAAAAAACACTAAGGGGTACCCCTTTGTGTTTTTTTAGACTACATTTTTGACCATCTCAGATTCCTTCCAAACTCACGATGTTGATTGAGCAGGTCCTGACTTACACAGGAGTGTGATTATTTTCAGCCTATCTCATCCCAAAGCTGAGATATGAGGATTAACGTAACTGGGATTTTCTCTCAATAGGTTTATTGGTGTTGAATATATTGGAGTTAAATTTATGAGCTTGTTATACATCCAATAAAGCAAAATACAGATGCAATGTAGGATATAATGGACTGACTAGGCTTTTCTGATGGCACCCTTCTACTCATGTGTTTACCTAGCTTCACTGGAAGTAGGAAACCGATCATGAAATTTACAGTTATACATCTTATGCAGCACAACATGTCCCTACATCTCAGCTTTGGGATGTGGTAGAGCAAAAATTACCACACCACTGTATTCATCGGGACCTCCCTGAGACACTGTGTGGGTTTGTAGAAGATCTGAGGAGGTCACATTTTTCACCCAAAAAAACACTAAGGGGTACCCCTTTGTGTTTTTTTAGACTACATTTTTGACCATCTCAGATTCCTTCCAAACTCACGATGTTGATTGAGCAGGCCCTGACTTACACAGGGCTGTGATTATTTTCAGCCTATCTCATCCCAAAGCTGAGATATGAGGACTAACGTAACTGGGATTTTCTCTCAATAGGTTTATTGGTGTTGAATATATTGGAGTTAAATTTATGAGCTTGTTATACATCCAATAAAGCAAAATACAGATGCAATGTAGGATATAATGGACTGACTAGGCTTTTCTGATGCCCCCCTTCTACTCATGTGTTTACCTAGCTTCACTGGAAGTAGGAATCCCATCATTAAATTTACAGTTATACATCTTATGCAGCACTACATGTCCCTACATCTCAGCTTTGGGATGTGGTAGAGCAAAAATTACCACACCACTGTCTTCGTCGGGACCTCCGTGACACACTGTGTGGGTTTGAAGAAGATCTGAGGAGGTCACATTTTTCACCCAAAAAAACACTAAGGGGTACCCCTTTGTGTTTTTTTAGACTACATTTTTGACCATCTCAGATTCCTTCCAAACTCACGATGTTGATTGAGCAGGTCCTGACTTACACAGGAGTGTGATTATTTTCAGCCTATCTCATCCCAAAGCTGAGATATGAGGACTAACGTAACTGGGACTTTCTCTCAATAGGTTTATTGGTGTTGAATATATTGGAGTTAAATTTATGAGCTTGTTATACATCCAATAAAGCAAAATACAGATGCAATGTAGGATATAATGGACTGACTAGGCTTTTCTGATGGCACCCTTCTACTCATGTGCTTACCTAGCTTAACTGGAAGTAGGAAACCGATCATGAAATTTACAGTTATACATCTTATGCAGCACAACATGTCCTTACATCTCAGCTTTGGGATGTGGTAGAGCAAAAATTACCACACCACTGTGTTCGTCTGGACCTCCCTGACACACTGTGTGGGTTTGAAAAAGATCTGAGGAGGTCACATTTTTCACCCTAAAAAACACTAAGGGGTACCCCTTTGTGTTTTTTTAGACTACATTTTAGACCATCTCAGATTCCTTCCAAACTCACGATGTTGATTGAGCAGGTCCTGACTTACACAGGAGTGTGATTATTTTCAGCCTATCTCATCCCAAAGCTGAGATATGAGGACTAACGTAACTGGGATTTTCTCTCAATAGGTTTATTGGTGTTGAATATATTGGAATTAAATTTATGAGCTTGTTATACATCCAATAAAGCAAAATACAGATGCAATGTAGGATATAATGGACTGACTAGGCTTTTCTGATGGCACCCTTCTACTCATGTGTTTACCTAGCTTCACTGGAAGTAGGATTCCCATTAAGAAATTTACAGTTATACATCTTATGCAGCACAACATGTCCCTACATCTCAGCTTTGGGATGTAGCAGAGCAAAAATTACCACACCACTGTCTTCGTCGAGACCTCCCTGAGACACTGTGTGGGTTTGAAGAAGATCTGAGGAGGTCACATTTTTCACCTAAAAAAACACTAAGGGGTACCCCTTTGTGTTTTTTTTAGACTACATTTTTGACCATCTCAGATTCCTTCCAAACTCACGATGTTGATTGAGCAGGTCCTGACTTACACAGAAGTGTGATTATTTTCAGCCTATCTCATCCCAAAGCTGAGATATGAGGACTAACGTAACTGGAACTTTCTCTCAATAGGTTTATTGGTGTTGAATATATTGGAGTTAAATTTATGAGCTTGTTATACATCCAATAAAGCAAAATACAGATACAATGTAGGATATAATGGACTGACTAGGCTTTTCTGATGGCACCCTTCTACTCATGTGCTTACCTAGCTTGACTGGAAGTAGGAAACCGATCATGAAATTTACAGTTATACATCTTATGCAGCACAACATGTCCTTACATCTCAGCTTTGGGATGTGGTAGAGCAAAAATTACCACACCACTGTGTTCGTCTGGACCTCCCTGACACACTGTGTGGGTTTGAAAAAGATCTGAGGAGGTCACATTTTTCACCCTAAAAAACACTAAGGGGTACCCCTTTGTGTTTTTTTAGACTACATTTTAGACCATCTCAGATTCCTTCCAAACTCACGATGTTGATTGAGCAGGTCCTGACTTACACAGAAGTGTGATTATTTTCAGCCTATCTCATCCCAAAGCTGAGATATGAGGACTAACGTAACTGGGATTTTCTCTCAATAGGTTTATTGGTGTTGAATATATTGGAATTAAATTTATGAGCTTGTTATACATCCAATAAAGCAAAATACAGATGCAATGTAGGATATAATGGACTGACTAGGCTTTTCTGATGGCACCCTTCTACTCATGTGTTTACCTAGCTTCACTGGAAGTAGGATTCCCATTAAGAAATTTACAGTTATACATCTTATGCAGCACAACATGTCCCTACATCTCAGCTTTGGGATGTAGCAGAGCAAAAATTACCACACCACTGTCTTCGTCGAGACCTCCCTGAGACACTGTGTGGGTTTGAAGAAGATCTGAGGAGGTCACATTTTTCACCTAAAAAAACACTAAGGGGTACCCCTTTGTGTTTTTTTTAGACTACATTTTTGACCATCTCAGATTCCTTCCAAACTCACGATGTTGATTGAGCAGGTCCTGACTTACACAGAAGTGTGATTATTTTCAGCCTATCTCATCCCAAAGCTGAGATATGAGGACTAACGTAACTGGGATTTTCTCTCAATAGGTTTATTGGTGTTGAATATATTGGAGTTAAATTTATGAGCTTGTTATACATCCAATAAAGCAAAATACAGATGCAATGTAGGATATAATGGACTGACTAGGCTTTTCTGATGCCCCCCTTCTACTCATGTGTTTACCTAGCTTCACTGGAAGTAGGATTCCCATTATGAAATTTACAGTTATACATCTTATGCAGCACAACATGTCCCTACATCTCAGCTTTGGAATGTGGTAGAGCAAAAATTACCACACCACTGTCTTCGTCGAGACCTCCCTAACACACTGTGTGGGTTTGAAGAAGATCTGAGGAGGTCACATTTTTCACCCAAAAAAACACTAAGGGGTACCCCTTTGTGTTTTTTTAGACTACATTTTTGACCATCTCAGATTCCTTCCAAACTCACGATGTTGATTGAGCAGGTCCTGACTTACACAGGAGTGTGATTATTTTCAGCCTATCTCATCCCAAAGCTGAGATATGAGGACTAAAGTAACTGGGATTTTCTCTCAATAGGTTTATTGGTGTTGAATATATTGGAGTTAAATTTATGAGCTTGTTATACATCCAATAAAGCAAAATACAGATGCAATGTAGGATATAATGGACTGACTAGGCTTTTCTGATGCCCCCCTTCTACTCATGTGTTTACCTAGCTTCACTGGAAGTAGGATTCCCATTATGAAATTTACAGTTATACATCTTATGCAGCACAACATGTCCCTACATCTCAGCTTTGGGATGTGGTAGAGCAAAAGTTAACACACCACTGTCTTCGTCGAGACCTCCCTAACACACTGTGTGGGTTTGAAGAAGATCTGAGGAGGTCACATTTTTCACCCAAAAAAACACTAAGGGGTACCCCTTTGTGTTTTTTTAGACTACATTTTTGACCATCTCAGATTCCTTCCAAACTCACGATGTTGATTGAGCAGGTCCTTACTTACACAGGAGTGTGATTATTTTCAGCCTATCTCATCCCAAAGCTGAGATATGAGGACTAACGTAACTGGGATTTTCTCTCAATAGGTTTATTGGTGTTGGAAATATTGGAGTTAAATTTATGAGCTTGTTATACATCCAATAAAGCAAAATACAGATGCAATGTAGGATATAATGGACTGACTAGGCTTTTCTGATGGCACCCTTCTACTCATGTGTTTACCTAGCTTAACTGGAAGTAGGATTCCCATTATGAAATTTACAGTTATACATCTTATGCAGCACAACATGTCCCTACATCTCAGCTTTGGGATGTGGTAGAGCAAAAATTACCACACCACTGTCTTCGTCGAGACCTCCCTAACACACTGTGTGGGTTTGAAGAAGATCTGAGGAGGTCACATTTTTCACCCAAAAAAACACTAAGGGGTACCCCTTTGTGTTTTTTTAGACTACATTTTTGACCATCTCAGATTCCTTCCAAACTCACGATGTTGATTGAGCAGGTCCTTACTTACACAGGAGTGTGATTATTTTCAGCCTATCTCATCCCAAAGCTGAGATATGAGGACTAACGTAACTGGGATTTTCTCTCAATAGGTTTATTGGTGTTGGAAATATTGGAGTTAAATTTATGAGCTTGTTATACATCCAATAAAGCAAAATACAGATGCAATGTAGGATATAATGGACTGACTAGGCTTTTCTGATGGCACCCTTCTACTCATGTGTTTACCTAGCTTAACTGGAAGTAGGATTCCCATTATGAAATTTACAGTTATACATCTTATGCAGCACAACATGTCCCTACATCTCAGCTTTGGGATGTGGTAGAGCAAAAATTACCACACCACTGTCTTCGTCGAGACCTCCCTGACACACTGTGTGGGTTTGAAGAAGATCTGAGGAGGTCACATATTTCACCCAAAAAAACACTAAGGGGTACCCCTTTGTGTTTTTTAGACTACATTTTTGACCATCTCAGATTCCTTCCAAACTCACGATGTTGATTGAGCAGGCCCTGACTTACACAGGGCTGTGATTATTTTCAGCCTATCTCATCCCAAAGCTGAGATATGAGGACTAACATAACTGGGATTTTCTCTCAATAGGTTTATTGGTGTTGAATATATTGGAGTTAAATTTATGAGCTTGTTATACATCCAATAAAGCAAAATACAGATGCAATGTAGGATATAATGGACTGACTAGGCTTTTCTGATGGCACCCTTCTACTCATGTGTTTACCTAGCTTCACTGGAATTAGGAAACCGATCATGAAATTTACAGTTATACATCTTATGCAGCACAACATGTCCCTACATCTCAGCTTTGGGATGTGGTAGAGCAAAAATTACCACACCACTGTCTTCGTCTGGACCTCCCTGACACACTGTGTGGGTTTGAAAAAGATCTGAGGAGGTCACATTTTTCACCCAAAAAAACACTAAGGGGTACCCCTTTGTGTTTTTTTAGACTACATTTTTGACCATCTCAGATTCCTTCCAAACTCACGATGTTGATTGAGCAGGTCCTGACTTACAAATGAGTGTGATTATTTTCAGCCTATCTCATCCCAAAGCTGAGATATGAGGACTAACGTAACTGGGATTTTCTCTCAATAGGTTTATTGGTGTTGAATATATTGGAGTTAAATTTATGAGCTTGTTATACATCCAATAAAGCAAAATACAGATGCAATGTAGGATATAATGGACTGACTAGGCTTTTCTGATGCCCCCCTTCTACTCATGTGTTTACCTAGCTTCACTGGAAGTAGGATTCCCATTATGAAATTTACAGTTATACATCTTATGCAGCACAACATGTCCCTACATCTCAGCTTTGGGATGTGGTAGAGCAAAAATTACCACACCACTGTCTTCGTCGAGACCTCCCTAACACACTGTGTGGGTTTGAAGAAGATCTGAGGAGGTCACATTTTTCACCCAAAAAAACACTAAGGGGTACCCCTTTGTGTTTTTTTAGACTACATTTTTGACCATCTCAGATTCCTTCCAAACTCACGATGTTGATTGAGCAGGTCCTTACTTACACAGGAGTGTGATTATTTTCAGCCTATCTCATCCCAAAGCTGAGATATGAGGACTAACGTAACTGGGATTTTCTCTCAATAGGTTTATTGGTGTTGGAAATATTGGAGTTAAATTTATGAGCTTGTTATACATCCAATAAAGCAAAATACAGATGCAATGTAGGATATAATGGACTGACTAGGCTTTTCTGATGCCCTCCTTCTACTCATGTGTTTACCTAGCTTTACTGGAAGTAGGAAACCGATCATGAAATTTACAGTTATACATCTTATGCAGCACAACATGTCCCTACATCTCAGCTTTGGGATGTGGTAGAGCAAAAATTACCACACCACTGTCTTCGTTGGGACCTCCCTGACACACTGTGTGGGTTTGAAGAAGATCTGAGGAGGTCACATTTTTCACCCAAAAAAACACTAAGGGGTACCACTTTGTGTTTTTTTAGACTACATTTTTGACCATCTCAGATTCCTTCCAAACTCACGATGTTGATTGAGCAGGTCCTGACTTAAACAGGAGTGTGATTATTTTCAGCCTATCTCATCCCAAAGCTGAGATATGAGGACTAACGTAACTGGGATTTTCTCTCAATAGGTTTATTGGTGTTGAATATATTGGAGTTAAATTTATGATCTTGTTATACATCCAATAAAGCAAAATACAGATGCAATGTAGGATATAATGGACTGACTAGGCTTTTCTGATGGCACCCTTCTACTCATGTGTTTACCTAGCTTCACTGGAAGTAGGAAACCGATCATGAAATTTACAGTTAAACATCTTATGCAGCACAACATGTCCCTACATCTCAGCTTTGGGATGTGGTAGAGCAAAAATTACCACACCACTGTCTTCATCGGGACCTCCCTGAGACACTGTGTGTGTTTGAAGAAGATCTGAGGAGGTCACATTTTTCACCCAAAAAAACACTAAGGGGTACCCCTTTGTGTTTTTTTAGACTACATTTTTGACCATCTCAGATTCCTTTCAAACTCACGATGTTGATTGAGCACGTCCTGACTTACACAGCAGTGTGATTATTTTCAGCCTATCTCATCCCAAAGCTGAGATATGAGGACTAACGTAACTGGGATTTTCTCTCAATAGGTTTATTGGTGTTGAATATATTGGAGTTAAATTTATGACCTTGTTATACATCCAATAAAGCAAAATACAGATGCAATGTAGAATATAATGGACTGACTAGGCTTTTCTGATGGCACCCTTCTACTCATGTGCTTACCTAGCTTAACTGGAAGTAGGAAACCGATCATGAAATTTACAGTTATACATCTTATGCAGCACAACATGTCCTTACATCTCAGCTTTGGGATGTGGTAGAGCAAAAATTACCACACCACTGTCTTCGTCTGGACCTCCCTGACACACTGTGTGGGTTTGAAAAAGATCTGAGGAGGTCACATATTTCACCCTAAAAAACACTAAGGGGTACCCCTTTGTGTTTTTTTAGACTACATTTTTGACCATCTCAGATTCCTTCCAAACTCACGATGTTGATTGAGCAGGTCCTGACTTACAAATGAGTGTGATTATTTTCAGCCTATCTCATCCCAAAGCTGAGATATGAGGACTAACGTAACTGGGATTTTCTCTCAATAGGTTTATTGGTGTTGAATATATTGGAGTTAAATTTATGAGCTTGTTATACATCCAATAAAGCAAAATACAGATGCAATGTAGGATATAATGGACTGACTAGGCTTTTCTGATGGCACCCTTCTACTCATGTGTTTACCTAGCTTTACTGGAAGTAGGAAACCGATCATGAAATTTACAGTTATACATCTTATGCAGCACAACATGTCCCTACATCTCAGCTTTGGGATGTGGTAGAGCAAAAATTACCACACCACTGTCTTCGTTGGGACCTCCCTAACACACTGTGTGGGTTTGAAGAAGATCTGAGGAGGTCACATTTTTCACCCAAAAAAACACTAAGGGGTACACCTTTGTGTTTTTTTAGACTACATTTTTGACCATCTCAGATTCCTTCCAAACTCACGATGTTGATTGAGCAGGTCCTGACTTACACAGGAGTGTGATTATTTTCAGCCTATCTCATCCCAAAGCTGAGATATGAGGACTAACGTAACTGGGATTTTCTCTCAATAGGTTTATTGGTGTTGAATATATTGGAGTTAAATTTATGAGCTTGTTATACATCCAATAAAGCAAAATACAGATGCAATGTAGGATATAATGGACTGACTAGGCTTTTCTGATGGCACCCTTCTACTCATGTGTTTACCTAGCTTTACTGGAAGTAGGAAACCGATCATGAAATTTACAGTTATACATCTTATGCAGCACATCATGTCCCTACATCTCAGCTTTGGGATGTGGTAGAGCAAAAATTACCACACCACTGTCTTCGTTGGGACCTCCCTAACACACTGTGTGGGTTTGAAGAAGATCTGAGGAGGTCACATTTTTCACCCAAAAAAACACTAAGGGGTACACCTTTGTGTTTTTTTAGACTACATTTTTGACCATCTCAGATTCCTTCCAAACTCACGATGTTGATTGAGCAGGTCCTGACTTACACAGGAGTGTGATTATTTTCAGCCTATCTCATCCCAAAGCTGAGATATGAGGACTAACGTAACTGGGATTTTCTCTCAATAGGTGTATTGGTGTTGAATATATTGGAATTAAATTTATGAGCTTGTTATACATCCAATAAAGCAAAATACAGATGCAATGTAGGATATAATGGACTGACTAGGCTTTTCTGATGGCACCCTTCTACTCATGTGCTTACCTAGCTTAACTGGAAGTAGGAAACCGATCATGAAATTTACAGTTATACATCTTATGCAGCACAACATGTCCCTACATCTCAGCTTTGGAATGTGGTAGAGCAAAAATTACCACACCACTGTCTTCGTCGGGACCTCCCTGACACACTGTGTGGGTTTGAAAAAGATCTGAGGAGGTAACATTTTTCACCCTAAAAAACACTAAGGGGTACCCCTTTGTGATTTTTTAGACTACATTTTTGACCATCTCAGATTCCTTCCAAACTCACGATGTTGATTGAGCAGGTCCTGACTTACACAGGAGTGTGATTATTTTCAGCCTATCTCATCCCAAAGCTGAGATATGAGGACTAACGTAACTGGGATTTTCTCTCAATAGGTTTATTGGTGTTGAATATATTGGAGTTAAATTTATGAGCTTGTTATACATCCAATAAAGCAAAATACAGATGCAATGTAGGATATAATAGACAGACTAGGCTTTTCTGATGGCACCCTTCTACTCATGTGTTTACCTAGCTTCACTGGAAGTAGGAAACCGATCATGAAATTTACAGTTATACATCTTATGCAGCACAACATGTCCCTACATCTCAGCTTTGGGATGTGGTAGAGCAAAAATTACCACACCACTGTCTTCATCGGGACCTCCCTGAGACACTGTGTGGGTTTGAAGAAGATCTGAGGAGGTCAAATTTTTCACCCAAAAAAACACTAAGGGGTACCCCTTTGTGTTTTTTTAGACTACATTTTTGACCATCTCAGATTCCTTCCAAACTCACGATGTTGATTGAGCAGGTCCTGACTTACACAGGAGTGTGATTATTTTCAGCCTATCTCATCCCAAAGCTGAGATATGAGGACTAACGTAACTGGGATTTTCTCTCAATAGGTTTATTGGTGTTGAATATATTGGAGTTAAATTTATGAGCTTGTTATACATCCAATAAAGCAAAATACAGATGCAATGTAGGATATAATGGACTGACTAGGCTTTTCTGATGGCACCCTTCTACTCATGTGTTTACCTAGCTTCACTGGAAGTAGGAAACCGATCATGAAATTTACAGTTATACATCTTATGCAGCACAACATGTCCCTACATCTCAGCTTTGGGATGTGGTAGAGCAAAAATTACCACACCACTGTCTTCGTCTGGACCTCCCTGACACACTGTGTGGGTTTGAAAAAGATCTGAGGAGGTCACATATTTCACCCTAAAAAACACTACGGGGTACCCCTTTGTGTTTTTTTAGACTACATTTTTGACCATCTCAGATTCCTTCCAAACTCACGATGTTGATTGAACAGGTCCTGACTTACACAGGAGTGTGATTTTTTTCAGCCTATCTCATCCCAAAGCTGAGATATGAGGACTAACGTAACTGGGATTTTCTCTCAATAGGTTTATTGGTGTTGAATATATTGGAGTTAAATTTATGATCTTGTTATACATCCAATAAAGCAAAATACAGATGCAATGTAGGATATAATGGACTGACTAGGCTTTTCTGATGGCACCCTTCTACTCATGTGTTTACCTAGCTTCACTGGAAGTAGGATTCCCTTTATGAAATTTACAGTTATACATCTTATACAGCACAACATGTCCCTACATCTCAGCTTTGGGATGTGGTAGAGCAAAAATTACCACACCACTGTCTTCATCGGGACCTCCCTGAGACACTGTGTGGGTTTGAAGAAGATCTGAGCAGGTCACATTTTTCACCCAAAAAAACACTAAGGCGTACCCCTTTGTGTTTTTTTAGACTACATTTTTGACCATCTCAGATTCCTTCCAAACTCACGATGTTGATTGAGCAGGTCCTGACTTACACAGGAGTGTGATTATTTTCAGCCTATCTCATCCCAAAGCTGAGATATGAGGACTAACGTAACTGGGATTTTCTCTCAATAGGTTTATTGGTGTTGAATATATTGGAATTAAATTTATGAGCTTGTTATACATCCAATAAAGCAAAATACAGATGCAATGTAGGATATAATGGACTGACTAGGCTTTTCTGATGGCACCCTTCTACTCATGTGTTTACCTAGCTTCGCTGGAAGTAGGATTCCCATTATGAAATTTACAGTTATACATCTTATGCAGCACAACATGTCCCTACATCTCAGCTTTGGAATGTGGTAGAGCAAAAATTACCACACCACTGTCTTCGTCGGGACCTCCCTGACACACTGTGTGGGTTTGAAGAAGATCTGAGGAGGTAACATTTTTCACCCTAAAAAACACTAAGGGGTACCCCTTTGTGATTTTTTAGACTACATTTTTGACCATCTCAGATTCCTTCCAAACTCACGATGTTGATTGAGCAGGTCCTGACTTACACAGGAGTGTGATTATTTTCAGCCTATCTCATCCCAAAGCTGAGATATGAGGACTAACGTAACTGGGATTTTCTCTCAATAGGTTTATTGGTGTTGAATATATTGGAGTTAAATTTATGAGCTTGTTATACATCCAATAAAGCAAAATACAGATGCAATGTAGGATATAATGGACTGACTAGGCTTTTCTGATGGCACCCTTCTACTCATGTGTTTACCTAGCTTTACTGGAAGTAGGAAACCGATCATGAAATTTACAGTTATACATCTTATGCAGCACAACATGTCCCTACATCTCAGCTTTGGGATGTGGTAGAGCAAAAATTACCACACCACTGTCTTCGTCTGGACCTCCCTGACACACTGTGTGGGTTTGAAAAAGATTTGAGGAGGGCACATATTTCACCCTAAAAAACACTAAGGGGTACCCCTTTGTGTTTTTTTAGACTACATTTTTGACCATCTCAGATTCCTTCCAAACTCACGATGTTGATTGAACACGTCCTGACTTACACAGGAGTGTGATTATTTTCAGCCTATCTCATCCCAAAGCTGAGATATGAGGACTAACGTAACTGGGATTTTCTCTCAATAGGTTTATTGGTGTTGAATATATTGGAGTTAAATTTATGATCTTGTTATACATCCAATAAAGCAAAATACAGATGCAATGTAGGATATAATGGACTGACTAGGCTTTTCTGATGGCACCCTTCTACTCATGTGTTTACCTAGCTTCACTGGAAGTAGGAATCCCATCATTAAATTTACAGTTATACATCTTATGCAGCACAACATGTCCCTACATCTCAGCTTTGGGATGTGGTAGAGCAAAAATTACCACACCACTGTCTTCGTCGGGACCTCCCTGACACACTGTGTGGGTTTGAAAAAGATCTGAGGAGGTCACATATTTCACCCTAAAAAACACTAAGGGGTACCCCTTTGTGTTTTTTTAGACTACATTTTTGACCATCTCAGATTCCTTCCAAACTCACGATGTTGATTGAACAGGTCCTGACTTACACAGGAGTGTGATTATTTTCAGCCTATCTCATCCCAAAGCTGAGATATGAGGACTAACGTAACTGGGATTTTCTCTCAATAGATTTATTGGTGTTGAATATATTGGAGTTAAATTTATGATCTTGTTATACATCCAATAAAGCAAAATACAGATGCAATGTAGGATATAATGGACTGACTAGGCTTTTCTGATGGCACCCTTCTACTCATGTGTTTACCTAGCTTCACTGGAAGTAGGAAACCGATCATGAAATTTACAGTTAAACATCTTATGCAGCACAACATGTCCCTACATCTCAGCTTTGGGATGTGGTAGAGCAAAAATTACCACACCACTGTCTTCATCGGGACCTCCCTGAGACACTGTGTGTGTTTGAAGAAGATCTGAGGAGGTCACAGTTTTTCACCCAAAAAAACACTAAGGGGTACCCCTTTGTGTTTTTTTAGACTACATTTTTGACCATCTCAGATTCCTTTCAAACTCACGATGTTGATTGAGCACGTCCTGACTTACACAGGAGTGTGATTATTTTCAGCCTATCTCATCCCAAAGCTGAGATATGAGGACTAACGTAACTGGGATTTTCTCTCAATAGGTTTATTGGTGTTGAATATATTGGAGTTAAATTTATGAGCTTGTTATACATCCAATAAAGCAAAATACAGATGCAATGTAGAATATAATGGACTGACTAGGCTTTTCTGATGGCACCCTTCTACTCATGTGCTTACCTAGCTTAACTGGAAGTAGGAAACCGATCATGAAATTTACAGTTATACATCTTATGCAGCACAACATGTCCTTACATCTCAGCTTTGGGATGTGGTAGAGCAAAAATTACCACACCACTGTCTTCGTCTGGACCTCCCTGACACACTGTGTGGGTTTGAAAAAGATCTGAGGAGGTCACATATTTCACCCTAAAAAACACTAAGGGGTACCCCTTTGTGTTTTTTTAGACTACATTTTTGACCATCTCAGATTCCTTCCAAACTCACGATGTTGATTGAGCAGGTCCTGACTTACAAATGAGTGTGATTATTTTCAGCCTATCTCATCCCAAAGCTGAGATATGAGGACTAACGTAACTGGGATTTTCTCTCAATAGGTTTATTGGTGTTGAATATATTGGAGTTAAATTTATGAGCTTGTTATACATCCAATAAAGCAAAATACAGATGCAATGTAGGATATAATGGACTGACTAGGCTTTTCTGATGGCACCCTTCTACTCATGTGTTTACCTAGCTTTACTGGAAGTAGGAAACCGATCATGAAATTTACAGTTATACATCTTATGCAGCACAACATGTCCCTACATCTCAGCTTTGGGATGTGGTAGAGCAAAAATTACCACACCACTGTCTTCGTTGGGACCTCCCTAACACACTGTGTGGGTTTGAAGAAGATCTGAGGAGGTCACATTTTTCACCCAAAAAAACACTAAGGGGTACACCTTTGTGTTTTTTTAGACTACATTTTTGACCATCTCAGATTCCTTCCAAACTCACGATGTTGATTGAGCAGGTCCTGACTTACACAGGAGTGTGATTATTTTCAGCCTATCTCATCCCAAAGCTGAGATATGAGGACTAACGTAACTGGGATTTTCTCTCAATAGGTGTATTGGTGTTGAATATATTGGAATTAAATTTATGAGCTTGTTATACATCCAATAAAGCAAAATACAGATGCAATGTAGGATATAATGGACTGACTAGGCTTTTCTGATGCCCCCCTTCTACTCATGTGTTTACCTAGCTTCACTGGAAGTAGGATTCCCATTATGAAATTTACAGTTATACATCTTATGCAGCACAACATGTCCCTACATCTCAGCTTTGGGATGTGGTAGAGCAAACATTACCACACCACTGTCTTCGTCGGGACCTCCCTGACACACTGTGTGGGTTTGAAGAAGATCTGAGGAGGTCACATTTTTCACCCTAAAAAACACTAAGGGGTCCCACTTTGTGTTTTTTTAGACTACATTTTTGACCATCTCTGAATCCTTCCAAACTCACGATGTTGATTGAGCAGGCCCTGACTTACACAGGGCTGTGATTATTTTCAGCCTATCTCATCCCAAAGCTGAGATATGAGGACTAACGTAACTGGGATTTTCTCTCAATAGGTTTATTGGTGTTGAATATATTGGAGTTAAATTTATGAGCTTGTTATACATCCAATAAAGCAAAATACAGATGCAATGTAGGATATAATGGACTGACTAGGCTTTTCTGATGGCACCCTTCTACTCATGTGCTTACCTAGCTTAACTGGAAGTAGGAAACCGATCATGAAATTTACAGTTATACATCTTATGCAGCACAACATGTCCTTACATCTCAGCTTTGGGATGTGGTAGAGCAAAAATTACCACACCACTGTCTTCGTCGGGACCTCCCTGACACACTGTGTGGGTTTGAAGAAGATCTAAGGAGGTCACATTTTTCACCCAAAAAAACACTAAGGGGTACCCCTTTGTGATTTTTTAGACTACATTTTTGACCATCTCAGATTCCTTCCAAACTCACGATGTTGATTGAGCAGGTCCTGACTTACACAGGAGTGTGATTATTTTCAGCCTATCTCATCCCAAAGCTGAGATATGAGGACTAACGTAACTGGGATTTTCTCTCAATAGGTTTATTGGTGTTGAATATATTGGAGTTAAATTTATGAGCTTGTTATACATCCAATAAAGCAAAATACAGATGCAATGTAGGATATAATGGACTGACTAGGCTTTTCTGATGGCACCCTTCTACTCATGTGTTTACCTAGCTTCACTGGAAGTAGGAAACCGATCATGAAATTTACAGTTATACATCTTATGCAGCACAACATGTCCTTACATCTCAGCTTTGGGATGTGGTAGAGCAAAAATTACCACACCACTGTCTTCGTCTGGACCTCCCTGACACACTGTGTGGGTTTGAAAAAGATCTAAGGAGGTCACATATTTCACCCTAAAAAACACTAAGGGGTACCCCTTTGTGTTTTTTTAGACTACATTTTTGACCATCTCAGATTCCTTCCAAACTCACGATGTTTATTGAGCAGGTCCTGACTTACAAATGAGTGTGATTATTTTCAGCCTATCTCATCCCAAAGCTGAGATATGAGGACTAACGTAACTGGGATTTTCTCTCAATAGGTTTATTGGTGTTGAATATATTGGAGTTAAATTTATGAGCTTGTTATACATCCAATAAAGCAAAATACAGATGCAATGTAGGATATAATGGACTGACTAGGCTTTTCTGATGGCACCCTTCTACTCATGTGTTTACCTAGCTTCACTGGAAGTAGGATTCCCATTATGAAATTTACAGTTATACATCTTACGCAGCACAACATGTCCCTACATCTCAGCTTTGGGATGTGGTAGAGCAAAAATTACCACACCACTGTCTTCGTCGGGACCTCCCTGACACACTGTGTGGGTTTGAAGAAGATCTGAGGAGGTCACATTTTTCACCCAAAAAAACACTAAGGGGTCCCACTTTGTGTTTTTTTAGACTACATTTTTGACCATCTCAGAATCCTTCCAAACTCACGATGTTGATTGAGCAGGCCCTGACTTACACAGGGCTGTGATTATTTTCAGCCTATCTCATCCCAAAGCTGAGATATGAGGACTAACGTAACTGGGATTTTCTCTCAATAGGTTTATTGGTGTTGAATATATTGGAGTTAAATTTATGAGCTTGTTATACATCCAATAAAGCAAAATACAGATGCAATGTAGGATATAATGGACTGACTAGGCTTTTCTGATGGCACCCTTCTACTCATGTGCTTACCTAGCTTAACTGGAAGTAGGAAACCGATCATGAAATTTACAGTTATACATCTTATGCAGCACAACATGTCCTTACATCTCAGCTTTGGGATGTGGTAGAGCAAAAATTACCACACCACTGTCTTCGTCGGGACCTCCCTGACACACTGTGTGGGTTTGAAGAAGATCTAAGGAGGTCACATTTTTCACCCAAAAAAACACTAAGGGGTACCCCTTTGTGTTTTTTTAGACTACATTTTTGACCATCTCAGAATCCTTCCAAACTCACGATGTTGATTGAGCAGGTCCTGACTTACACAGGAGTGTAATTTTTTTCAGCCTATCTCATCCCAAGCTGAGATATGAGGACTAACGTAACTGGGATTTTCTCTCAATAGGTTTATTGGTGTTGAATATATTGGAGTTAAATTTATGAGCTTGTTATACATCCAATAAAGCAAAATACAGATGCAATGTAGGATATAATGGACTGACTAGGCTTTTCTGATGGCACCCTTCTACTCATGTGTTTACCTAGCTTCACTGGAAGTAGGATTCCCATTATGAAATTTACAGTTATACATCTTATGCAGCACAACATGTCCCTACATCTCAGCTTTGGAATGTGGTAGAGCAAAAATTACCACACCACTGTCTTCGTCGGGACCTCCCTGACACACTGTGTGGGTTTGAAGAAGATCTGAGGAGGTAACATTTTTCACCCTAAAAAACACTAAGGGGTACCCCTTTGTGATTTTTTAGACTACATTTTTGACCATCTCAGATTCCTTCCAAACTCACGATGTTGATTGAGCAGGTCCTGACTTACACAGGAGTGTGATTATTTTCAGCCTATCTCATCCCAAAGCTGAGATATGAGGACTAACGTAACTGGGATTTTCTCTCAATAGGTTTATTGGTGTTGAATATATTGGAGTTAAATTTATGAGCTTGTTATACATCCAATAAAGCAAAATACAGATGCAATGTAGGATATAATGGACTGACTAGGCTTTTCTGATGGCACCCTTCTACTCATGTGTTTACCTAGCTTCACTGGAAGTAGGAAACCGATCATGGAATTTACAGTTATACATCTTATGCAGCACAACATGTCCTTACATCTCAGCTTTGGGGTGTGGTAGAGCAAAAATTACCACACCACTGTCTTCGTCTGGACCTCCCTGACACACTGTGTGGGTTTGAAAAAGATCTGAGGAGGTCACATATTTCACCCTAAAAAACACTAAGGGGTACCCCTTTGTGTTTTTTTAGACTACATTTTTGACCATCTCAGATTCCTTCCAAACTCACGATGTTGATTGAGCAGGTCCTGACTTACAAATGAGTGTGATTATTTTCAGCCTATCTCATCCCAAAGCTGAGATATGAGGACTAACGTAACTGGGATTTTCTCTCAATAGGTTTATTGGTGTTGAATATATTGGAGTTAAATTTATGAGCTTGTTATACATCCAATAAAGCAAAATACAGATGCAATGTAGGATATAATGGACTGACTAGGCTTTTCTGATGGCACCCTTCTACTCATGTGTTTACCTAGCTTTACTGGAAGTAGGAAACCGATCATGAAATTTACAGTTATACATCTTATGCAGCACAACATGTCCCTACATCTCAGCTTTGGGATGTGGTAGAGCAAAAATTACCACACCACTGTCTTCGTCGGGACCTCCCTAACACACTGTGTGGGTTTGAAGAAGATCTGAGGAGGTCACATTTTTCACCCAAAAAAACACTAAGGGGTACACCTTTGTGTTTTTTTAGACTACATTTTTGACCATCTCAGATTCCTTCCAAACTCACGATGTTGATTGAGCAGGCCCTGACTTACACAGGGCTGTGATTATTTTCAGCCTATCTCATCCCAAAGCTGAGATATGAGGACTAACGTAACTGGGATTTTCTCTCAATAGGTTTATTGGTGTTGAATATATTGGAGTTAAATTTATGAGCTTGTTATACATCCAATAAAGCAAAATACAGATGCAATGTAGGATATAATGGACTGACTAGGCTTTTCTGATGGCACCCTTCTACTCATGTGCTTACCTAGCTTAACTGGAAGTAGGAAACCGATCATGAAATTTACAGTTATACATCTTATGCAGCACAACATGTCCTTACATCTCAGCTTTGGGATGTGGTAGAGCAAAAATTACCACACCACTGTCTTCGTCGGGACCTCCCTGACACACTGTGTGGGTTTGAAGAAGATCTAAGGAGGTCACATTTTTCACCCAAAAAAACACTAAGGGGTACCCCTTTGTGTTTTTTTAGACTACATTTTTGACCATCTCAGAATCCTTCCAAACTCACGATGTTGATTGAGCAGGTCCTGACTTACACAGGAGTGTAATTTTTTTCAGCCTATCTCATCCCAAAGCTGAGATATGAGGACTAACGTAACTGGGATTTTCTCTCAATAGGTTTATTGGTGTTGAATATATTGGAGTTAAATTTATGAGCTTGTTATACATCCAATAAAGCAAAATACAGATGCAATGTAGGATATAATGGACTGACTAGGCTTTTCTGATGGCACCCTTCTACTCATGTGTTTACCTAGCTTCACTGGAAGTAGGATTCCCATTATGAAATTTACAGTTATACATCTTATGCAGCACAACATGTCCCTACATCTCAGCTTTGGAATGTGGTAGAGCAAAAATTACCACACCACTGTCTTCGTCGGGACCTCCCTGACACACTGTGTGGGTTTGAAGAAGATCTGAGGAGGTAACATTTTTCACCCTAAAAAACACTAAGGGGTACCCCTTTGTGATTTTTTAGACTACATTTTTGACCATCTCAGATTCCTTCCAAACTCACGATGTTGATTGAGCAGGTCCTGACTTACACAGGAGTGTGATTATTTTCAGCCTATCTCATCCCAAAGCTGAGATATGAGGACTAACGTAACTGGGATTTTCTCTCAATAGGTTTATTGGTGTTGAATATATTGGAGTTAAATTTATGAGCTTGTTATACATCCAATAAAGCAAAATACAGATGCAATGTAGGATATAATGGACTGACTAGGCTTTTCTGATGGCACCCTTCTACTTATGTGTTTACCTAGCTTTACTGGAAGTAGGAAACCGATCATGAAATTTACAGTTATACATCTTATGCAGCACAACATGTCCCTACATCTCAGCTTTGGGATGTGGTAGAGCAAAAATTACCACACCACTGTCTTCGTCGGGACCTCCCTAACACACTGTGTGGGTTTGAAGAAGATCTGAGGAGGTCACATTTTTCACCCAAAAAAACACTAAGGGGTCCCACTTTGTGTTTTTTTAGACTACATTTTTGACCATCTCAGAATCCTTCCAAACTCACGATGTTGATTGAGCAGGCCCTGACTTACACAGGGCTGTGATTATTTTCAGCCTATCTCATCCCAAAGCTGAGATATGAGGACTAACGTAACTGGGATTTTCTCTCAATAGGTTTATTGGTGTTGAATATATTGGAGTTAAATTTATGAGCTTGTTATACATCCAATAAAGCAAAATACAGATGCAATGTAGGATATAATGGACTGACTAGGCTTTTCTGATGGCACCCTTCTACTCATGTGTTTACCTAGCTTCACTGGAAGTAGGAAACCGATCATGAAATTTACAGTTATACATCTTATGCAGCACAACATGTCCTTACATCTCAGCTTTGGGATGTGGTAGAGCAAAAATTACCACACCACTGTCTTCGTCTGGACCTCCCTGACACACTGTGTGGGTTTGAAAAAGATCTGAGGAGGTCACATATTTCACCCTAAAAAACACTAAGGGGTACCCCTTTGTGTTTTTTTAGACTACATTTTTGACCATCTCAGATTCCTTCCAAACTCACGATGTTGATTGAGCAGGTCCTGACTTACACAGGAGTGTGATTATTTTCAGCCTATCTCATCCCAAAGCTGAGATATGAGAACTAACGTAACTGGGATTTTCTCTCAATAGGTTTATTGGTGTTGAATATATTGGAGTTAAATTTATGAGCTTGTTATACATCCAATAAAGCAAAATACAGATGCAATGTAGGATATAATGGACTGACTAGGCTTTTCTGATGGCACCCTTCTACTCATGTGTTTACCTAGCTTCACTGGAAGTAGGAATCCCATCATTAAATTTACAGTTATACATCTTATGCAGCACAACATGTCCCTACATCTCAGCTTTGGGATGTGGTAGAGCAAAAATTACCACACCACTGTCTTCGTCTGGACCTCCCTGACACACTGTGTGGGTTTGAAAAAGATTTGAGGAGGTCACATATTTCACCCTAAAAAACACTAAGGGGTACCCCTTTGTGTTTTTTTAGACTACATTTTTGACCATCTCAGATTCCTTCCAAACTCACGATGTTGATTGAGCAGGTCCTGACTTACACAGGAGTGTGATTATTTTCAGCCTATCTCATCCCAAAGCTGAGATATGAGGACTAACGTAACTGGGATTTTCTCTCAATAGGTTTATTGGTGTTGAATATATTGGAGTTAAATTTATGATCTTGTTATACATCCAATAAAGCAAAATACAGATGCAATGTAGGATATAATGGACTGACTAGGCTTTTCTGATGGCACCCTTCTACTCATGTGTTTACCTAGCTTCACTGGAAGTAGGAATCCCATCATTAAATTTACAGTTATACATCTTATGCAGCACAACATGTCCCTACATCTCAGCTTTGGGATGTGGTAGAGCAAAAATTACCACACCACTGTCTTCGTCGGGACCTCCCTGACACACTGTGTGGGTTTGAAAAAGATCTGAGGAGGTCACATATTTCACCCTAAAAAACACTAAGGGGTACCCCTTTGTGTTTTTTTAGACTACATTTTTGACCATCTCAGATTCCTTCCAAACTCACGATGTTGATTGAGCAGGTCCTGACTTACACAGGAGTGTGATTATTTTCAGCCTATCTCATCCCAAAGCTGAGATATGAGGACTAACGTAACTGGGATTTTCTCTCAATAGGTTTATTGGTGATGAATATATTGGAGTTAAATTTATGAGCTTGTTATACATCCAATAAAGCAAAATACAGATGCAATGTAGGATATAATGGACTGACTAGGCTTTTCTGATGGAACCCTTCTACTCATGTGTTTACCTAGCTTCACTGGAAGTAGGAAACCGATCATGAAATTTACAGTTATACATCTTATGCAGCACAACATGTCCGTACATCTCAGCTTTGGGATGTGGTAGAGCAAAAATTACCACACCACTGTCTTCGTCGGGACCTCCCTGACACACTGTGTGGGTTTGAAGAAGATCTGAGGAGGTCACATTTTTCACCCAAAAAAACACTAAGGGGTACCCCTTTGTGTTTTTTTAGACTACATTTTTGACCATCTCAGATTCCTTCCAAACTCACGATGTTGATTGAGCAGGTCCTGACTTACACAGGAGTGTGATTATTTTCAGCCTATCTCATCCCAAAGCTGAGATATGAGGACTAACGTAACTGGGATTTTCTCTCAATAGGTTTATTGGTGTTAAATATATTGGAGTTAAATTTATGAGCTTGTTATACATCCAATAAAGCAAAATACAGATGCAATGTAGGATATAATGGACTGACTAGGCTTTTCTGATGGCACCCTTCTACTCATGTGTTTACCTAGCTTCACTGGAAGTAGGATTCCCATTATGAAATTAACAGTTATACATCTTATGCAGCACAACATGTCCCTACATCTCAGCTTTGGGATGTGGTAGAGCAAAAATTACCACACCACTGTCTTCGTCGGGACCTCCCTGACACACTGTGTGGGTTTGAAGAAGATCTGAGGAGGTCACATTTTTCACCCAAAAAAACACTAAGGGGTACCACTTTGTGTTTTTTTAGACTACATTTTTGACCATCTCAGATTCCTTCCAAACTCACGATGTTGACTGAGCAGGCCCTGACTTACACAGGGCTGTGATTATTTTCAGCCTATCTCATCCCAAAGCTGAGATATGAGGACTAACGTAACTGGGATTTTCTCTCAATAGGTTTATTGGTGTTGAATATATTGGAGTTAAAATTATGAGCTTGTTATACATCCAATAAAGCAAAATACAGATGCAATGTAGGATATAATGGACTGACTAGGCTTTTCTGATGCCCTCCTTCTACTCATGTGTTTACCTAGCTTCACTGGAAGTAGGAAACCGATCATGAAATTTACAGTTATACATCTTATGCAGCACAACATGTCCTTACATCTCAGCTTTGGGATGTGGTAGAGCAAAAATTACCACACCACTGTCTTCGTCTAGACCTCCCTGACACACTGTGTGGGTTTGAAAAAGATCTGAGGAGGTCACATTTTTCACCCTAAAAAACACTAAGGGGTACCCCTTTGTGATTTTTTAGACTACATTTTTGACCATCTCAGATTCCTTCCAAACTCACGATGTTGATTGAGCAGGTCCTGACTTACACAGGAGTGTGATTATTTTCAGCCTATCTCATTCCAAAGCTGAGATATGAGGACTAACGTAACTGGGATTTTCTCTCAATAGGTTTATTGGTGTTGAATATATTGGAGTTAAATTTATGAGCTTGTTATACATCCAATAAAGCAAAATACAGATGCAATGTAGGATATAATGGACTGACTAGGCTTTTCTGATGGCACCCTTCTACTCATGTGTTTACCTAGCTTCACTGGAAGTAGGATTCCCATTATGAAATTTACAGTTATACATCTTACGCAGCACAACATGTCCCTACATCTCAGCTTTGGGATGTGGTAGAGCAAAAATTACCACACCACTGTCTTCGTCGAGACCTCCCTGACACACTGTGTGGGTTTGAAGAAGATCTGAGCAGGTCACATTTTTCACCCAAAAAAACACTAAGGGGTACCACTTTGTGTTTTTTTAGACTACATTTTTGACCATCTCAGATTCCTTCCAAACTCACGATGTTGATTGAGCAGGCCCTGACTTACACAGGGCTGTGATTATTTTCAGCCTATCTCATCCCAAAGCTGAGATATGAGGACTAACGTAACTGGGGTTTTCTCTCAATAGGTTTATTGGTGTTGAATATATTGGAGTTAAATTTATGAGCTTGTTATACATCCAATAAAGCAAAATACAGATGCAATGAAGGATATAATAGACAGACTAGGCTTTTCTGATGGCACCCTTCTACTCATGTGTTTACCTAGCTTCACTGGAAGTAGGAAACCGATCATGAAATTTACAGTTATACATCTTATGCAGCACAACATGTCCCTACATCTCAGCTTTGGGATGTGGTAGAGCAAAAATTACCACACCACTGTCTTCGTCTGGACCTCCCTGACACACTGTGTGGGTTTGAAAAAGATCTGAGGAGGTCACATATTTCACCCTAAAAAACACTAAGGGGTACCCGTTTGTGTTTTTTTAGACTACATTTTTGACCATCTCAGATTCCTTCCAAACTCACGATGTTGATTGAACAGGTCCTGACTTACACAGGAGTGTGATTATTTTCAGCCTATCTCATCCCAAAGCTGAGATATGAGGACTAACGTAACTGGGATTTTCTCTCAATAGGTTTATTGGTGTTGAATATATTGGAGTTAAATTTATGAGCTTGTTATACATCCAATAAAGCAAAATACAGATGCAATGTAGGATATAATGGACTGACTAGGCTTTTCTGATGGCACCCTTCTACTCATGTGTTTACCTAGCTTCACTGGAAGTAGGATTCCCATTATGAAATTTACAGTTATACATCTTATGCAGCACAACATGTCCCTACATCTCAGCTTTGGAATGTGGTAGAGCAAATATTACCACACCACTGTCTTCGTCGGGACCTCCCTGACACACTGTGTGGGTTTGAAGAAGATCTGAGGAGGTAACATTTTTCACCCTAAAAAACACTAAGGGGTACCCCTTTGTGATTTTTTAGACTACATTTTTGACCATCTCAGATTCCTTCCAAACTCACGATGTTGATTGAGCAGGTCCTGACTTACACAGGAGTGTGATTATTTTCAGCCTATCTCATCCCAAAGCTGAGATATGAGGACTAACGTAACTGGGATTTTCTCTCAATAGGTTTATTGGTGTTGAATATATTGGAGTTAAATTTATGAGCTTGTTATACATCCAATAAAGCAAAATACAGATGCAATGTAGGATATAATGGACTGACTAGGCTTTTCTGATGGCACCCTTCTACTCGTGTTTACCTAGCTTCACTGGAAGTAGGAAACCGATCATGAAATTTACAGTTATACATCTTATGCAGCACAACATGTCCCTACATCTCAGCTTTGGGATGTGGTAGAGCAAAAATTACCACACCACTGTCTTCGTCTGGACCTCCCTGACACACTGTGTGGGTTTGAAAAAGATCTGAGGAGGTCACATATTTCACCCTAAAAAACACTAAGGGGTACCCCTTTGTGTTTTTTTAGACTACATTTTTGACCATCTCAGATTCCTTCCAAACTCACGATGTTGATTGAACAGGTCCTGACTTACACAGGAGTGTGATTATTTTCAGCCTATCTCATCCCAAAGCTGAGATATGAGGACTAACGTAACTGGGATTTTCTCTCAATAGGTTTATTGGTGTTGAATATATTGGAGTTAAATTTATGATCTTGTTATACATCCAATAAAGCAAAATACAGATGCAATGTAGGATATAATGGACTGACTAGGCTTTTCTGATGGCACCCTTCTACTCATGTGTTTACCTAGCTTCACTGGAAGTAGGATTCCCATTATGAAATTTACAGTTATACATCTTACGCAGCACAACATGTCCCTACATCTCAGCTTTGGGATGTGGTAGAGCAAAAATTACCACACCACTGTCTTCGTCGAGACCTCCCTGACACACTGTGTGGGTTTGAAGAAGATCTGAGCAGGTCACATTTTTCACCCAAAAAAACACTAAGGGGTACCACTTTGTGTTTTTTTAGACTACATTTTTGACCATCTCAGATTCCTTCCAAACTCACGATGTTGATTGAGCAGGCCCTGACTTACACAGGGCTGTGATTATTTTCAGCCTATCTCATCCCAAAGCTGAGATATGAGGACTAACGTAACTGGGATTTTCTCTCAATAGGTTTATTGGTGTTGAATATATTGGAGTTAAATTTATGAGCTTGTTATACATCTAATAAAGCAAAATACAGATGCAATGTAGGATATAATAGACAGACTAGGCTTTTCTGATGGCACCCTTCTACTCATGTGTTTACCTAGCTTCACTGGAAGTAGGAAACCGATCATGAAATTTACAGTTATACATCTTATGCAGCACAACATGTCCCTACATCTCAGCTTTGGGATGTGGTAGAGCAAAAATTACCACACCACTGTCTTCGTCTGGACCTCCCTGACACACTGTGTGGGTTTGAAAAAGATCTGAGGAGGTCACATATTTCACCCTAAAAAACACTAAGGGGTACCACTTTGTGTTTTTTTAGACTACATTTTTGACCATCTCAGATTCCTTCCAAACTCACGATGTTGATTGAGCAGGCCCTGACTTACACAGGAGTGTGATTATTTTCAGCCTATCTCATCCCAAAGCTGAGATATGAGGACTAACGTAACTGGGATTTTCTCTCAATAGGTTTATTGGTGTTGAATATATTGGAGTTAAATTTATGATCTTGTTATACATCCAATAAAGCAAAATACAGATGCAATGTAGGATATAATGGACTGACTAGGCTTTTCTGATGGCACCCTTCTACTCATGTGTTTACCTAGCTTCACTGGAAGTAGGAAACCGATCATGAAATTTACAGTTAAACATCTTATGCAGCACAACATGTCCCTACATCTCAGCTTTGGGATGTGGTAGAGCAAAAATTACCACACCACTGTCTTCGTCTGGACCTCCCTGACACACTGTGTGGGTTTGAAAAAGATCTGAGGAGGTCACATATTTCACCCTAAAAAACACTAAGGGGTACCCCTTTGTGTTTTTTTAGACTACATTTTTGACCATCTCAGATTCCTTCCAAACTCACGATGTTGATTGAGCAGGTCCTGACTTACAAATGAGTGTGATTATTTTCAGCCTATCTCATCCCAAAGCTGAGATATGAGGACTAACGTAACTGGGATTTTCTCTCAATAGGTTTGTTGGTGTTGAATATATTGGAGTTAAATTTATGAGCTTGTTATACATCCAATAAAGCAAAATACAGATGCAATGTAGGATATAATGGACTGACTAGGCTTTTCTGATGCCCCCCTTCTACTCATGTGTTTACCTAGCTTCACTGGAAGTAGGATTCCCATTATGAAATTTACAGTTATACATCTTATGCAGCACAACATGTCCCTACATCTCAGCTTTGGGATGTGGTAGAGCAAAAATTACCACACCACTGTCTTCGTCGGGACCTCCCTGACACACTGTGTGGGTTTGAAGAAGATCTGAGGAGGTCACATTTTTCACCCAAAAAAACACTAAGGGGTCCCACTTTGTGTTTTTTTAGACTACATTTTTGACCATCTCAGATTCCTTCCAAACTCACGATGTTGATTGAGCAGGTCCTGACTTACACAGGAGTGTGATTATTTTCAGCCTATCTCATCCCAAAGCTGAGATATGAGGACTAACGTAACTGGGATTTTCTCTCAATAGGTTTATTGGTGTTGAATATATTGGAGTTAAATTTATGAGCTTGTTATACATCCAATAAAGCAAAATACAGATGCAATGTAGGATATAATGGACTGACTAGGCTTTTCTGATGGCACCCTTCTACTCATGTGTTTACCTAGCTTCACTGGAAGTAGGATTCCCATTATGAAATTAACAGTTATACATCTTATGCAGCACAACATGTCCCTACATCTCAGCTTTGGGATGTGGTAGAGCAAAAATTACCACACCACTGTCTTCGTCGGGACCTCCCTGACACACTGTGTGGGTTTGAAGAAGATCTGAGGAGGTCACATTTTTCACCCAAAAAAACACTAAGGGGTACCACTTTGTGTTTTTTTAAACTACATTTTTGACCATCTCAGATTCCTTCCAAACTCACGATGTTGATTGAGCAGGTCCTGACTTACACAGGAGTGTGATTATTTTCAGCCTATCTCATCCCAAAGCTGAGATATGAGGACTAACGTAACTGGGATTTTCTCTCAATAGGTTTATTGGTGTTGAATATATTGGAGTTAAATTTATGAGCTTGTTATACATCCAATAAAGCAAAATACAGATGCAATGTAGGATATAATGGACTGACTAGGCTTTTCTGATGCCCTCCTTCTACTCATGTGTTTACCTAGCTTCACTGGAAGTAGGAAACCGATCATGAAATTTACAGTTATACATCTTATGCAGCACAACATGTCCTTACATCTCAGCTTTGGGATGTGGTAGAGCAAAAATTACCACACCACTGTCTTCGTCTGGACCTCCCTGACACACTGTGTGGGTTTGAAAAAGATCTGAGGAGGTCACATTTTTCACCCTAAAAAACACTAAGGGGTACCCCTTTGTGATTTTTTAGACTACATTTTTGACCATCTCAGATTCCTTCCAAACTCACGATGTTGATTGAGCAGGTCCTGACTTACACAGGAGTGTGATTATTTTCAGCCTATCTCATCCCAAAGCTGAGATATGAGGACTAACGTAACTGGGATTTTCTCTCAATAGGTTTATTGGTGTTGAATATATTGGAATTAAATTTATGAGCTTGTTATACATCCAATAAAGCAAAATACAGATGCAATGTAGGATATAATTGACTGACTAGGCTTTTCTGATGCCCCCCTTCTACTCATGTGTTTACCTAGCTTCACTGGAAGTAGGAAACCGATCATGAAATTTACAGTTATACATCTTATGCAGCACAACATGTCCCTACATCTCAGCTTTGGGATGTGGTAGAGCAAAAATTACCACACCACTGTCTTCGTCGGGACCTCCCTGACACACTGTGTGGGTTTGAAAAAGATCTGAGGAGGTCACATTTTTCACCCTAAAAAACACTAAGGTTTGTGTTTTTTTAGACTACATTTTTGACCATCTCAGATTCCTTTCAAACTCACGATGTTGATTGAGCAGGTCCTGACTTACACAGGAGTGTGATTATTTTTAGCCTATCTCATCCTAAAGCTGAGATATGAGGACTAACGTAACTGGGATTTTCTCTCAATAGGTTTATTGGTGTTGAATATATTGGAGTTAAATTTATGAGCTTGTTATACATCCAATAAAGCAAAATACAGATGCAATGTAGGATATAATGGACTGACTAGGCTTTTCTGATGCCCCCCTTCTACTCATGTGTTTACCTAGCTTCACTGGAAGTAGGATTCCCATTATGAAATTAACAGTTATACATCTTATGCAGCACAACATGTCCCTACATCTCAGCTTTGGGATGTGGTAGAGCAAAAATTACCACACCACTGTCTTCGTCGGGACCTCCCTGACACACTGTGTGGGTTTGAAGAAGATCTGAGGAGGTCACATTTTTCACCCAAAAAAACACTAAGGGGTACCACTTTGTGTTTTTTTAAACTACATTTTTGACCATCTCAGATTCCTTCCAAACTCACGATGTTGACTGAGCAGGCCCTGACTTACACAGGGCTGTGATTATTTTCAGCCTATCTCATCCCAAAGCTGAGATATGAGGACTAACGTAACTGGGATTTTCTCTCAATAGGTTTATTGGTGTTGAATATATTGGAGTTAAATTTATGAGCTTGTTATACATCCAATAAAGCAAAATACAGATGCAATGTAGGATATAATGGACTGACTAGGCTTTTCTGATGCCCTCCTTCTACTCATGTGTTTACCTAGCTTCACTGGAAGTAGGAAACCGATCATGAAATTTACAGTTATACATCTTATGCAGCACAACATGTCCTTACATCTCAGCTTTGGGATGTGGTAGAGCAAAAATTACCACACCATTGTCTTCGTCTGGACCTCCCTGACACACTGTGTGGGTTTGAAAAAGATCTGAGGAGGTCACATTTTTCACCCTAAAAAACACTAAGGGGTACCCCTTTGTGATTTTTTAGACTACATTTTTGACCATCTCAGATTCCTTCCAAACTCACGATGTTGATTGAGCAGGTCCTGACTTACACAGGAGTGTGATTAATTTCAGCCTATCTCATCCCAAAGCTGAGATATGAGGACTAACGTAACTGGGATTTTCTCTCAATAGGTTCATTGGTGTTGAATATATTGGAATTAAATTTATGAGCTTGTTATACATCCAATAAAGCAAAATACAGATGCAATGTAGGTTATAATTGACTGACTAGGCTTTTCTGATGCCCCCCTTCTACTCATGTGTTTACCTAGCTTCACTGGAAGTAGGAAACCGATCATGAAATTTACAGTTATACATCTTATGCAGCACAACATGTCCCTACATCTCAGCTTTGGGATGTGGTAGAGCAAAAATTACCACACCACTGTCTTCGTCGGGACCTCCCTGACACACTGTGTGGGTTTGAAAAAGATCTGAGGAGGTCACATTTTTCACCCTAAAAAACACTAAGGTTTGTGTTTTTTTAGACTACATTTTTGACCATCTCAGATTCCTTTCAAACTCACGATGTTGATTGAGCAGGTCCTGACTTACACAGGAGTGTGATTATTTTCAGCCTATCTCATCCTAAAGCTGAGATATGAGGACTAACGTAACTGGGATTTTCTCTCAATAGGTTTATTGGTGTTGAATATATTGGAGTTAAATTTATGAGCTTGTTATACATCCAATAAAGCAAAATACAGATGCAATGTAGGATATAATGGACTGACTAGGCTTTTCTGATGCCCCCCTTCTACTCATGTGTTTACCTAGCTTCACTGGAAGTAGGAATCCCATCATTAAATTTACAGTTATACATCTTATGCAGCACAACATGTCCCTACATCTCAGCTTTGGGATGTGGTAGAGCAAAAAATACCACACCACTGTCTTCGTCGGGACCTCCGTGACACACTGTGTGGGTTTGAAGAAGATCTAAGGAGGTCACATTTTTCACCCAGAAAAACACTAAGGGGTACCCCTTTGTGTTTTTTTAGACTACATTTTTGACCATCTCAGATTCCTTTCAAACTCACGATGTTGATTGAGCAGGTCCTGACTTACACAGGAGTGTGATTATTTTCAGCCTATCTCATCCCAAAGCTGAGATATGAGGACTAACGTAACTGGGATTTTCTCTCAATAGGTTTATTGGTGTTGAATATATTGGAGTTAAATTCATGAGCTTGTTATACATCCAATAAAGCAAAATACAGATGCAATGTAGGATATAATGGACTGACTAGGCTTTTCTGATGGCACCCTTCTACTCATGTGTTTACCTAGCTTCACTGGAAGTAGGAATCCCATCATTAAATTTACAGTTATACATCTTATGCAGCACAACATGTCCCTACATCTCAGCTTTGGGATGTGGTAGAGCAAAAATTACCACACCACTGTCTTCGTCAGGACCTCCCTGACACACTGTGTGGGTTTGAAAAAGATCTGAGGAGGTCACATATTTCACCCTAAAAAACACTAAGGGGTACCCCTTTGTGTTTTTTTAGACTACATTTTTGACCATCTCAGATTCCTTCCAAACTCACGATGTTGATTGAACAGGTCCTGACTTACACAGGAGTGTGATTATTTTCAGCCTATCTCATCCCAAAGCTGAGATATGAGGACTAACGTAACTGGGATTTTCTCTCAATAGGTTTATTGGTGTTGAATATATTGGAGTTAAATTTATGATCTTGTTATACATCCAATAAAGCAAAATACAGATGCAATGTAGGATATAATGGACTGACTAGGCTTTTCTGATGGCACCCTTCTACTCATGTGTTTACCTAGCTTCACTGGAAGTAGGAAACCGATCATGAAATTTACAGTTAAACATCTTATGCAGCACAACATGTCCCTACATCTCAGCTTTGGGATGTGGTAGAGCAAAAATTACCACACCACTGTCTTCATCGGGACCTCCCTGAGACACTGTGTGTGTTTGAAGAAGATCTGAGGAGGTCACATTTTTCACCCAAAAAAACACTAAGGGGTACCCCTTTGTGTTTTTTTAGACTACATTTTTGACCATCTCAGATTCCTTTCAAACTCACGATGTTGATTGAGCAGGTCCTGACTTACACAGGAGTGTGATTATTTTCAGCCTATCTCATCCCAAAGCTGAGATATGAGGACTAACGTAACTGGGATTTTCTCTCAATAGGTTTATTGGTGTTGAATATATTGGAGTTAAATTTATGACCTTGTTATACATCCAATAAAGCAAAATACAGATGCAATGTAGAATATAATGGACTGACTAGGCTTTTCTGATGGCACCCTTCTACTCATGTGCTTACCTAGCTTAACTGGAAGTAGGAAACCGATCATGAAATTTACAGTTATACATCTTATGCAGCACAACATGTCCTTACATCTCAGCTTTGGGATGTGGTAGAGCAAAAATTACCACACCACTGTCTTCGTCTGGACCTCCCTGACACACTGTGTGGGTTTGAAAAAGATCTGAGGAGGTCACATATTTCACCCTAAAAAACACTAAGGGGTACCCCTTTGTGTTTTTTTAGACTACATTTTTGACCATCTCAGATTCCTTCCAAACTCACGATGTTGATTGAGCAGGTCCTGACTTACAAATGAGTGTGATTATTTTCAGCCTATCTCATCCCAAAGCTGAGATATGAGGACTAACGTAACTGGGATTTTCTCTCAATAGGTTTATTGGTGTTGAATATATTGGAGTTAAATTTATGAGCTTGTTATACATCCAATAAAGCAAAATACAGATGCAATGTAGGATATAATGGACTGACTAGGCTTTTCTGATGGCACCCTTCTACTCATGTGTTTACCTAGCTTTACTGGAAGTAGGAAACCGATCATGAAATTTACAGTTATACATCTTATGCAGCACAACATGTCCCTACATCTCAGCTTTGGGATGTGGTAGAGCAAAAATTACCACACCACTGTCTTCGTCGGGACCTCCCTAACACACTGTGTGGGTTTGAAGAAGATCTGAGGAGGTCACATTTTTCACCCAAAAAAACACTAAGGGGTACACCTTTGTGTTTTTTTAGACTACATTTTTGACCATCTCAGATTCCTTCCAAACTCACGATGTTGATTGAGCAGGTCCTGACTTACACAGGAGTGTGATTATTTTCAGCCTATCTCATCCCAAAGCTGAGATATGAGGACTAACGTAACTGGGATTTTCTCTCAATAGGTGTATTGGTGTTGAATATATTGGAATTAAAATTATGAGCTTGTTATACATCCAATAAAGCAAAATACAGATGCAATGTAGGATATAATGGACTGACTAGGCTTTTCTGATGCCCCCCTTCTACTCATGTGTTTACCTAGCTTCACTGGAAGTAGGATTCCCATTATGAAATTTACAGTTATACATCTTATGCAGCACAACATGTCCCTACATCTCAGCTTTGGGATGTGGTAGAGCAAAAATTACCACACCACTGTCTTCGTCGGGACCTCCCTGACACACTGTGTGGGTTTGAAGAAGATCTGAGGAGGTCACATTTTTCACACAAAAAAAACACTAAGGGGTCCCACTTTGTGTTTTTTTAGACTACATTTTTGACCATCTCAGATTCCTTCCAAACTCACGATGTTGATTGAGCAGGTCCTGACTTACACAGGAGTGTGATTATTTTCAGCCTATCTCATCCCAAAGCTGAGATATGAGGACTAACGTAACTGGAATTTTCTCTCAATAGGTTTATTGGTGATGAATATATTGGAGTTAAATTTATGAGCTTGTTATACATCCAATAAAGCAAAATACAGATGCAATGTAGGATATAATGGACTGACTAGGCTTTTCTGATGGCACCCTTCTACTCATGTGTTTACCTAGCTTTACTGGAAGTAGGAAACCGATCATGAAATTTACAGTTATACATCTTATGCAGCACAACATGTCCCTACATCTCAGCTTTGGGATGTGGTAGAGCAAAAATTACCACACCACTGTCTTCGTCGGGACCTCCCTAACACACTGTGTGGGTTTGAAGAAGATCTGAGGAGGTCACATTTTTCACCCAAAAAAACACTAAGGGGTACACCTTTGTGTTTTTTTAGACTACATTTTTGACCATCTCAGATTCCTTCCAAACTCACGATGTTGATTGAGCAGGTCCTGACTTACACAGGAGTGTGATTATTTTCAGCCTATCTCATCCCAAAGCTGAGATATGAGGACTAACGTAACTGGGATTTTCTCTCAATAGGTGTATTGGTGTTGAATATATTGGAATTAAATTTATGAGCTTGTTATACATCCAATAAAGCAAAATACAGATGCAATGTAGGATATAATGGACTGACTAGGCTTTTCTGATGCCCCCCTTCTACTCATGTGTTTACCTAGCTTCACTGGAAGTAGGATTCCCATTATGAAATTTACAGTTATACATCTTATGCAGCACAACATGTCCCTACATCTCAGCTTTGGGATGTGGTAGAGCAAAAATTACCACACCACTGTCTTCGTCGGGACCTCCCTGACACACTGTGTGGGTTTGAAGAAGATCTGAGGAGGTCACATTTTTCACCCAAAAAAACACTAAGGGGTCCCACTTTGTGTTTTTTTAGACTACATTTTTGACCATCTCAGAATCCTTCCAAACTCACGATGTTGATTGAGCAGGTCCTGACTTACACAGGAGTGTGATTATTTTCAGCCTATCTCATCCCAAAGCTGAGATATGAGGACTAACGTAACTGGGATTTTCTCTCAATAGGTTTATTGGTGATGAATATATTGGAGTTAAATTTATGAGCTTGTTATACATCCAATAAAGCAAAATACAGATGCAATGTAGGATATAATGGACTGACTAGGCTTTTCTGATGGCACCCTTCTACTCATGTGTTTACCTAGCTTCACTGGAAGTAGGAAACCGATCATGAAATTTACAGTTATACATCTTATGCAGCACAACATGTCCGTACATCTCAGCTTTGGGATGTGGTAGAGCAAAAATTACCACACCACTGTCTTCGTCGGGACCTCCCTGACACACTGTGTGGGTTTGAAGAAGATCTGAGGAGGTCACATTTTTCACCCAAAAAAAACACTAAGGGGTACCCCTTTGTGTTTTTTTAGACTACATTTTTGACCATCTCAGATTCCTTCCAAACTCACGATGTTGATTGAGCAGGTCCTGACTTACACAGGAGTGTGATTATTTTCAGCCTATCTCATCCCAAAGCTGAGATATGAGGACTAACGTAACTGGGATTTTCTCTCAATAGGTTTATTGGTGTTGAATATATTGGAGTTAAATTTATGAGCTTGTTATACATCCAATAAAGCAAAATACAGATGCAATGTAGGATATAATGGACTGACTAGGCTTTTCTGATGGCACCCTTCTACTCATGTGTTTACCTAGCTTCACTGGAAGTAGGATTACCATTATGAAATTAACAGTTATACATCTTATGCAGCACAACATGTCCCTACATCTCAGCTTTGGGATGTGGTAGAGCAAAAATTACCACACCACTGTCTTCGTCGGGACCTCCCTGACACACTGTGTGGGTTTGAAGAAGATCTGAGGAGGTCACATTTTTCACCCAAAAAAACACTAAGGGGTACCACTTTGTGTTTTTTTAAACTACATTTTTGACCATCTCAGATTCCTTCCAAACTCACGATGTTGACTGAGCAGGCCCTGACTTACACAGGGCTGTGATTATTTTCAGCCTATCTCATCCCAAAGCTGAGATATGAGGACTAACGTAACTGGGATTTTCTCTCAATAGGTTTATTGGTGTTGAATATATTGGAGTTAAATTTATGAGCTTGTTATACATCCAATAAAGCAAAATACAGATGCAATGTAGGATATAATGGACTGACTAGGCTTTTCTGATGCCCTCCTTCTACTCATGTGTTTACCTAGCTTCACTGGAAGTAGGAAACCGATCATGAAATTTACAGTTATACATCTTATGCAGCACAACATGTCCCTACATCTCAGCTTTGGGATGTGGTAGAGCAAAAATTACCACACCACTGTCTTCGTCGGGACCTCCCTGACACACTGTGTGGGTTTGAAAAAGATCTGAGGAGGTCACATTTTTCACCCTAAAAAACACTAAGGTTTGTGTTTTTTTAGACTACATTTTTGACCATCTCAGATTCCTTTCAAACTCACGATGTTGATTGAGCAGGTCCTGACTTACACAGGGGTGTGATTATTTTCAGCCTATCTCATCCTAAAGCTGAGATATGAGGACTAACGTAACTGGGATTTTCTCTCAATAGGTTTATTGGTGTTGAATATATTGGAGTTAAATTTATGAGCTTGTTATACATCCAATAAAGCAAAATACAGATGCAATGTAGGATATAATGGACTGACTAGGCTTTTCTGATGCTCCCCTTCTACTCATGTGTTTACCTAGCTTCACTGGAAGTAGGAATCCCATCATTAAATTTACAGTTATACATCTTATGCAGCACAACATGTCCCTACATCTAAGCTTTGGGATGTGGTAGAGCACAAATTACCACACCACTGTCTTCGTCGGGACCTCCCTGACACACTGTGTGGGTTTGAAGAAGATCTGAGGAGGTCACATTTTTCACCCAAAAAAACACTAAGGGGTACCCCTTTGTGTTTTTTTAGACTACATTTTTGACCATCTCAGATTCCTTTCAAACTCACGATGTTGATTGAGCAGGTCCTGACTTACACAGGAGTGTGATTATTTTCAGCCTATCTCATCCCAAAGCTGAGATATGAGGACTAACGTAACTGGGATTTTCTCTCAATAGGTTTATTGGTGTTGAATATATTGGAATTAAATTTATGAGCTTGTTATACATCCAATAAAGCAAAATACAGATGCAATGTAGGATATAATGGACTGACTAGGCTTTTCTGATGCCCCCCTTCTACTCATGTGTTTACCTAGCTTCACTGGAAGTAGGAATCCCATCATTAAATTTACAGTTATACATCTTATGCAGCACAACATGTCCCTACATCTCAGCTTTGGGATGTGGTAGAGCAAAAAATACCACACCACTGTCTTCGTCGGGACCTCCGTGACACACTGTGTGGGTTTGAAGAAGATCTAAGGAGGTCACATTTTTCACCCAGAAAAACACTAAGGGGTACCACTTTGTGTTTTTTTAGACTACATTTTTGACCATCTCAGATTCCTTTCAAACTCACGATGTTGATTGAGCAGGTCCTGACTTACACAGGAGTGTGATTATTTTCAGCCTATCTCATCCCAAAGCTGAGATATGAGGACTAACGTAACTGGGATTTTCTCTCAATAGGTTTATTGGTGTTGAATATATTGGAGTTAAATTCATGAGCTTGTTATACATCCAATAAAGCAAAATACAGATGCAATGTAGGATATAATGGACTGACTAGGCTTTTCTGATGCTCCCCTTCTACTCATGTGTTTACCTAGCTTCACTGGAAGTAGGAATCCGATCATTAAATTTACAGTTATACATCTTACATCTTATGCAGCACAACATGTCCCTACATCTCAGCTTTGGGATGTGGTAGAGCAAAAATTACCACACCACTGTCTTCGTCGGGACCTCCCTGACACACTGTGTGGGCTTGAAGAAGATCTGAGGAGGTCACATTTTTCACCCAAAAAACACTAAGGCGTACCCCTTTGTGTTTTTTTAGACTACATTTTTGACCATCTCAGATTCCTTTCAAACTCACGATGTTGATTGAGCAGGTCCTGACTTACACAGGAGTGTGATTATTTTCAGCCTATCTCATCCCAAAGCTGAGATATGAGGACTAACGTAACTGGGATTTTCTCTCAATAGGTTTATTGGTGTTGAATATATTGGAGTTAAATTTATGAGCTTGTTATACATCCAATAAAGCAAAATACAGATGCAATGTAGGATATAATTGACTGACTAGGCTTTTCTGATGGCACCCTTCTACTCATGTGTTTACCTAGCTTCACTGGAAGTAGGAAACCGATCATGAAATTTACAGTTATACATCTTATGCAGCACAACATGTCCCTACATCTCAGCTTTGGGATGTGGTAGAGCAAAAATTACCACACCACTGTCTTCGTCGGGACCTCCCTGAGACACTATGTGGGTTTGAAGAAGATCTGAGGAGGTCACATTTTTCACCCAAAAAAACACTAAGGGTACCCCTTTGTGTTTTTTTAGACTACATTTTTGACCATCTCAGATTCCTTCCAAACTCACGATGTTGATTGAGCAGGCCCTGACTTACACAGGGCTGTGATTATTTTCAGCCTATCTCATCCCAAAGCTGAGATATGAGGACTAACGTAACTGGGATTTTCTCTCAATAGGTTTATTGGTGTTGAATATATTGGAGTTAAATTTATGAGCTTGTTATACATCCAATAAAGCAAAATACAGATGCAATGTAGGATATAATGGACTGACTAGGCTTTTCTGATGCCCCCCTTCTACTCATGTGTTTACCTAGCTTCACTGGAAGTAGGAATCCCATCATTAAATTTACAGTTATACATCTTATGCAGCACAACATGTCCTTACATCTCAGCTTTGGGATGTGGTAGAGCAAAAATTACCACACCACTGTCTTCGTCGGGACCTCCCTGACACACTGTGTGGGTTTGAAGAAGATCTGAGGAGGTCACATTTTTCACCCAAAAAAACACTAAGGGGTACCACTTTGTGTTTTTTTAGACTACATTTTTGACCATCTCAGATTCCTTCCAAACTCACGATGTTGATTGAGCAGGCCCTGACTTACACAGGGCTGTGATTATTTTCAGCCTATCTCATCCCAAAGCTGAGATATGAAGTCTAACATAACTGGGATTTTCTCTCAATAGGTTTATTGGTGCTGAATATATTGGAATTAAATTTATGAGCTTGTTATACATCCAATAAAGCAAAATACAGATGCAATGTAGGATATAATGGACTGACTAGGCTTTTCTGATGCCCCCCTTCTACTCATGTGTTTACCTAGCTTCACTGGAAGTAGGAATCCCATCATTAAATTTACAGTTATACATCTTATGCAGCACAACATGTCCCTACATCTCAGCTTTGGGATGTGGTAGAGCAAAAATTACCACACCACTGTCTTCGTCGGGACCTCCCTGACACACTGTGTGGGTTTGAAGAAGATCTGAGGAGGTCACATTTTTCACCCAAAAAAACACTAAGGGGTACCCCTTTGTGTTTTTTTAGACTACATTTTTGACCATCTCAGATTCCTTTCAAACTCACGATGTTGATTGAGCAGGTCCTGACTTACACAGGAGTGTGATTATTTTCAGCCTATCTCATCCCAAAGCTGAGATATGAGGACTAACGTAACTGGGATTTTCTCTCAATAGGTTTATTGGTGTTGAATATATTGGAGTTAAATTTATGAGCTTGTTATACATCCAATAAAGCAAAATACAGATGCAATGTAGGATATAATGGACTGACTAGGCTTTTCTGATGCTCCCCTTCTACTCATGTGTTTACCTAGCTTCACTGGAAGTAGGAATCCGATCATTAAATTTACAGTTATACATCTTACATCTTATGCAGCACAACATGTCCCTACATCTCAGCTTTGGGATGTGGTAGAGCAAAAATTACCACACCACTGTCTTCGTCGGGACCTCCGTGACACACTGTGTGGGTTTGAAGAAGATCTAAGAAGGTCACATTTTTCACCCAAAAAAACACTAAGGGGTACCCCTTTGTGTTTTTTTAGACTACATTTTTGACCATCTCAGATTCCTTCCAAACTCACGATGTTGATTGAGCAGGTCCTGACTTACACAGGATTGTGATTATTTTCAGCCTATCTCATCCCAAAGCTGAGATATGAGGACTAACGTAACTGGGATTTTCTCTCAATAGGTTTATTGGTGTTGAATATATTGGAATTAAGTTTATGAGCTTGTTATACATCCAATAAAGCAAAATACAGATGCAATGTAGGATATAATTGACTGACTAGGCTTTTCTGATGGCACCCTTCTACTCATGTGTTTACCTAGCTTCACTGGAAGTAGGAAACCGATCATGAAATTTACAGTTATACATCTTATGCAGCACAACATGTCCCTACATCTCAGCTTTGGGATGTGGTAGAGCAAAAATTACCACACCACTGTCTTCGTCGGGACCTCCCTGAGACACTATGTGGGTTTGAAGAAGATCTGAGGAGGTCACATTTTTCACCCAAAAAAACACTAAGGGGTACCCCTTTGTGTTTTTTTAGACTACATTTTTGACCATCTCAGATTCCTTCCAAACTCACGATGTTGATTGAGCAGGCCCTGACTTACACAGGGCTGTGATTATTTTCAGCCTATCTCATCCCAAAGCTGAGATATGAGGACTAACGTAACTGGGATTTTCTCTCAATAGGTTTATTGGTGTTGAATATATTGGAGTTAAATTTATGAGCTTGTTATACATCCAATAAAGCAAAATACAGATGCAATGTAGGATATAATGGACTGACTAGGCTTTTCTGATGCCCCCCTTCTACTCATGTGTTTACCTAGCTTCACTGGAAGTAGGAATCCCATCATTAAATTTACAGTTATACATCTTATGCAGCACAACATGTCCTTACATCTCAGCTTTGGGATGTGGTAGAGCAAAAATTACCACACCACTGTCTTCGTCTGGACCTCCCTGTCACACTGTGTGGGTTTGAAAAAGATCTGAGGAGGTCACATTTTTCACCCAAAAAAACACTAAGGGGTACCCCTTTGTGTTTTTTTAGACTACATTTTTGACCATCTCAGATTCCTTCCAAACTCACGATGTTGATTGAGCAGGTCCTGACTTACACAGGAGTGTGATTATTTTCAGCCTATCTCATCCCAAAGCTGAGATATGAGGACTAACGTAAGTGGGATTTTCTCTCAATAGGTTTATTGGTGTTGAATATATTGGAATTAAATTTATGAGCTTGTTATACATCCAATAAAGCAAAATACAGATGCAATGTAGGATATAATGGACTGACTAGGCTTTTCTGATGCCCCCCTTCTACTCATGTGTTTACCTAGCTTCACTGGAAGTAGGAATCCCATCATTAAATTTACAGTTATACATCTTATGCAGCACAACATGTCCCTACATCTCAGCTTTGGGATGTGGTAGAGCAAAAATTACCACACCACTGTCTTCGTCGGGACCTCCGTGACACACTGTGTGGGTTTGAAGAAGATCTGAGGAGGTCACATTTTTCACCCAAAAAAACACTAAGGGGTACCCCTTTGTGTTTTTTTAGACTACATTTTTGACCATCTCAGATTCCTTCCAAACTCACGATGTTGATTGAGCAGGTCCTGACTTACACAGGAGTGTGATTATTTTCAGCCTATCTCATCCCAAAGCTGAGATATGAGGACTAACGTAACTGGGATTTTCTCTCAATAGGTTTATTGGTGTTGAATATATTGGAATTAAACTTATGAACTTGTTATACATCCAATAAAGCAAAATACAGATGCAATGTAGGATATAATGGACTGACTAGGCTTTTCTGATGGCACCCTTCTACTCATGTGTTTACCTAGCTTCACTGGAAGTAGGATTCCCATTATGAAATTTACAGTTATACATCTTATGCAGCACAACATGTCCCCACATCTCAGCTTTGGGATGTGGTAGAGCAAAAATTACCACACCACTGTCTTCGTCGGGACCTCCCTGACACACTGTGTGGGTTTGAAGAAGATCTGAGGAGGTCACATTTTTCACCCAAAAAAACACAAAGGGGTACCCTTTTGTGTTTTTTTAGACTACATTTTTGACCATCTCAGATTCCTTCCAAACTCACAATGTTGATTGAGCAGGCCCTGACTTACACAGGGCTGTGATTATTTTCAGCCTATCTCATCCCAAAGCTGAGATATGAGGACTAACGTAACTGGGATTTTCTCTCAATAGGTTTATTGGTGTTGAATATATTGGAGTTAAATTTATGAGCTTGTTATACATCCAATAAAGCAAAATACAGATGCAATGTAGGATATAATGGACTGACTAGGCTTTTCTGATGCCCCCCTTCTACTCATGTGTTTACCTAGCTCCACTGGAAGTAGGAATCCGATCATTAAATTTACAGTTATACATCTTACATCTTATGCAGCACAACATGTCCCTACATCTCAGCTTTGGGATGTGGTAGAGCAAAAATTACCACACCACTGTCTTCGTCGGGACCTCCGTGACACACTGTGTGGGTTTGAAGAAGATCTAAGAAGGTCACATTTTTCACCCAAAAAAACACTAAGGGGTACCCCTTTGTGTTTTTTTAGACTACATTTTTGACCATCTCAGATTCCTTCCAAACTCACGATGTTGATTGAGCAGGTCCTGACTTACACAGGATTGTGATTATTTTCAGCCTATCTCATCCCAAAGCTGAGATATGAGGACTAACGTAACTGGGATTTTCTCTCAATAGGTTTATTGGTGTTGAATATATTGGAATTAAGTTTATGAGCTTGTTATACATCCAATAAAGCAAAATACAGATGCAATGTAGGATATAATTGACTGACTAGGCTTTTCTGATGGCACCCTTCTACTCATGTGTTTACCTAGCTTCACTGGAAGTAGGAAACCGATCATGAAATTTACAGTTATACATCTTATGCAGCACAACATGTCCCTACATCTCAGCTTTGGGATGTGGTAGAGCAAAAATTACCACACCACTGTCTTCGTCGGGACCTCCCTGAGACACTATGTGGGTTTGAAGAAGATCTGAGGAGGTCACATTTTTCACCCAAAAAAACACTAAGGGGTACCCCTTTGTGTTTTTTTAGACTACATTTTTGACCATCTCAGATTCCTTCCAAACTCACGATGTTGATTGAGCAGGCCCTGACTTACACAGGGCTGTGATTATTTTCAGCCTATCTCATCCCAAAGCTGAGATATGAGGACTAACGTAACTGGGATTTTCTCTCAATAGGTTTATTGGTGTTGAATATATTGGAGTTAAATTTATGAGCTTGTTATACATCCAATAAAGCAAAATACAGATGCAATGTAGGATATAATGGACTGACTAGGCTTTTCTGATGCCCCCCTTCTACTCATGTGTTTACCTAGCTTCACTGGAAGTAGGAATCCCATCATTAAATTTACAGTTATACATCTTATGCAGCACAACATGTCCTTACATCTCAGCTTTGGGATGTGGTAGAGCAAAAATTACCACACCACTGTCTTCGTCTGGACCTCCCTGTCACACTGTGTGGGTTTGAAAAAGATCTGAGGAGGTCACATTTTTCACCCAAAAAAACACTAAGGGGTACCCCTTTGTGTTTTTTTAGACTACATTTTTGACCATCTCAGATTCCTTCCAAACTCACGATGTTGATTGAGCAGGTCCTGACTTACACAGGAGTGTGATTATTTTCAGCCTATCTCATCCCAAAGCTGAGATATGAGGACTAACGTAAGTGGGATTTTCTCTCAATAGGTTTATTGGTGTTGAATATATTGGAATTAAATTTATGAGCTTGTTATACATCCAATAAAGCAAAATACAGATGCAATGTAGGATATAATGGACTGACTAGGCTTTTCTGATGCCCCCCTTCTACTCATGTGTTTACCTAGCTTCACTGGAAGTAGGAATCCCATCATTAAATTTACAGTTATACATCTTATGCAGCACAACATGTCCCTACATCTCAGCTTTGGGATGTGGTAGAGCAAAAATTACCACACCACTGTCTTCGTCGGGACCTCCGTGACACACTGTGTGGGTTTGAAGAAGATCTGAGGAGGTCACATTTTTCACCCAAAAAAACACTAAGGGGTACCCCTTTGTGTTTTTTTAGACTACATTTTTGACCATCTCAGATTCCTTCCAAACTCACGATGTTGATTGAGCAGGTCCTGACTTACACAGGAGTGTGATTATTTTCAGCCTATCTCATCCCAAAGCTGAGATATGAGGACTAACGTAACTGGGATTTTCTCTCAATAGGTTTATTGGTGTTGAATATATTGGAATTAAACTTATGAGCTTGTTATACATCCAATAAAGCAAAATACAGATGCAATGTAGGATATAATGGACTGACTAGGCTTTTCTGATGCCCCCCTTCTACTCATGTGTTTACCTAGCTTCACTGGAAGTAGGAATCCGATCATTAAATTTACAGTTATACATCTTACATCTTATGCAGCACAACATGTCCCTACATCTCAGCTTTGGGATGTGGTAGAGCAAAAATTACCACACCACTGTCTTCGTCGGGACCTCCGTGACACACTGTGTGGGTTTGAAGAAGATCTAAGAAGGTCACATTTTTCACCCAAAAAAACACTAAGGGGTACCCCTTTGTGTTTTTTTAGACTACATTTTTGACCATCTCAGATTCCTTCCAAACTCACGATGTTGATTGAGCAGGTCCTGACTTACACAGGATTGTGATTATTTTCAGCCTATCTCATCCCAAAGCTGAGATATGAGGACTAACGTAACTGGGATTTTCTCTCAATAGGTTTATTGGTGTTGAATATATTGGAATTAAGTTTATGAGCTTGTTATACATCCAATAAAGCAAAATACAGATGCAATGTAGGATATAATTGACTGACTAGGCTTTTCTGATGGCACCCTTCTACTCATGTGTTTACCTAGCTTCACTGGAAGTAGGAAACCGATCATGAAATTTACAGTTATACATCTTATGCAGCACAACATGTCCCTACATCTCAGCTTTGGGATGTGGTAGAGCAAAAATTACCACACCACTGTCTTCGTCGGGACCTCCCTGAGACACTATGTGGGTTTGAAGAAGATCTGAGGAGGTCACATTTTTCACCCAAAAAAACACTAAGGGGTACCCCTTTGTGTTTTTTTAGACTACATTTTTGACCATCTCAGATTCCTTCCAAACTCACGATGTTGATTGAGCAGGCCCTGACTTACACAGGGCTGTGATTATTTTCAGCCTATCTCATCCCAAAGCTGAGATATGAGGACTAACGTAACTGGGATTTTCTCTCAATAGGTTTATTGGTGTTGAATATATTGGAGTTAAATTTATGAGCTTGTTATACATCCAATAAAGCAAAATACAGATGCAATGTAGGATATAATGGACTGACTAGGCTTTTCTGATGCCCCCCTTCTACTCATGTGTTTACCTAGCTTCACTGGAAGTAGGAATCCCATCATTAAATTTACAGTTATACATCTTATGCAGCACAACATGTCCTTACATCTCAGCTTTGGGATGTGGTAGAGCAAAAATTACCACACCACTGTCTTCGTCTGGACCTCCCTGTCACACTGTGTGGGTTTGAAAAAGATCTGAGGAGGTCACATTTTTCACCCAAAAAAACACTAAGGGGTACCCCTTTGTGTTTTTTTAGACTACATTTTTGACCATCTCAGATTCCTTCCAAACTCACGATGTTGATTGAGCAGGTCCTGACTTACACAGGAGTGTGATTATTTTCAGCCTATCTCATCCCAAAGCTGAGATATGAGGACTAACGTAAGTGGGATTTTCTCTCAATAGGTTTATTGGTGTTGAATATATTGGAATTAAATTTATGAGCTTGTTATACATCCAATAAAGCAAAATACAGATGCAATGTAGGATATAATGGACTGACTAGGCTTTTCTGATGCCCCCCTTCTACTCATGTGTTTACCTAGCTTCACTGGAAGTAGGAATCCCATCATTAAATTTACAGTTATACATCTTATGCAGCACAACATGTCCCTACATCTCAGCTTTGGGATGTGGTAGAGCAAAAATTACCACACCACTGTCTTCGTCGGGACCTCCGTGACACACTGTGTGGGTTTGAAGAAGATCTGAGGAGGTCACATTTTTCACCCAAAAAAACACTAAGGGGTACCCCTTTGTATTTTTTTAGACTACATTTTTGACCATCTCAGATTCCTTCCAAACTCACGATGTTGATTGAGCAGGTCCTGACTTACACAGGAGTGTGATTATTTTCAGCCTATCTCATCCCAAAGCTGAGATATGAGGACTAACGTAACTGGGATTTTCTCTCAATAGGTTTATTGGTGTTGAATATATTGGAATTAAACTTATGAACTTGTTATACATCCAATAAAGCAAAATACAGATGCAATGTAGGATATAATGGACTGACTAGGCTTTTCTGATGGCACCCTTCTACTCATGTGTTTACCTAGCTTCACTGGAAGTAGGATTCCCATTATGAAATTTACAGTTATACATCTTATGCAGCACAACATGTCCCCACATCTCAGCTTTGGGATGTGGTAGAGCAAAAATTACCACACCACTGTCTTCGTCGGGACCTCCCTGACACACTGTGTGGGTTTGAAGAAGATCTGAGGAGGTCACATTTTTCACCCAAAAAAACACTAAGGGGTACCCCTTTGTGTTTTTTTAGACTACATTTTTGACCATCTCAGATTCCTTCCAAACTCACAATGTTGATTGAGCAGGCCCTGACTTACACAGGGCTGTGATTATTTTCAGCCTATCTCATCCCAAAGCTGAGATATGAGGACTAACGTAACTGGGATTTTCTCTCAATAGGTTTATTGGTGTTGAATATATTGGAGTTAAATTTATGAGCTTGTTATACATCCAATAAAGCAAAATACAGATGCAATGTAGGATATAATGGACTGACTAGGCTTTTCTGATGCCCCCCTTCTACTCATGTGTTTACCTAGCTTCACTGGAAGTAGGAATCCCATCATTAAATTTACAGTTATAGATCTTATGCAGCACAACATGTCCCTACATCTCAGCTTTGGGATGTGGTAGAGCAAAAATTACCACACCACTGTCTTCGTCGGGACCTCCCTGACACACTGTGTGGGTTTGAAGAAGATCTGAGGAGGTCACATTTTTCACCCAAAAAAACACTAAGGGGTACCCCTTTGTGTTTTTTTAGACTACATTTTTGACCATCTCAGATTCCTTCCAAACTCACGATGTTGATTGAGCAGGTCCTGACTTACACAGGAGTGTGATTATTTTCAGCCTATCTCATCCCAAAGCTGAGATATGAGGACTAACGTAAGTGGGATTTTCTCTCAATAGGTTTATTGGTGTTGAATATATTGGAATTAAACTTATGAACTTGTTATACATCCAATAAAGCAAAATACAGATGCAATGTAGGATATAATGGACTGACTAGGCTTTTCTGATGCCCCCCTTCTACTCATGTGTTTACCTAGCTTCACTGGAAGTAGGATTCCTATTATGAAATTTACAGTTATACATCTTATGCAGCACAACATGTCCCCACATCTCAGCTTTGGGATGTGGTAGAGCAAAAATTACCACACCACTGTCTTCGTCGGGACCTCCCTGACACACTGTGTGGGTTTGAAGAAGATCTGAGGAGGTCACATTTTTTACCCAAAAAAACACTAAGGGGTACCCCTTTGTGTTTTTTTAGACTACATTTTTGACCATCTCAGATTCCTTCCAAACTCACAATGTTGATTGAGCAGGCCCTGACTTACACAGGGCTGTGATTATTTTCAGCCTATCTCATCCCAAAGCTGAGATATGAGGACTAACGTAACTGGGATTTTCTCTCAATAGGTTTATTGGTGTTGAATATATTGGAGTTAAATTTATGAGCTTGTTATACATCCAATAAAGCAAAATACAGATGCAATGTAGGATATAATGGACTGACTAGGCTTTTCTGATGCCCCCCTTCTACTCATGTGTTTACCTAGCTTCACTGGAAGTAGGAATCCCATCATTAAATTTACAGTTATAGATCTTATGCAGCACAACATGTCCCTACATCTCAGCTTTGGGATGTGGTAGAGCAAAAATTACCACACCACTGTCTTCGTCGGGACCTCCCTGACACACTGTGTGGGTTTGAAGAAGATCTGAGGAGGTCACATTTTTCACCCAAAAAAACACTAAGGGGTACCCCTTTGTGTTTTTTTAGACTACATTTTTGACCATCTCAGATTCCTTCCAAACTCACGATGTTGATTGAGCAGGCCCTGACTTACACAGGGCTGTGATTATTTTCAGCCTATCTCATCCCAAAGCTGAGATATGAGGACTAACGTAACTGGGATTTTCTCTCAATAGGTTTATTGGTGTTGAATATATTGGAGTTAAATTTATGAGCTTGTTATACATCCAATAAAGCAAAATACAGATGCAATGTAGGATATAATGGACTGACTAGGCTTTTCTGATGCCCCCCTTCTACTCATGTGTTTACCTAGCTTCACTGGAAGTAGGAATCCCATCATTAAATTTACAGTTATAGATCTTATGCAGCACAACATGTCCCTACATCTCAGCTTTGGGATGTGGTAGAGCAAAAATTACCACACCACTGTCTTCGTCGGGACCTCCCTGAGACACTATGTGGGTTTGAAGAAGATCTGAGGAGGTCACATTTTTCACCCAAAAAAACACTAAGGGTACCCCTTTGTGTTTTTTTAGACTACATTTTTGACCATCTCAGATTCCTTCCAAACTCACGATGTTGATTGAGCAGGCCCTGACTTACACAGGGCTGTGATTATTTTCAGCCTATCTCATCCCAAAGCTGAGATATGAGGACTAACGTAACTGGGATTTTCTCTCAATAGGTTTATTGGTGTTGAATATATTGGAGTTAAATTTATGAGCTTGTTATACATCCAATAAAGCAAAATACAGATGCAATGTAGGATATAATGGACTGACTAGGCTTTTCTGATGCCCCCCTTCTACTCATGTGTTTACCTAGCTTCACTGGAAGTAGGAATCCCATCATTAAATTTACAGTTATACATCTTATGCAGCACAACATGTCCTTACATCTCAGCTTTGGGATGTGGTAGAGCAAAAATTACCACACCACTGTCTTCGTCTGGACCTCCCTGTCACACTGTGTGGGTTTGAAAAAGATCTGAGGAGGTCACATTTTTCACCCAAAAAAACACTAAGGGGTACCCCTTTGTGTTTTTTTAGACTACATTTCTGACCATCTCAGATTCCTTCCAAACTCACGATGTTGATTGAGCAGGTCCTGACTTACACAGGAGTGTGATTATTTTCAGCCTATCTCATCCCAAAGCTGAGATATGAGGACTAACGTAAGTGGGATTTTCTCTCAATAGGTTTATTGGTGTTGAATATATTGGAATTAAATTTATGAGCTTGTTATACATCCAATAAAGCAAAGTACAGATGCAATGTAGGATATAATGGACTGACTAGGCTTTTCTGATGCCCCCCTTCTACTCATGTGTTTACCTAGCTTCACTGGAAGTAGGAATCCCATCATTAAATTTACAGTTATACATCTTATGCAGCACAACATGTCCCTACATCTCAGCTTTGGGATGTGGTAGAGCAAAAATTACCACACCACTGTCTTCGTCGGGACCTCCGTGACACACTGTGTGGGTTTGAAGAAGATCTGAGGAGGTCACATTTTTCACCCAAAAAAACACTAAGGGGTACCCCTTTGTGTTTTTTTAGACTACATTTTTGACCATCTCAGATTCCTTCCAAACTCACGATGTTGATTGAGCAGGTCCTGACTTACACAGGAGTGTGATTATTTTCAGCCTATCTCATCCCAAAGCTGAGATATGAGGACTAACGTAACTGGGATTTTCTCTCAATAGGTTTATTGGTGTTGAATATATTGGAGTTAAATTTATGAGCTTGTTATACATCCAATAAAGCAAAATACAGATGCAATGTAGGATATAATGGACTGACTAGGCTTTTCTGATGCCCCCCTTCTACTCATGTGTTTACCTAGCTTCACTGGAAGTAGGAATCCCATCATTAAATTTACAGTTATACATCTTATGCAGCACAACATGTCCTTACATCTCAGCTTTGGGATGTGGTAGAGCAAAAATTACCACACCACTGTCTTCGTCTGGACCTCCGTGACACACTGTGTGGGTTTGAAGAAGATCTGAGGAGGTCACATTTTTCACCCAAAAAAACACTAAGGGGTACCCCTTTGTGTTTTTTTAGACTACATTTCTGACCATCTCAGATTCCTTCCAAACTCACGATGTTGATTGAGCAGGTCCTGACTTACACAGGAGTGTGATTATTTTCAGCCTATCTCATCCCAAAGCTGAGATATGAGGACTAACGTAAGTGGGATTTTCTCTCAATAGGTTTATTGGTGTTGAATATATTGGAATTAAATTTATGAGCTTGTTATACATCCAATAAAGCAAAATACAGATGCAATGTAGGATATAATGGACTGACTAGGCTTTTCTGATGCCCCCCTTCTACTCATGTGTTTACCTAGCTTCACTGGAAGTAGGAATCCCATCATTAAATTTACAGTTATAGATCTTATGCAGCACAACATGTCCCTACATCTCAGCTTTGGGATGTGGTAGAGCAAAAATTACCACACCACTGTCTTCGTCGGGACCTCCCTGACACACTGTGTGGGTTTGAAGAAGATCTGAGGAGGTCACATTTTTCACCCAAAAAAACACTAAGGGGTACCCCTTTGTGTTTTTTTAGACTACATTTTTGACCATCTCAGATTCCTTCCAAACTCACGATGTTGATTGAGCAGGTCCTGACTTACACAGGAGTGTGATTATTTTCAGCCTATCTCATCCCAAAGCTGAGATATGAGGACTAACGTAACTGGGATTTTCTCTCAATAGGTTTATTGGTGTTGAATATATTGGAATTAAACTTATGAACTTGTTATACATCCAATAAAGCAAAATACAGATGCAATGTAGGATATAATGGACTGACTAGGCTTTTCTGATGGCACCCTTCTACTCATGTGTTTACCTAGCTTCACTGGAAGTAGGATTCCCATTATGAAATTTACAGTTATACATCTTATGCAGCACAACATGTCCCCACATCTCAGCTTTGGGATGTGGTAGAGCAAAAATTACCACACCACTGTCTTCGTCGGGACCTCCCTGACACACTGTGTGGGTTTGAAGAAGATCTGAGGAGGTCACATTTTTCACCCAAAAAAACACTAAGGGGTACCCCTTTGTGTTTTTTTAGACTACATTTTTGACCATCTCAGATTCCTTCCAAACTCACAATGTTGATTGAGCAGGCCCTGACTTACACAGGGCTGTGATTATTTTCAGCCTATCTCATCCCAAAGCTGAGATATGAGGACTAACGTAACTGGGATTTTCTCTCAATAGGTTTATTGGTGTTGAATATATTGGAGTTAAATTTATGAGCTTGTTATACATCCAATAAAGCAAAATACAGATGCAATGTAGGATATAATGGACTGACTAGGCTTTTCTGATGCCCCCCTTCTACTCATGTGTTTACCTAGCTTCACTGGAAGTAGGAATCCCATCATTAAATTTACAGTTATAGATCTTATGCAGCACAACATGTCCCTACATCTCAGCTTTGGGATGTGGTAGAGCAAAAATTACCACACCACTGTCTTCGTCGGGACCTCCCTGACACACTGTGTGGGTTTGAAGAAGATCTGAGGAGGTCACATTTTTCACCCAAAAAAACACTAAGGGGTACCCCTTTGTGTTTTTTTAGACTACATTTTTGACCATCTCAGATTCCTTCCAAACTCACGATGTTGATTGAGCAGGTCCTGACTTACACAGGAGTGTGATTATTTTCAGCCTATCTCATCCCAAAGCTGAGATATGAGGACTAACGTAACTGGGATTTTCTCTCAATAGGTTTATTGGTGTTGAATATATTGGAATTAAACTTATGAACTTGTTATACATCCAATAAAGCAAAATACAGATGCAATGTAGGATATAATGGACTGACTAGGCTTTTCTGATGGCACCCTTCTACTCATGTGTTTACCTAGCTTCACTGGAAGTAGGATTCCCATTATGAAATTTACAGTTATCCATCTTATGCAGCACAACATGTCCTTACATCTCAGCTTTGGGATGTGGTAGAGCAAAAATTACCACACCACTGTCTTCGTCGGGACCTCCCTGACACACTGTGTGGGTTTGAAGAAGATCTGAGGAGGTCACATTTTTCACCCAAAAAAACACTAAGGGGTACCCCTTTGTGTTTTTTTAGACTACATTTTTGACCATCTCAGATTCCTTCCAAACTCACGATGTTGATTGAGCAGGCCCTGACTTACACAGGGCTGTGATTATTTTTAGCCTATCTCATCCCAAAGCTGAGATATGAGGACTAACGTAACTGGGATTTTCTCTCAATAGGTTTATTGGTGTTGAATATATTGGAGTTAAATTTATGAGCTTGTTATACATCCAATAAAGCAAAATACAGATGCAATGTAGGATATAATGGACTGACTAGGCTTTTCTGATGCCCCCCTTCTACTCATATGTTTACCTAGCTTCACTGGAAGTAGGAATCCCATCATTAAATTTACAGTTATAGATCTTATGCAGCACAACATGTCCCTACATCTCAGCTTTGGGATGTGGTAGAGCAAAAATTACCACACCACTGTCTTCGTCTGGACCTCCCTGACACACTGTGTGGGTTTGAAGAAGATCTGAGGAGGTCACATTTTTCACCCAAAAAAACACTAAGGGGTACCCCTTTGTGTTTTTTTAGACTACATTTTTGACCATCTCAGATTCCTTCCAAACTCACGATGTTGATTGAGCAGGCCCTGACTTACACAGGGCTGTGATTATTTTCAGCCTATCTCATCCCAAAGCTGAGATATGAGGACTAACGTAACTGGGATTTTCTCTCAATAGGTTTATTGGTGTTGAATATATTGGAGTTAAATTTATGAGCTTGTTATACATCCAATAATGCAAAATACAGATGCAATGTAGGATATAATGGACTGACTAGGCTTTTCTGATGGCACCCTTCTACTCATGTGTTTACCTAGCTTCACTGGAAGTAGGATTCCCATTATGAAATTTACAGTTATACATCTTATGCAGCACAACATGTCCCCACATCTCAGCTTTGGGATGTGGTAGAGCAAAAAATACCATACCACTGTCTTCGTCGGGACCTCCCTGACACACTGTGTGGGTTTGAAGAAGATCTGAGGAGGTCACATTTTTCACCCAAAAAAACACTAAGGGGTACCCCTTTGTGTTTTTTTAGACTACATTTTTGACCATCTCAGATTCCTTCCAAACTCACGATGTTGATTGAGCAGGTCCTGACTTACACAGGAGTGTGATTATTTTCAGCCTATCTCATCCCAAAGCTGAGATATGAGGACTAACATAACTGGGATTTTCTCTCAATAGGTTTATTGGTGTTGAATATATTGGAGTTAAATTTATGAGCTTGTTATACATCCAATAAAGCAAAATACAGATGCAATGTAGGATATAATGGACTGACTAGGCTTTTCTGATGGCACCCTTCTACTCATGTGTTTACCTAGCTTCACTGGAAGTAGGATTCCCATTATGAAATTTACAGTTATACATCTTATGCAGCACAACATGTCCCCACATCTCAGCTTTGGGATGTGGTAGAGCAAAAATTACCACACCACTGTTTTCGTCGAGACCTCCCTAACACACTGTGTGGGTTTGAAGAAGATCTGAGGAGGTCACATTTTTCACCCAAAAAAACACTAAGGGGTACCCCTTTGTGTTTTTTTAGACTACATTTTTGACCATCTCAGATTCCTTCCAAACTCACGATGTTGATTGAGCAGGTCCTGACTTACACAGGAGTGTGATTATTTTCAGCCTATCTCATCCCAAAGCTGAGATATGAGGACTTACGTAACTGGGATTTTCTCTCAATAGGTTTATTGGTGTTGAATATATTGGAATTAAATTTATGAGCTTGTTATACATCCAATAAAGCAAAATACAGATGCAATGTAGGATATAATGGACTGACTAGGCTTTTCTGATGGCACCCTTCTACTCATGTGTTTACCTAGCTTCACTGGAAGTAGGAAACCGATCATGAAATTTACAGTTATCCATCTTATGCAGCACAACATGTCCTTACATCTCAGCTTTGGGATGTGGTAGAGCAAAAATTACCACACCACTGTCTTCGTCGGGACCTCCCTGACACACTGTGTGGGTTTGAAGAAGATCTGAGGAGGTCACATTTTTCACCCAAAAAAACACTCAGGGGTACCCCTTTGTGTTTTTTTAGACTACATTTTTGACCATCTCAGATTCCTTCCAAACTCACGATGTTGATTGAGCAGGTCCTGACTTACACAGGAGTGTGATTATTTTCAGCCTATCTCATCCCAAAGCTGAGATATGAGGACTAACGTAACTGGGATTTTCTCTCAATAGGTTTATTTGTGTTGAATATATTGGAATTAAACTTATGAACTTGTTATACATCCAATAAAGCAAAATACAGATGCAATGTAGGATATAATGGACTGACTAGGCTTTTCTGATGGCACCCTTCTACTCATGTGTTTACCTAGCTTCACTGGAAGTAGGATTCCCATTATGAAATTTACAGTTATACATCTTATGCAGCACAACATGTCCCCACATCTCAGCTTTGGGATGTGGTAGAGCAAAAATTACCACACCACTGTCTTCGTCGGGACCTCCCTGACACACTGTGTGGGTTTGAAGAAGATCTGAGGAGGTCACATTTTTCACCCAAAAAAACACTAAGGGGTACCCCTTTGTGTTTTTTTAGACTACATTTTTGACCATCTCAGATTCCTTCCAAACTCACGATGTTGATTGAGCAGGTCCTGACTTACACAGGAGTGTGATTATTTTCAGCCTATCTCATCCCAAAGCTGAGATATGAGGACTAACGTAACTGGGATTTTCTCTCAATAGGTTTATTGGTGTTGAATATATTGGAATTAAACTTATGAACTTGTTATACATCCAATAAAGCAAAATACAGATGCAATGTAGGATATAATGGACTGACTAGGCTTTTCTGATGGCACCCTTCTACTCATGTGTTTACCTAGCTTCACTGGAAGTAGGATTCCCATTATGAAATTTACAGTTATACATCTTATGCAGCACAACATGTCCCCACATCTCAGCTTTGGGATGTGGTAGAGCAAAAATTACCACACCACTGTCTTCATCGGGACCTCCCTGACACACTGTGTGGGTTTGAAGAAGATCTGAGGAGGTCACATTTTTCACCCAAAAAAACACTAAGGGGTACCCCTTTGTGTTTTTTTAGACTACATTTTTGACCATCTCAGATTCCTTCCAAACTCACGATGTTGATTGAGCAGGCCCTGACTTACACAGGGCTGTGATTATTTTCAGCCTATCTCATCCCAAAGCTGAGATATGAGGACTAACGTAACTGGGATTTTCTCTCAATAGGTTTATTGGTGTTGAATATATTGGAGTTAAATTTATGAGCTTGTTATACATCCAATAAAGCAAAATACAGATGCAATGTAGGATATAATGGACTGACTAGGCTTTTCTGATGCCCCCCTTCTACTCATGTGTTTACCTAGCTTCACTGGAAGTAGGAATCCCATCATTAAATTTACAGTTATAGATCTTATGCAGCACAACATGTCCCTACATCTCAGCTTTGGGATGTGGTAGAGCAAAAATTACCACACCACTGTCTTCGTCGGGACCTCCCTGACACACTGTGTGGGTTTGAAGAAGATCTGAGGAGGTCACATTTTTCACCCAAAAAAACACTAAGGGGTACCCCTTTGTGTTTTTTTAGACTACATTTTTGACCATCTCAGATTCCTTCCAAACTCACGATGTTGATTGAGCAGGTCCTGACTTACACAGGAGTGTGATTATTTTCAGCCTATCTCATCCCAAAGCTGAGATATGAGGACTAACGTAACTGGGATTTTCTCTCAATAGGTTTATTTGTGTTGAATATATTGGAATTAAACTTATGAACTTGTTATACATCCAATAAAGCAAAATACAGATGCAATGTAGGATATAATGGACTGACTAGGCTTTTCTGATGGCACCCTTCTACTCATGTGTTTACCTAGCTTCACTGGAAGTAGGATTCCCATTATGAAATTTACAGTTATACATCTTATGCAGCACAACATGTCCCCACATCTCAGCTTTGGGATGTGGTAGAGCAAAAATTACCACACCACTGTCTTCGTCGGGACCTCCCTGACACACTGTGTGGGTTTGAAGAAGATCTGAGGAGGTCACATTTTTCACCCAAAAAAACACTAAGGGGTACCCCTTTGTGTTTTTTTAGACTACATTTTTGACCATCTCAGATTCCTTCCAAACTCACGATGTTGATTGAGCAGGTCCTGACTTACACAGGAGTGTGATTATTTTCAGCCTATCTCATCCCAAAGCTGAGATATGAGGACTAACGTAACTGGGATTTTCTCTCAATAGGTTTATTGGTGTTGAATATATTGGAATTAAATTTATGAGCTTGTTATACATCCAATAAAGCAAAATACAGATGCAATGTAGGATATAATGGACTGACTAGGCTTTTCTGATGGCACCCTTCTACTCATGTGTTTACCTAGCTTCACTGGAAGTAGGATTCCCATTATGAAATTTACAGTTATACATCTTATGCAGCACAACATGTCCCCACATCTCAGCTTTGGGATGTGGTAGAGCAAAAATTACCACACCACTGTCTTCGTCGGGACCTCCCTGACACACTGTGTGGGTTTGAAGAAGATCTGAGGAGGTCACATTTTTCACCCAAAAAAACACTAAGGGGTACCCCTTTGTGTTTTTTTAGACTACATTTTTGACCATCTCAGATTCCTTCCAAACTCACGATGTTGATTGAGCAGGTCCTGACTTACACAGGAGTGTGATTATTTTCAGCCTATCTCATCCCAAAGCTGAGATATGAGGACTAACGTAACTGGGATTTTCTCTCAATAGGTTTATTGGTGTTGAATATATTGGAGTTAAATTTATGAGCTTGTTATACATCCAATAAAGCAAAATACAGATGCAATGTAGGATATAATGGACTGACTAGGCTTTTCTGATGGCACCCTTCTACTCATGTGTTTACCTAGCTTCACTGGAAGTAGGAATCCCATCATGAAATTTACAGTTATACATCTTATGCAGCACAACATGTCCCTACATCTCAACTTTGGGATGTGGTAGAGCAAAAATTACCACACCACTGTCTTCATCGGGACCTCCCTGAGACACTGTGTGGGTTTGAAGAAGATCTGAGGAGGTCACATTTTTCACCCAAAAAAACACTAAGGGGTACCCCTTTGTGTTTTTTTAGACTACATTTTTGACCATCTCAGATTCCTTCCAAACTCACAATGTTGATTGAGCAGGTCCTGACTTACACAGGAGTGTGATTATTTTCAGCCTATCTCATCCCAAAGCTGAGATATGAGGACTAACGTAACTGGGACCTCCCTGACACACTGTGTGGGTTTGAAGAAGATCTGAGGAGGTCACATTTTTCACCCAAAAAAACACTAAGGGGTACCCCTTTGTGTTTTTTTAGACTACATTTTTTGACCATCTCAGATTCCTTCCAAACTCACGATGTTGATTGAGCAGGTCCTGACTTACACAAGAGTGTGATTATTTTCAGCCTATCTCATCCCAAAGCTGAGATATGAGGACTAACATAACTGGGATTTTCTCTCAATAGGTTTATTGGTGTTGAATATATTGGAGTTAAATTTATGAGCTTGTTATACATCCAATAAAGCAAAATACAGATGCAATGTAGGATATAATGGACTGACTAGGCTTTTCTGATGCCCCCCTTCTACTCATGTGTTTACCTAGCTTCACTGGAAGTAGGAATCCCATCATGAAATTTACAGTTATACATCTTATGCAGCACAACATGTCCCTACATCTCAACTTTGGGATGTGGTAGAGCAAAAATTACCACACCATTGTCTTCATCGGGACCTCCCTGAGACACTGTGTGGGTTTGAAGAAGATCTGAGGAGGTCACATTTTTCACCCAAAAAAACACTAAGGGGTACCCCTTTGTGTTTTTTTAGACTACATTTTTGACCATCTCAGATTCCTTCCAAACTCACGATGTTGATTGAGCAGGTCCTGACTTACACAGGAGTGTGATTATTTTCAGCCTATCTCATCCCAAAGCTGAGATATGAGGACTAACGTAACTGGGATTTTCTCTCAATAGGTTTATTGGTGTTGAATATATTGGAGTTAAATTTATGAGCTTGTTATACATCCAATAAAGCAAAATACAGATGCAATGTAGGATATAATGGACTGACTAGGCTTTTCTGATGGCACCCTTCTACTCATGTGTTTACCTAGCTTCACTGGAAGTAGGATTCCCATTATGAAATTTACAGTTATACATCTTATGCAGCACAACATGTCCCCACATCTCAGCTTTGGGATGTAATAGAGCAAAAATTACCACACCACTGTCTTCGTCGGGACCTCCCTGACACACTGTGTGGGTTTGAAGAAGATCTGAGGAGGTCACATTTTTCACCCAAAAAAACAATAAGGGGTACCCCTTTGTGTTTTTTTAGACTACATTTTTGACCATCTCAGATTCCTTCCAAACTCACGATGTTGATTGAGCAGGTCCTGACTTACACAGGAGTGTGATTATTTTCAGCCTATCTCATCCCAAAGCTGAGATATGAGGACTAACGTAACTGTGATTTTCTCTCAATAGGTTTATTGGTGTTGAATATATTGGAGTTAAATTTATGAGCTTGTTATACATCCAATAAAGCAAAATACAGATGCAATGTAGGATATAATGGACTGACTAGGCTTTTCTGATGGCACCCTTCTACTCATGTGTTTACCTAGCTTCACTGGAAGTAGGATTCCCATTATGAAATTTACAGTTATACATCTTATGCAGCACAACATGTCCCCACATCTCAGCTTTGGGATGTGGTAGAGCAAAAATTACCACACCGCTGTCTTCATCGGGACCTCCCTGACACACTGTGTGGGTTTGAAGAAGATCTGAGGAGGTCACATTTTTCACCCAAAAAAACACTAAGGGGTACCCCTTTGTGTTTTTTTAGACTACATTTTTGACCATCTCAGATTCCTTCCAAACTCACGATGTTGATTGAGCAGGTCCTGACTTACACAGGAGTGTGATTATTTTCAGCCTATCTCATCCCAAAGCTGAGATATGAGGACTAACGTAACTGGGATTTTCTCTCAATAGGTTTATTGGTGTTGAATATATTGGAGTTAAATTTATGAGCTTGTTATACATCCAATAAAGCAAAATACAGATGCAATGTAGGATATAATGGACTGACTAGGCTTTTCTGATGGCACCCTTCTACTCATGTGCTTACGTAGCTTCACTGGAAGTGTAGGAAACCGATCATGAAATTTACAGTTATACATCTTATGCAGCACAACATGTCCCTACATCTCAACTTTGGGATGTGGTAGAGCAAAAATTACCACACCACTGTCTTCATCGGGACCTCCCTGAGACACTGTGTGGGTTTGAAGAAGATCTGAGGAGGTCACATTTTTCACCCAAAAAAACACTAAAGGGTACCCCTTTGTGTTTTTTCAGACTACATTTTTGACCATCTCAGATTCTTTCCAAACTCACAATGTTGATTGAGCAGGCCCTGACTTACACAGGGCTGTGATTATTTTCAGCCTATCTTATCCCAAAGCTGACATATGAGGACTAACGTAACTGGGATTTTCTCTCCATAGGTTTATTGGTGTTGAATATATTGGAGTTAAATTTATGAGCTTGTTATACATCCAATAAAGCAAAATACAGATGCAATGTAGGATATAATGGACTGACTAGGCTTTTCTGATGGCACCCTTCTACTCATGTGCTTACCTAGCTTAACTGGAAGTAGGAAACCGATCATGAAATTTACAGTTATACATCTTATGCAGCACAACATGTCCTTACAACTCAGCTTTGGGATGTGGTAGAGCAAAAATTACCAAACCACTGTCTTCATCGGGACCTCCCTGACACACTGTGTGGGTTTGAAGAAGATCTGAGGAGGTCACATTTTTCACCCAAAAAAACACTAAGGGGTACCCCTTTGTGTTTTTTTAGACTACATTTTTGACCATCTCAGATTCCTTCCAAACTCACGATGTTGATTGAGCAGGTCCTGACTTACACAGGAGTGTGATTATTTTCAGCCTATCTCATCCCAAAGCTGAGATATGAGGACTAACGTAACTGGGATTTTCTCTCAATAGGTTTATTGGTGTTGAATATATTGGAGTTAAATTTATGAGCTTGTTATACATCCAATAAAGCAAAATACAGATGCAATGTAGGATATAATGGACTGACTAGGCTTTTCTGATGGCACCCTTCTACTCATGAGTTTACCTAGCTTCACTGGAAGTAGGAAACCGATCATGAAATTTATAGTTATACATCTTATGCAGCACAACATGTCCCCACATCTCAGCTTTGGGATGTGGTAGGACAAAAATTACCACACCACTGTCTTCGTCGGGACCTCCCTGACACACTGTGTGGGTTTGAAAAAGATCTGAGGAGGTCACATTTTTCACCCAAAAAAACACTAAGGGGTACCCCTTTGTGTTTTTTTAGACTACATTTTTGACCATCTCAGATTCCTTCCAAACTCACGATGTTGATTGAGCAGGTCCTGACTTACACAGGAGTGTGATTATTTTCAGCCTATCTCATCCCAAAGCTGAGATATGAGGACTAACGTAACTGGGATTTTCTCTCAATAGGTTTATTGGTGTTGAATATATTGGAGTTAAATTTATGAGCTTGTTATACATTCAATAAAGCAAAATACAGATGCAATGTAGGATATAATGGACTGACTAGGCTTTTCTGATGCCCCCCTTCTACTCATGTGTTTACCTAGCTTCACTGGAAGTAGGAATCCCATCATTAAATTTACAGTTATACATCTTATGCAGCACAACATGTCCCTACATCTCAGCTTTGGGATGTGGTAGAGCAAAAATTACCACACCACTGTCTTCATCGGGACCTCCCTGACACACTGTGTGGGTTTGAAGAAGATCTGAGGAGGTCACATTTTTCACCCAAAAAAACATCTGAGGAGGTCACATTTTTCACCCAAAAAAACACTAAGGGGTACCCCTTTGTGTTTTTTTAGACTACATTTTTGACCATCTCAGATTCCTTCCAAACTCACGATGTTGATTGAGCAGGTCCTGACTTACACAGGAGTGTGATTATTTTCAGCCTATCTCATCCCAAAGCTGAGATATGAGGACTAACGTAACTGGGATTTTCTCTCAATAGGTTTATTGGTGTTGAATATATTGGAGTTAAATTTATGAGCTTGTTATACATCCAATAAAGCAAAATACAGATGCAATGTAGGATATAATGGACTGACTAGGCTTTTCTGATGGCACCCTTCTACTCATGTGTTTACCTAGCTTCACTGGAAGTAGGAAACCGATCATGAAATTTATAGTTATACATCTTATGCAGCACAACATGTCCCCACATCTCAGCTTTGGGATGTGGTAGAGCAAAAATTACCACACCACTGTCTTCGTCTGGACATCCCTGACACACTGTGTGGGTTTGAAAAAGATCTGAGGAGGTCACATATTTCACCCAAAAAAACACTAAGGGGTACCCCTTTGTGTTTTTTTAGACTACATTTTTGACCATCTCAGATTCCTTCCAAACTCACGATGTTGATTGAGCAGGTCCTGACTTACACAGGAGTGTGATTATTTTCAGCCTATCTCATCCCAAAGCTGAGATATGAGGACTAACGTAACTGGGATTTTCTCTCAATAGGTGTTGAATATATTGGAGTTAAATTTATGAGCTTGTTATACATCCAATAAAGCAAAATACAGATGCAATGTAGGATATAATGGACTGACTAGGCTTTTCTGATGCCCCCCTTCTACTCATGTGTTTACCTAGCTTCACCGGAAGTAGGAATCCCATCATGAAATTTACAGTTATACATCTTATGCAGCACAACATGTCCCTACATCTCAGCTTTGGGATGTGGTAGAGCAAAAATTACCAAACCACTGTCTTCATCGGGACCTCCCTGACACACTGTGTGGGTTTGAAGAAGATCTGAGGAGGTCACATTTTTCACCCAAAAAAACATCTGAGGAGGTCACATTTTTCACCCAAAAAAACACTAAGGGGTACCCCTTTGTTTTTTTAGACTACATTTTTGACCATCTCAGATTCCTTCCAAACTCACGATGTTGATTGAGCAGGTCCTGACTTACACAGGAGTGTGATTATTTTCAGCCTATCTCATCCCAAAGCTGAGATATGAGGACTAACGTAACTGGGATTTTCTCTCAATAGGTTTATTGGTGTTGAATATATTGGAGTTAAATTTATGAGCTTGTTATACATTCAATAAAGCAAAATACAGATGCAATGTAGGATATAATTGACTGACTAGGCTTTTCTGATGCCCCCCTTCTACTCATGTGTTTACCTAGCTTCACTGGAAGTAGGAATCCCATCATTAAATTTACAGTTATACATCTTATGCAGCACAACATGTCCCTACATCTCAGCTTTGGGATGTGGTAGAGCAAAAATTACCACACCACTGTCTTCATCGGGACCTCCCTGACACACTGTGTGGGTTTGAAGAAGATCTGAGGAGGTCACATTTTTCACCCAAAAAAACATCTGAGGAGGTCACATTTTTCACCCAAAAAAACACTAAGGGGTACCCCTTTGTGTTTTTTTAGACTACATTTTTGACCATCTCAGATTCCTTCCAAACTCACGATGTTGATTGAGCAGGTCCTGACTTACACAGGAGTGTGATTATGTTCAGCCTATCTCATCCCAAAGCTGAGATATGAGGACTAACGTAACTGGGATTTTCTCTCAATAGGTTTATTGGTGTTGAATATATTGGAGTTAAATTTATGAGCTTGTTATACATCCAATAAAGCAAAATACAGATGCAATGTAGGATATAATGGACTGACTAGGCTTTTCTGATGGCACCCTTCTACTCATGTGTTTACCTAGCTTCACTGGAAGTAGGAAACCGATCATGAAATTTATAGTTATACATCTTATGCAGCACAACATGTCCCCACATCTCAGCTTTGGGATGTGGTAGAGCAAAAATTACCACACCACTGTCTTCGTCTGGACATCCCTGACACACTGTGTGGGTTTGAAAAAGATCTGAGGAGGTCACATATTTCACCCAAAAAAACACTAAGGGGTACCCCTTTGTGTTTTTTTAGACTACATTTTTGACCATCTCAGATTCCTTCCAAACTCACGATGTTGATTGAGCAGGTCCTGACTTACACAGGAGTGTGATTATTTTCAGCCTATCTCATCCCAAAGCTGAGATATGAGGACTAACGTAACTGGGATTTTCTCTCAATAGGTGTTGAATATATTGGAGTTAAATTTATGAGCTTGTTATACATCCAATAAAGCAAAATACAGATGCAATGTAGGATATAATGGACTGACTAGGCTTTTCTGATGCCCCCCTTCTACTCATGTGTTTACCTAGCTTCACCGGAAGTAGGAATCCCATCATGAAATTTACAGTTATACATCTTATGCAGCACAACATGTCCCTACATCTCAGCTTTGGGATGTGGTAGAGCAAAAATTACCAAACCACTGTCTTCATCGGGACCTCCCTGACACACTGTGTGGGTTTGAAGAAGATCTGAGGAGGTCACATTTTTCACCCAAAAAAACATCTGAGGAGGTCACATTTTTCACCCAAAAAAACACTAAGGGGTACCCCTTTGTTTTTTTAGACTACATTTTTGACCATCTCAGATTCCTTCCAAACTCACGATGTTGATTGAGCAGGTCCTGACTTACACAGGAGTGTGATTATTTTCAGCCTATCTCATCCCAAAGCTGAGATATGAGGACTAACGTAACTGGGATTTTCTCTCAATAGGTTTATTGGTGTTGAATATATTGGAGTTAAATTTATGAGCTTGTTATACATTCAATAAAGCAAAATACAGATGCAATGTAGGATATAATGGACTGACTAGGCTTTTCTGATGCCCCCCTTCTACTCATGTGTTTACCTAGCTTCACTGGAAGTAGGAATCCCATCATTAAATTTACAGTTATACATCTTATGCAGCACAACATGTCCCTACATCTCAGCTTTGGGATGTGGTAGAGCAAAAATTACCACACCACTGTCTTCATCGGGACCTCCCTGACACACTGTGTGGGTTTGAAGAAGATCTGAGGAGGTCACATTTTTCACCCAAAAAAACATCTGAGGAGGTCACATTTTTCACCCAAAAAAACACTAAGGGGTACCCCTTTGTGTTTTTTTAGACTACATTTTTGACCATCTCAGATTCCTTCCAAACTCACGATGTTGATTGAACAGGTCCTGACTTACACAGGAGTGTGATTATTTCCAGCCTATCTCATCCCAAAGCTGAGATATGAGGACTAACGTAACTGGGATTTTCTCTCAATAGGTTTATTGGTGTTGAATATATTGGAGTTAAATTTATGAGTTTGTTATACATCCAATAAAGCAAAATGCAGATGCAATGTAGGATATAATGGACTGACTAGGCTTTTCTGATGCCCCCCTTCTACTCATGTGTTTACCTAGCTTCACTGGAAGTAGGAATCCCATCATGAAATTTACAGTTATACATCTTATGCAGCACAACATGTCCTTACATCTCAGCTTTGGGATGTGGTAGAGCAAAAATTACCACACCACTGTCTTCGTCTAGACCTCCCTGACACACTGTGTGGGTTTGAAAAAGATCTGAGTAGGTCACATTTTTCACCTCCCTGACACACTGTGTGGGTTTGAAGAAGATCTAAGGAGGTCACATTTTTCACCCAAAAAAACACTAAGGGGTACCCCTTTGTGTTTTTTTAGACTACATTTTTGACCATTTCAGATTCCTTCCAAACTCACGATGTTGATTGAGCAGGTCCTGACTTACACAGGATTGTGATTATTTTCAGCCTATCTCGTCCCAAAGCTGAGATGTGAGGACTAACATAACTGGGATTTTCTCTCAATAGGTTTATTGGTGTTGAATATATTGGAGTTAAATTTATGAGCTTGTTATACATCCAATAAAGCAAAATACAGATGCAATGTAGGATATAATGGACTGACTAGGTTTGTACCCCTTTGTGTTTTTTTAGACTACATTTTGACCGTCTCAGATTTCTTCCAAACTCACGATGTTGATTGAGCAGGTCCTGATTTACACAGGGGTGTGATTATTTTCAGCCTATCTCATCCCAAAGCTGAGATATGAGGACTAACGTAACTGGGATTTTCTCTCAATAGGTTTATTGGTGTTGAATATATTGGAGTTAAATTTATGAGCTTGTTATACATCCAATAAAGCAAAATACAGATGCAATGTAGGATATAATGGACTGACTAGGTTTTTCTGATGGCACCCTTTTACTCATGTGTTTACCTAGCTTCACTGGAAGTAGGAATCCCATCATGAAATTTACAGTTATACATCTTATGCAGCACAACATGTCCCTACATCTCAGCTTTGGGATGTGGTAGAGCAAAAATTACTACACCACTGTCTTTGTCGGGACCTCCCTGACACACTGTGTGGGTTTGAAGAAGATCTGAGGAGGTCACATTTTTCACCCAAAAAAACATCTGAGGAGGTCACATTTTTCACCCAAAAAAACACTAAGGGGTACCCCTTTGTGTTTTTTTAGACTACATTTTTGACCATCTCAGATTCCTTCCAAACTCACGATGTTGATTGAGCAGGTCCTGACTTACACAGGAGTGTGATTATTTTCAGCCTATCTCATCCCAAAGCTGAGATATGAGGACTAACGTAACTGGGATTTTCTCTCAATAGGTTTATTGGTGTTGAATATATTGGAGTTAAATTTATGAGCTTGTTATACATCCAATAAAGCAAAATACAGATGCAATGTAGGATATAATGGACTGACTAGGCTTTTCTGATGGCACCCTTCTACTCATGTGTTTACCTAGCTTCACTGGAAGTAGGAAACCGATCATGAAATTTATAGTTATACATCTTATGCAGCACAACATGTCCCCACATCTCAGCTTTGGGATGTGGTAGAGCAAAAATTACCACACCACTGTCTTCGTCTGGACATCCCTGACACACTGTGTGGGTTTGAAAAAGATCTGAGGAGGTCACATATTTCACCCAAAAAAACACTAAGGGGTACCCCTTTGTGTTTTTTTAGACTACATTTTTGACCATCTCAGATTCCTTCCAAACTCACGATGTTGATTGAGCAGGTCCTGACTTACACAGGAGTGTGATTATTTTCAGCCTATCTCATCCCAAAGCTGAGATATGAGGACTAACGTAACTGGGATTTTCTCTCAATAGGTGTTGAATATATTGGAGTTAAATTTATGAGCTTGTTATACATCCAATAAAGCAAAATACAGATGCAATGTAGGATATAATGGACTGACTAGGCTTTTCTGATGCCCCCCTTCTACTCATGTGTTTACCTAGCTTCACCGGAAGTAGGAATCCCATCATGAAATTTACAGTTATACATCTTATGCAGCACAACATGTCCCTACATCTCAGCTTTGGGATGTGGTAGAGCAAAAATTACCAAACCACTGTCTTCATCGGGACCTCCCTGACACACTGTGTGGGTTTGAAGAAGATCTGAGGAGGTCACATTTTTCACCCAAAAAAACATCTGAGGAGGTCACATTTTTCACCCAAAAAAACACTAAGGGGTACCACTTTGTTTTTTTAGACTACATTTTTGACCATCTCAGATTCCTTCCAAACTCACGATGTTGATTGAGCAGGTCCTGACTTACACAGGAGTGTGATTATTTTCAGCCTATCTCATCCCAAAGCTGAGATATGAGGACTAACGTAACTGGGATTTTCTCTCAATAGGTTTATTGGTGTTGAATATATTGGAGTTAAATTTATGAGCTTGTTATACATTCAATAAAGCAAAATACAGATGCAATGTAGGATATAATGGACTGACTAGGCTTTTCTGATGCCCCCCTTCTACTCATGTGTTTACCTAGCTTCACTGGAAGTAGGAATCCCATCATTAAATTTACAGTTATACATCTTATGCAGCACAACATGTCCCTACATCTCAGCTTTGGGATGTGGTAGAGCAAAAATTACCACACCACTGTCTTCATCGGGACCTCCCTGACACACTGTGTGGGTTTGAAGAAGATCTGAGGAGGTCACATTTTTCACCCAAAAAAACATCTGAGGAGGTCACATTTTTCACCCAAAAAAACACTAAGGGGTACCCCTTTGTGTTTTTTTAGACTACATTTTTGACCATCTCAGATTCCTTCCAAACTCACGATGTTGATTGAACAGGTCCTGACTTACACAGGAGTGTGATTATTTCCAGCCTATCTCATCCCAAAGCTGAGATATGAGGACTAACGTAACTGGGATTTTCTCTCAATAGGTTTATTGGTGTTGAATATATTGGAGTTAAATTTATGAGTTTGTTATACATCCAATAAAGCAAAATGCAGATGCAATGTAGGATATAATGGACTGACTAGGCTTTTCTGATGCCCCCCTTCTACTCATGTGTTTACCTAGCTTCACTGGAAGTAGGAATCCCATCATTAAATTTACAGTTATACATCTTATGCAGCACAACATGTCCTTACATCTCAGCTTTGGGATGTGGTAGAGCAAAATATACCACACCACTGTCTTCGTCTGGACCTCCCTGACACACTGTGTGGGTTTGAAAAAGATCTAAGGAGGTCACATTTTTCACCCAAAAAAACACTAAGGGGTACCCCTTTGTGTTTTTTTAGACTACATTTTTAACCATTTCAGATTCCTTCCAAACTCACGAAGTTGATTGAGCAGGTCCTGACTTACACAGGAGTGTGATTATTTTCAGCCTATCTCGTCCCAAAGTTGAGATATGAGGACTAACGTAACTGGGATTTTCTCTCAATAGGTTTATTGGTGTTGAATATATTGGAGTTAAATTTATGAGCTTGTTATACATGCAATAAAGCAAAATACAGATGCAATGTAGGATATAATGGACTGACTAGGCTTTTCTGATGGCACCCTTCTACTCATGTGCTTATCTAGCTTCACTGGAAGTAGGAATCCCATCATGAAATTTACAGTTATACATCTTATGCAGCACAACATGTCCTTACATCTCAGCTTTGGGATGTGGTAGAGCAAAAATTACCACACCACTGTCTTCGTCTAGACCTCCCTGACACACTGTGTGGGTTTGAAAAAGATCTGAGTAGGTCACATTTTTCACCTCCCTGACACACTGTGTGGGTTTGAAGAAGATCTAAGGAGGTCACATTTTTCACCCAAAAAAACACTAAGGGGTACCCCTTTGTGTTTTTTTAGACTACATTTTTGACCATTTCAGATTCCTTCCAAACTCACGATGTTGATTGAGCAGGTCCTGACTTACACAGGATTGTGATTATTTTCAGCCTATCTCGTCCCAAAGCTGAGATGTGAGGACTAACATAACTGGGATTTTCTCTCAATAGGTTTATTGGTGTTGAATATATTGGAGTTAAATTTATGAGCTTGTTATACATCCAATAAAGCAAAATACAGATGCAATGTAGGATATAATGGACTGACTAGGTTTGTACCCCTTTGTGTTTTTTTAGACTACATTTTGACCGTCTCAGATTTCTTCCAAACTCACGATGTTGATTGAGCAGGTCCTGATTTACACAGGGGTGTGATTATTTTCAGCCTATCTCATCCCAAAGCTGAGATATGAGGACTAACGTAACTGGGATTTTCTCTCAATAGGTTTATTGGTGTTGATTATATTGGAGTTAAATTTATGAGCTTGTTATACATCCAATAAAGCAAAATACAGATGCAATGTAGGATATAATGGACTGACTAGGCTTTTCTGATGGCCCCATTCTACCCATGTGTTTACCTAGCTTCACTGGAAGTACGAATCCCATCATGAAATTTACAGTTATACATCTTATGCTGCAAAACATGTCCCTACATCTCAGCTTTGGGATGTGGTATAGCAAAAATTACCACACCACTGTCTTCATCAGAACCTCCCTGACACACTGTGTGGGATTGAAAAAGATCTGAGGAGGTCACATTTTTCACCCAAAAAAACACTACGGGGTACCCCTTTGTGTTTTTTTAGACTACATTTTTGACCGTCTCAGATTTCTTCCAAACTTTCGATGTTGATTGAGCAGGTCCTGACTTACACAAGGCTGTGATTATTTTCAGCCTATTTCGTCCCAAAGCTGAGATATGAGGACTAACGTAACTGGGATTTTCTCTCAATAGGTTTATTGGTGTTGAATATATTTGAGTTAAATTTATGAGCTTGTTATACATCCAATTAAGCAAAATACAGATGCAATGGAGGATATAATGGACTGACTAGGCTTTTCTGATGGCACCCTTCTACTCATGTGTTTACCTAGCTTCACTGGAAGTAGGAAACCGATCATGAAATTTACAGTTATACATCTTATGCAGCACAACATGTCCCTACATCTCAGCTTTGGGATGTGGTAGAGCAAAAATTACCACACCACTGTCTTCGTCGGGACCTCCCTGACACACTGTGTGGGTTTGAAGAAGATCTGAGGAGGTCACATTTTTCACCCAAAAAAACACTAAGGGGTACCCCTTTGTGTTTTTTTAGACTACATTTTTGACCATCTCAGATTCCTTCCAAACTCACGATGTTGATTGAGCAGGCCCTGACTTACACAGGGCTGTGATTATTTTCAGCCTATCTCATCCCAAAGCTGAGATATGAGGACTAACGTAACTGGGATTTTCTCTCAATAGGTTTATTGGTGTTGAATATATTGGAATTAAATTTATGAGCTTGTTATACATCCAATAAAGCAAAATACAGATGCAATGTAGGATATAATGGACTGACTAGGCTTTTCTGATGCCCCCCTTCTACTCATGTGTTTACCTAGCTTCACTGGAAGTAGGAATCCCATCATTAAATTTACAGTTATACATCTTATGCAGCACAACATGTCCCTACATCTCAGCTTTGGGATGTGGTAGAGCAAAAATTACCACACCACTGTCTTCGTCGGGACCTCCCTGAGACACTATGTGGGTTTGAAGAAGATCTGAGGAGGTCACATTTTTCACCCAAAAAAACACTAAGGGTACCCCTTCGTGTTTTTTTAGACTACATTTTTGACCATCTCAGATTCCTTCCAAACTCACGATGTTGATTGAGCAGGCCCTGACTTACACAGGGCTGTGATTATTTTCAGCCTATCTCATCCCAAAGCTGAGATATGAGGACTAACGTAACTGGGATTTTCTCTCAATAGGTTTATTGGTGTTGAATATATTGGAGTTAAATCTATGAGCTTGTTATACATCCAATAAAGCAAAATACAGATGCAATGTAGGATATAATGGACTGACTAGGCTTTTCTGATGCCCCCCTTCTACTCATGTGTTTACCTAGCTTCACTGGAAGTAGGAATCCCATCATTAAATTTACAGTTATACATCTTATGCAGCACAACATGTCCTTACATCTCAGCTTTGGGATGTGGTAGAGCAAAAATTACCACACCACTGTCTTCGTCTGGACCTCCCTGTCACACTGTGTGGGTTTGAAAAAGATCTGAGGAGGTCACATTTTTCACCCAAAAAAACACTAAGGGGTACCCCTTTGTGTTTTTTTAGACTACATTTTTGACCATCTCAGATTCCTTCCAAACTCACGATGTTGATTGAGCAGGTCCTGACTTACACAGGAGTGTGATTATTTTCAGCCTATCTCATCCCAAAGCTGAGATATGAGGACTAACGTAAGTGGGATTTTCTCTCAATAGGTTTATTGGTGTTGAATATATTGGAATTAAATTTATGAGCTTGTTATACATCCAATAAAGCAAAATACAGATGCAATGTAGGATATAATGGACTGACTAGGCTTTTCTGATGCCCCCCTTCTACTCATGTGTTTACCTAGCTTCACTGGAAGTAGGAATCCCATCATTAAATTTACAGTTATACATCTTATGCAGCACAACATGTCCCTACATCTCAGCTTTGGGATGTGGTAGAGCAAAAATTACCACACCACTGTCTTCGTCGGGACCTCCGTGACACACTGTGTGGGTTTGAAGAAGATCTGAGGAGGTCACATTTTTCACCCAAAAAAACACTAAGGGGTACCCCTTTGTGTTTTTTTAGACTACATTTTTGACCATCTCAGATTCCTTCCAAACTCACGATGTTGATTGAGCAGGTCCTGACTTACACAGGAGTGTGATTATTTTCAGCCTATCTCATCCCAAAGCTGAGATATGAGGACTAACGTAACTGGGATTTTCTCTCAATAGGTTTATTGGTGTTGAATATATTGGAATTAAACTTATGAACTTGTTATACATCCAATAAAGCAAAATACAGATGCAATGTAGGATATAATGGACTGACTAGGCTTTTCTGATGCCCCCCTTCTACTCATGTGTTTACCTAGCTTCACTGGAAGTAGGAATCCCATCATTAAATTTACAGTTATAGATCTTATGCAGCACAACATGTCCCTACATCTCAGCTTTGGGATGTGGTAGAGCAAAAATTACCACACCACTGTCTTCGTCGGGACCTCCCTGACACACTGTGTGGGTTTGAAGAAGATCTGAGGAGGTCACATTTTTCACCCAAAAAAACACTAAGGGGTACCCCTTTGTGTTTTTTTAGACTACATTTTTGACCATCTCAGATTCCTTCCAAACTCACGATGTTGATTGAGCAGGCCCTGACTTACACAGGGCTGTGATTATTTTCAGCCTATCTCATCCCAAAGCTGAGATATGAGGACTAACGTAACTGGGATTTTCTCTCAATAGGTTTATTGGTGTTGAATATATTGGAGTTAAATTTATGAGCTTGTTATACATCCAATAAAGCAAAATACAGATGCAATGTAGGATATAATGGACTGACTAGGCTTTTCTGATGCCCCCCTTCTACTCATGTGTTTACCTAGCTTCACTGGAAGTAGGAATCCCATCATTAAATTTACAGTTATAGATCTTATGCAGCACAACATGTCCCTACATCTCAGCTTTGGGATGTGGTAGAGCAAAAATTACCACACCACTGTCTTCGTCGGGACCTCCCTGAGACACTATGTGGGTTTGAAGAAGATCTGAGGAGGTCACATTTTTCACCCAAAAAAACACTAAGGGTACCCCTTTGTGTTTTTTTAGACTACATTTTTGACCATCTCAGATTCCTTCCAAACTCACGATGTTGATTGAGCAGGCCCTGACTTACACAGGGCTGTGATTATTTTCAGCCTATCTCATCCCAAAGCTGAGATATGAGGACTAACGTAACTGGGATTTTCTCTCAATAGGTTTATTGGTGTTGAATATATTGGAGTTAAATTTATGAGCTTGTTATACATCCAATAAAGCAAAATACAGATGCAATGTAGGATATAATGGACTGACTAGGCTTTTCTGATGCCCCCCTTCTACTCATGTGTTTACCTAGCTTCACTGGAAGTAGGAATCCCATCATTAAATTTACAGTTATACATCTTATGCAGCACAACATGTCCTTACATCTCAGCTTTGGGATGTGGTAGAGCAAAAATTACCACACCACTGTCTTCGTCTGGACCTCCCTGTCACACTGTGTGGGTTTGAAAAAGATCTGAGGAGGTCACATTTTTCACCCAAAAAAACACTAAGGGGTACCCCTTTGTGTTTTTTTAGACTACATTTCTGACCATCTCAGATTCCTTCCAAACTCACGATGTTGATTGAGCAGGTCCTGACTTACACAGGAGTGTGATTATTTTCAGCCTATCTCATCCCAAAGCTGAGATATGAGGACTAACGTAAGTGGGATTTTCTCTCAATAGGTTTATTGGTGTTGAATATATTGGAATTAAATTTATGAGCTTGTTATACATCCAATAAAGCAAAGTACAGATGCAATGTAGGATATAATGGACTGACTAGGCTTTTCTGATGCCCCCCTTCTACTCATGTGTTTACCTAGCTTCACTGGAAGTAGGAATCCCATCATTAAATTTACAGTTATACATCTTATGCAGCACAACATGTCCCTACATCTCAGCTTTGGGATGTGGTAGAGCAAAAATTACCACACCACTGTCTTCGTCGGGACCTCCGTGACACACTGTGTGGGTTTGAAGAAGATCTGAGGAGGTCACATTTTTCACCCAAAAAAACACTAAGGGGTACCCCTTTGTGTTTTTTTAGACTACATTTTTGACCATCTCAGATTCCTTCCAAACTCACGATGTTGATTGAGCAGGTCCTGACTTACACAGGAGTGTGATTATTTTCAGCCTATCTCATCCCAAAGCTGAGATATGAGGACTAACGTAACTGGGATTTTCTCTCAATAGGTTTATTGGTGTTGAATATATTGGAGTTAAATTTATGAGCTTGTTATACATCCAATAAAGCAAAATACAGATGCAATGTAGGATATAATGGACTGACTAGGCTTTTCTGATGCCCCCCTTCTACTCATGTGTTTACCTAGCTTCACTGGAAGTAGGAATCCCATCATTAAATTTGCAGTTATACATCTTATGCAGCACAACATGTCCTTACATCTCAGCTTTGGGATGTGGTAGAGCAAAAATTACCACACCACTGTCTTCGTCTGGACCTCCGTGACACACTGTGTGGGTTTGAAGAAGATCTGAGGAGGTCACATTTTTCACCCAAAAAAACACTAAGGGGTACCCCTTTGTGTTTTTTTAGACTACATTTCTGACCATCTCAGATTCCTTCCAAACTCACGATGTTGATTGAGCAGGTCCTGACTTACACAGGAGTGTGATTATTTTCAGCCTATCTCATCCCAAAGCTGAGATATGAGGACTAACGTAAGTGGGATTTTCTCTCAATAGGTTTATTGGTGTTGAATATATTGGAATTAAATTTATGAGCTTGTTATACATCCAAAAAAGCAAAATACAGATGCAATGTAGGATATAATGGACTGACTAGGCTTTTCTGATGCCCCCCTTCTACTCATGTGTTTACCTAGCTTCACTGGAAGTAGGAATCCCATCATTAAATTTACAGTTATACATCTTATGCAGCACAACATGTCCCTACATCTCAGCTTTGGGATGTGGTAGAGCAAAAATTACCACACCACTGTCTTCGTCGGGACCTCCGTGACACACTGTGTGGGTTTGAAGAAGATCTGAGGAGGTCACATTTTTCACCCAAAAAAACACTAAGGGGTACCCCTTTGTGTTTTTTTAGACTACATTTTTGACCATCTCAGATTCCTTCCAAACTCACGATGTTGATTGAGCAGGTCCTGACTTACACAGGAGTGTGATTATTTTCAGCCTATCTCATCCCAAAGCTGAGATATGAGGACTAACGTAACTGGGATTTTCTCTCAATAGGTTTATTGGTGTTGAATATATTGGAATTAAACTTATGAACTTGTTATACATCCAATAAAGCAAAATACAGATGCAATGTAGGATATAATGGACTGACTAGGCTTTTCTGATGGCACCCTTCTACTCATGTGTTTACCTAGCTTCACTGGAAGTAGGATTCCCATTATGAAATTTACAGTTATACATCTTATGCAGCACAACATGTCCCCACATCTCAGCTTTGGGATGTGGTAGAGCAAAAATTACCACACCACTGTCTTCGTCGGGACCTCCCTGACACACTGTGTGGGTTTGAAGAAGATCTGAGGAGGTCACATTTTTCACCCAAAAAAACACTAAGGGGTACCCCTTTGTGTTTTTTTAGACTACATTTTTGACCATCTCAGATTCCTTCCAAACTCACAATGTTGATTGAGCAGGCCCTGACTTACACAGGGCTGTGATTATTTTCAGCCTATCTCATCCCAAAGCTGAGATATGAGGACTAACGTAACTGGGATTTTCTCTCAATAGGTTTATTGGTGTTGAATATATTGGAGTTAAATTTATGAGCTTGTTATACATCCAATAAAGCAAAATACAGATGCAATGTAGGATATAATGGACTGACTAGGCTTTTCTGATGCCCCCCTTCTACTCATGTGTTTACCTAGCTTCACTGGAAGTAGGAATCCCATCATTAAATTTACAGTTATAGATCTTATGCAGCACAACATGTCCCTACATCTCAGCTTTGGGATGTGGTAGAGCAAAAATTACCACACCACTGTCTTCGTCGGGACCTCCCTGACACACTGTGTGGGTTAGAAGAAGATCTGAGGAGGTCACATTTTTCACCCAAAAAAACACTAAGGGGTACCCCTTTGTGTTTTTTTAGACTACATTTTTGACCATCTCAGATTCCTTCCAAACTCACGATGTTGATTGAGCAGGTCCTGACTTACACAGGAGTGTGATTATTTTCAGCCTATCTCATCCCAAAGCTGAGATATGAGGACTAACGTAACTGGGATTTTCTCTCAATAGGTTTATTGGTGTTGAATATATTGGAGTTAAATTTATGAGCTTGTTATACATCCAATAAAGCAAAATACAGATGCAATGTAGGATATAATGGACTGACTAGGCTTTTCTGATGCCCCCCTTCTACTCATGTGTTTACCTAGCTTCACTGGAAGTAGGAATCCCATCATTAAATTTACAGTTATAGATCTTATGCAGCACAACATGTCCCTACATCTCAGCTTTGGGATGTGGTAGAGCAAAAATTACCACACCACTGTCTTCGTCGGGACCTCCCTGAGACACTATGTGGGTTTGAAGAAGATCTGAGGAGGTCACATTTTTCACCCAAAAAAACACTAAGGGGTACCCCTTTGTGTTTTTTTAGACTACATTTCTGACCATCTCAGATTCCTTCCAAACTCACGATGTTGATTGAGCAGGTCCTGACTTACACAGGAGTGTGATTATTTTCAGCCTATCTCATCCCAAAGCTGAGATATGAGGACTAACGTAAGTGGGATTTTCTCTCAATAGGTTTATTGGTGTTGAATATATTGGAATTAAATTTATGAGCTTGTTATACATCCAATAAAGCAAAATACAGATGCAATGTAGGATATAATGGACTGACTAGGCTTTTCTGATGCCCCCCTTCTACTCATGTGTTTACCTAGCTTCACTGGAAGTAGGAATCCCATCATTAAATTTACAGTTATACATCTTATGCAGCACAACATGTCCCTACATCTCAGCTTTGGGATGTGGTAGAGCAAAAATTACCACACCACTGTCTTCGTCGGGACCTCCGTGACACACTGTGTGGGTTTGAAGAAGATCTGAGGAGGTCACATTTTTCACCCAAAAAAACACTAAGGGGTACCCCTTTGTGTTTTTTTAGACTACATTTTTGACCATCTCAGATTCCTTCCAAACTCACGATGTTGATTGAGCAGGTCCTGACTTACACAGGAGTGTGATTATTTTCAGCCTATCTCATCCCAAAGCTGAGATATGAGGACTAACGTAACTGGGATTTTCTCTCAATAGGTTTATTGGTGTTGAATATATTGGAGTTAAATTTATGAGCTTGTTATACATCCAATAAAGCAAAATACAGATGCAATGTAGGATATAATGGACTGACTAGGCTTTTCTGATGCCCCCCTTCTACTCATGTGTTTACCTAGCTTCACTGGAAGTAGGAATCCCATCATCAAATTTATAGTTATAGATCTTATGCAGCACAACATGTCCCTACATCTCAGCTTTGGGATGTGGTAGAGCAAAAATTACCACACCACTGTCTTCGTCGGGACCTCCCTGACACACTGTGTGGGTTTGAAGAAGATCTGAGGAGGTCACATTTTTCACCCAAAAAAACACTAAGGGGTACCCCTTTGTGTTTTTTTAGACTACATTTTTGACCATCTCAGATTCCTTCCAAACTCACAATGTTGATTGAGCAGGCCCTGACTTACACAGGGCTGTGATTATCTTCAGCCTATCTCATCCCAAAGCTGAGATATGAGGACTAACGTAACTGGGATTTTCTCTCAATAGGTTTATTGGTGTTGAATATATTGGAGTTAAATTTATGAGCTTGTTATACATCCAATAAAGCAAAATACAGATGCAATGTAGGATATAATGGACTGACTAGGCTTTTCTGATGCCCCCCTTCTACTCATGTGTTTACCTAGCTTCACTGGAAGTAGGAATCCCATCATTAAATTTACAGTTATAGATCTTATGCAGCACAACATGTCCCTACATCTCAGCTTTGGGATGTGGTAGAGCAAAAATTACCACACCACTGTCTTCGTCGGGACCTCCCTGACACACTGTGTGGGTTTGAAGAAGATCTGAGGAGGTCACATTTTTCACCCAAAAAAACACTAAGGGGTACCCCTTTGTGTTTTTTTAGACTACATTTTTGACCATCTCAGATTCCTTCCAAACTCACGATGTTGATTGAGCAGGTCCTGACTTACACAGGAGTGTGATTATTTTCAGCCTATCTCATCCCAAAGCTGAGTAATGAGGACTAACGTAACTGGGATTTTCTCTCAATAGGTTTATTGGTGTTGAATATATTGGAATTAAACTTATGAACTTGTTATACATCCAATAAAGCAAAATACAGATGCAATGTAGGATATAATGGACTGACTAGGCTTTTCTGATGGCACCCTTCTACTCATGTGTTTACCTAGCTTCACTGGAAGTAGGATTCCCATTATGAAATTTACAGTTATACATCTTATGCAGCACAACATGTCCCCACATCTCAGCTTTGGGATGTGGTAGAGCAAAAATTACCACACCACTGTCTTCGTCGGGACCTCCCTGACACACTGTGTGGGTTTGAAGAAGATCTGAGGAGGTCACATTTTTCACCCAAAAAAACACTAAGGGGTACCCCTTTGTGTTTTTTTAGACTACATTTTTGACCATCTCAGATTCCTTCCAAACTCACAATGTTGATTGAGCAGGCCCTGACTTACACAGGGCTGTGATTATTTTCAGCCTATCTCATCCCAAAGCTGAGATATGAGGACTAACGTAACTGGGATTTTCTCTCAATAGGTTTATTGGTGTTGAATATATTGGAGTTAAATTTATGAGCTTGTTATACATCCAATAAAGCAAAATACAGATGCAATGTAGGATATAATGGACTGACTAGGCTTTTCTGATGCCCCCCTTCTACTCATGTGTTTACCTAGCTTCACTGGAAGTAGGAATCCCATCATTAAATTTACAGTTATAGATCTTATGCAGCACAACATGTCCCTACATCTCAGCTTTGGGATGTGGTAGAGCAAAAATTACCACACCACTGTCTTCGTCGGGACCTCCCTGACACACTGTGTGGGTTTGAAGAAGATCTGAGGAGGTCACATTTTTCACCCAAAAAAACACTAAGGGGTACCCCTTTGTGTTTTTTTAGACTACATTTTTGACCATCTCAGATTCCTTCCAAACTCACGATGTTGATTGAGCAGGTCCTGACTTACACAGGAGTGTGATTATTTTCAGCCTATCTCATCCCAAAGCTGAGTAATGAGGACTAACGTAACTGGGATTTTCTCTCAATAGGTTTATTGGTGTTGAATATATTGGAATTAAACTTATGAACTTGTTATACATCCAATAAAGCAAAATACAGATGCAATGTAGGATATAATGGACTGACTAGGCTTTTCTGATGGCACCCTTCTACTCATGTGTTTACCTAGCTTCACTGGAAGTAGGATTCCCATTATGAAATTTACAGTTATACATCTTATGCAGCACAACATGTCCCCACATCTCAGCTTTGGGATGTGGTAGAGCAAAAATTACCACACCACTGTCTTCGTCGGGACCTCCCTGACACACTGTGTGGGTTTGAAGAAGATCTGAGGAGGTCACATTTTTCACCCAAAAAAACACTAAGGGGTACCCCTTTGTGTTTTTTTAGACTACATTTTTGACCATCTCAGATTCCTTCCAAACTCACAATGTTGATTGAGCAGGCCCTGACTTACACAGGGCTGTGATTATTTTCAGCCTATCTCATCCCAAAGCTGAGATATGAGGACTAACGTAACTGGGATTTTCTCTCAATAGGTTTATTGGTGTTGAATATATTGGAGTTAAATTTATGAGCTTGTTATACATCCAATAAAGCAAAATACAGATGCAATGTAGGATATAATGGACTGACTAGGCTTTTCTGATGCCCCCCTTCTACTCATGTGTTTACCTAGCTTCACTGGAAGTAGGAATCCCATCATTAAATTTACAGTTATAGATCTTATGCAGCACAACATGTCCCTACATCTCAGCTTTGGGATGTGGTAGAGCAAAAATTACCACACCACTGTCTTCGTCGGGACCTCCCTGACACACTGTGTGGGTTTGAAGAAGATCTGAGGAGGTCACATTTTTCACCCAAAAAAACACTAAGGGGTACCCCTTTGTGTTTTTTTAGACTACATTTTTGACCATCTCAGATTCCTTCCAAACTCACGATGTTGATTGAGCAGGTCCTGACTTACACAGGAGTGTGATTATTTTCAGCCTATCTCATCCCAAAGCTGAGATATGAGGACTAACGTAACTGGGATTTTCTCTCAATAGGTTTATTGGTGTTGAATATATTGGAATTAAACTTATGAACTTGTTATACATCCAATAAAGCAAAATACAGATGCAATGTAGGATATAATGGACTGACTAGGCTTTTCTGATGGCACCCTTCTACTCATGTGTTTACCTAGCTTCACTGGAAGTAGGATTCCCATTATGAAATTTACAGTTATCCATCTTATGCAGCACAACATGTCCTTACATCTCAGCTTTGGGATGTGGTAGAGCAAAAATTACCACACCACTGTCTTCGTCGGGACCTCCCTGACACACTGTGTGGGTTTGAAGAAGATCTGAGGAGGTCACATTTTTCACCCAAAAAAACACTAAGGGGTACCCCTTTGTGTTTTTTTAGACTACATTTTTGACCATCTCAGATTCCTTCCAAACTCACGATGTTGATTGAGCAGGCCCTGACTTACACAGGGCTGTGATTATTTTCAGCCTATCTCATCCCAAAGCTGAGATATGAGGACTAACGTAACTGGGATTTTCTCTCAATAGGTTTATTGGTGTTGAATATATTGGAGTTAAATTTATGAGCTTGTTATACATCCAATAAAGCAAAATACAGATGCAATGTAGGATATAATGGACTGACTAGGCTTTTCTGATGCCCCCCTTCTACTCATGTGTTTACCTAGCTTCACTGGAAGTAGGAATCCCATCATTAAATTTACAGTTATAGATCTTATGCAGCACAACATGTCCCTACATCTCAGCTTTGGGATGTGGTAGAGCAAAAATTACCACACCACTGTCTTCGTCGGGACCTCCCTGACACACTGTGTGGGTTTGAAGAAGATCTGAGGAGGTCACATTTTTCACCCAAAAAAACACTAAGGGGTACCCCTTTGTGTTTTTTTAGACTACATTTTTGACCATCTCAGATTCCTTCCAAACTCACGATGTTGATTGAGCAGGCCCTGACTTACACAGGGCTGTGATTATTTTTAGCCTATCTCATCCCAAAGCTGAGATATGAGGACTAACGTAACTGGGATTTTCTCTCAATAGGTTTATTGGTGTTGAATATATTGGAGTTAAATTTATGAGCTTGTTATACATCCAATAAAGCAAAATACAGATGCAATGTAGGATATAATGGACTGACTAGGCTTTTCTGATGCCCCCCTTCTACTCATATGTTTACCTAGCTTCACTGGAAGTAGGAATCCCATCATTAAATTTACAGTTATAGATCTTATGCAGCACAACATGTCCCTACATCTCAGCTTTGGGATGTGGTAGAGCAAAAATTACCACACCACTGTCTTCGTCTGGACCTCCCTGACACACTGTGTGGGTTTGAAGAAGATCTGAGGAGGTCACATTTTTCACCCAAAAAAACACTAAGGGGTACCCCTTTGTGTTTTTTTAGACTACATTTTTGACCATCTCAGATTCCTTCCAAACTCACGATGTTGATTGAGCAGGCCCTGACTTACACAGGGCTGTGATTATTTTCAGCCTATCTCATCCCAAAGCTGAGATATGAGGACTAACGTAACTGGGATTTTCTCTCAATAGGTTTATTGGTGTTGAATATATTGGAGTTAAATTTATGAGCTTGTTATACATCCAATAATGCAAAATACAGATGCAATGTAGGATATAATGGACTGACTAGGCTTTTCTGATGGCACCCTTCTACTCATGTGTTTACCTAGCTTCACTGGAAGTAGGATTCCCATTATGAAATTTACAGTTATACATCTTATGCAGCACAACATGTCCCCACATCTCAGCTTTGGGATGTGGTAGAGCAAAAAATACCATACCACTGTCTTCGTCGGGACCTCCCTGACACACTGTGTGGGTTTGAAGAAGATCTGAGGAGGTCACATTTTTCACCCAAAAAAACACTAAGGGGTACCCCTTTGTGTTTTTTTAGACTACATTTTTGACCATCTCAGATTCCTTCCAAACTCACGATGTTGATTGAGCAGGTCCTGACTTACACAGGAGTGTGATTATTTTCAGCCTATCTCATCCCAAAGCTGAGATATGAGGACTAACATAACTGGGATTTTCTCTCAATAGGTTTATTGGTGTTGAATATATTGGAGTTAAATTTATGAGCTTGTTATACATCCAATAAAGCAAAATACAGATGCAATGTAGGATATAATGGACTGACTAGGCTTTTCTGATGCCCCCCTTCTACTCATATGTTTACCTAGCTTCACTGGAAGTAGGAATCCCATCATTAAATTTACAGTTATAGATCTTATGCAGCACAACATGTCCCTACATCTCAGCTTTGGGATGTGGTAGAGCAAAAATTACCACACCACTGTCTTCGTCTGGACCTCCCTGACACACTGTGTGGGTTTGAAGAAGATCTGAGGAGGTCACATTTTTCACCCAAAAAAACACTAAGGGGTACCCCTTTGTGTTTTTTTAGACTACATTTTTGACCATCTCAGATTCCTTCCAAACTCACGATGTTGATTGAGCAGGCCCTGACTTACACAGGGCTGTGATTATTTTCAGCCTATCTCATCCCAAAGCTGAGATATGAGGACTAACGTAACTGGGATTTTCTCTCAATAGGTTTATTGGTGTTGAATATATTGGAGTTAAATTTATGAGCTTGTTATACATCCAATAAAGCAAAATACAGATGCAATGTAGGATATAATGGACTGACTAGGCTTTTCTGATGCCCCCCTTCTACTCATGTGTTTACCTAGCTTCACTGGAAGTAGGAATCCCATCATTAAATTTACAGTTATAGATCTTATGCAGCACAACATGTCCCTATATCTCAGCTTTGGGATGTGGTAGAGCAAAAATTACCACACCACTGTCTTCGTCGGGACCTCCCTGACACACTGTGTTGGTTTGAAGAAGATCTGAGGAGGTCACATTTTTCACCCAAAAAAACACTAAGGGGTACCCCTTTGTGTTTTTTTAGACTACATTTTTGACCATCTCAGATTCCTTCCAAACTCACGATGTTGATTGAGCAGGTCCTGACTTACACAGGAGTGTGATTATTTTCAGCCTATCTCATCCCAAAGCTGAGATATGAGGACTAACGTAACTGGGATTTTCTCTCAATAGGTTTATTGGTGTTGAATATATTGGAGTTAAATTTATGAGCTTGTTATACATCCAATAAAGCAAAATACAGATGCAATGTAGGATATAATGGACTGACTAGGCTTTTCTGATGGCACCCTTCTACTCATGTGTTTACCTAGCTTCACTGGAAGTAGGATTCCCATTATGAAATTTACAGTTATACATCTTATGCAGCACAACATGTCCCCACATCTCAGCTTTGGGATGTGGTAGAGCAAAAATTACCACACCACTGTTTTCGTCGAGACCTCCCTAACACACTGTGTGGGTTTGAAGAAGATCTGAGGAGGTCACATTTTTCACCCAAAAAAACACTAAGGGGTACCCCTTTGTGTTTTTTTAGACTACATTTTTGACCATCTCAGATTCCTTCCAAACTCACGATGTTGATTGAGCAGGTCCTGACTTACACAGGAGTGTGATTATTTTCAGCCTATCTCATCCCAAAGCTGAGATATGAGGACTTACGTAACTGGGATTTTCTCTCAATAGGTTTATTGGTGTTGAATATATTGGAATTAAATTTATGAGCTTGTTATACATCCAATAAAGCAAAATACAGATGCAATGTAGGATATAATGGACTGACTAGGCTTTTCTGATGGCACCCTTCTACTCATGTGTTTACCTAGCTTCACTGGAAGTAGGAAACCGATCATGAAATTTACAGTTATCCATCTTATGCAGCACAACATGTCCTTACATCTCAGCTTTGGGATGTGGTAGAGCAAAAATTACCACACCACTGTCTTCGTCGGGACCTCCCTGACACACTGTGTGGGTTTGAAGAAGATCTGAGGAGGTCACATTTTTCACCCAAAAAAACACTCAGGGGTACCCCTTTGTGTTTTTTTAGACTACATTTTTGACCATCTCAGATTCCTTCCAAACTCACGATGTTGATTGAGCAGGTCCTGACTTACACAGGAGTGTGATTATTTTCAGCCTATCTCATCCCAAAGCTGAGATATGAGGACTAACGTAACTGGGATTTTCTCTCAATAGGTTTATTTGTGTTGAATATATTGGAATTAAACTTATGAACTTGTTATACATCCAATAAAGCAAAATACAGATGCAATGTAGGATATAATGGACTGACTAGGCTTTTCTGATGGCACCCTTCTACTCATGTGTTTACCTAGCTTCACTGGAAGTAGGATTCCCATTATGAAATTTACAGTTATACATCTTATGCAGCACAACATGTCCCCACATCTCAGCTTTGGGATGTGGTAGAGCAAAAATTACCACACCACTGTCTTCGTCGGGACCTCCCTGACACACTGTGTGGGTTTGAAGAAGATCTGAGGAGGTCACATTTTTCACCCAAAAAAACACTAAGGGGTACCCCTTTGTGTTTTTTTAGACTACATTTTTGACCATCTCAGATTCCTTCCAAACTCACGATGTTGATTGAGCAGGTCCTGACTTACACAGGAGTGTGATTATTTTCAGCCTATCTCATCCCAAAGCTGAGATATGAGGACTAACGTAACTGGGATTTTCTCTCAATAGGTTTATTTGTGTTGAATATATTGGAATTAAACTTATGAACTTGTTATACATCCAATAAAGCAAAATACAGATGCAATGTAGGATATAATGGACTGACTAGGCTTTTCTGATGGCACCCTTCTACTCATGTGTTTACCTAGCTTCACTGGAAGTAGGATTCCCATTATGAAATTTACAGTTATACATCTTATGCAGCACAACATGTCCCCACATCTCAGCTTTGGGATGTGGTAGAGCAAAAATTACCACACCACTGTCTTCGTCGGGACCTCCCTGACACACTGTGTGGGTTTGAAGAAGATCTGAGGAGGTCACATTTTTCACCCAAAAAAACACTAAGGGGTACCCCTTTGTGTTTTTTTAGACTACATTTTTGACCATCTCAGATTCCTTCCAAACTCACGATGTTGATTGAGCAGGTCCTGACTTACACAGGAGTGTGATTATTTTCAGCCTATCTCATCCCAAAGCTGAGATATGAGGACTAACGTAACTGGGATTTTCTCTCAATAGGTTTATTGGTGTTGAATATATTGGAATTAAATTTATGAGCTTGTTATACATCCAATAAAGCAAAATACAGATGCAATGTAGGATATAATGGACTGACTAGGCTTTTCTGATGGCACCCTTCTACTCATGTGTTTACCTAGCTTCACTGGAAGTAGGAAACCGATCATGAAATTTACAGTTATCCATCTTATGCAGCACAACATGTCCTTACATCTCAGCTTTGGGATGTGGTAGAGCAAAAATTACCACACCACTGTCTTCGTCGGGACCTCCCTGACACACTGTGTGGGTTTGAAGAAGATCTGAGGAGGTCACATTTTTCACCCAAAAAAACACTAAGGGGTACCCCTTTGTGTTTTTTTAGACTACATTTTTGACCATCTCAGATTCCTTCCAAACTCACGATGTTGATTGAGCAGGTCCTGACTTACACAGGAGTGTGATTATTTTCAGCCTATCTCATCCCAAAGCTGAGATATGAGGACTAACGTAACTGGGATTTTCTCTCAATAGGTTTATTTGTGTTGAATATATTGGAATTAAACTTATGAACTTGTTATACATCCAATAAAGCAAAATACAGATGCAATGTAGGATATAATGGACTGACTAGGCTTTTCTGATGGCACCCTTCTACTCATGTGTTTACCTAGCTTCACTGGAAGTAGGATTCCCATTATGAAATTTACAGTTATACATCTTATGCAGCACAACATGTCCCCACATCTCAGCTTTGGGATGTGGTAGAGCAAAAATTACCACACCACTGTCTTCGTCGGGACCTCCCTGACACACTGTGTGGGTTTGAAGAAGATCTGAGGAGGTCACATTTTTCACCCAAAAAAACACTAAGGGGTACCCCTTTGTGTTTTTTTAGACTACATTTTTGACCATCTCAGATTCCTTCCAAACTCACGATGTTGATTGAGCAGGCCCTGACTTACACAGGGCCGTGATTATTTTCAGCCTATCTCATCCCAAAGCTGAGATATGAGGACTAACGTAACTGGGATTTTCTCTCAATAGGTTTATTGGTGTTGAATATATTGGAGTTAAATTTATGAGCTTGTTATACATCCAATAAAGCAAAATACAGATGCAATGTAGGATATAATGGACTGACTAGGCTTTTCTGATGCCCCCCTTCTACTCATGTGTTTACCTAGCTTCACTGGAAGTAGGAATCCCATCATTAAATTTACAGTTATAGATCTTATGCAGCACAACATGTCCCTACATCTCAGCTTTGGGATGTGGTAGAGCAAAAATTACCACACCACTGTCTTCGTCGGGACCTCCCTGACACACTGTGTGGGTTTGAAGAAGATCTGAGGAGGTCACATTTTTCACCCAAAAAAACACTAAGGAGTACCCCTTTGTGTTTTTTTAGACTACATTTTTGACCATCTCAGATTCCTTCCAAACTCACGATGTTGATTGAGCAGGTCCTGACTTACACAGGAGTGTGATTATTTTCAGCCTATCTCATCCCAAAGCTGAGATATGAGGACTAACGTAACTGGGATTTTCTCTCAATAGGTTTATTGGTGTTGAATATATTGGAATTAAACTTATGAACTTGTTATACATCCAATAAAGCAAAATACAGATGCAATGTAGGATATAATGGACTGACTAGGCTTTTCTGATGGCACCCTTCTACTCATGTGTTTACCTAGCTTCACTGGAAGTAGGATTCCCATTATGAAATTTACAGTTATACATCTTATGCAGCACAACATGTCCCCACATCTCAGCTTTGGGATGTGGTAGAGCAAAAATTACCACACCACTGTCTTCGTCGGGACCTGCCTGACACACTGTGTGGGTTTGAAGAAGATCTGAGGAGGTCACATTTTTCACCCAAAAAAACACTAAGGGGTACCCCTTTGTGTTTTTTTAGACTACATTTTTGACCATCTCAGATTCCTTCCAAACTCACGATGTTGATTGAGCAGGTCCTGACTTACACAGGAGTGTGATTATTTTCAGCCTATCTCATCCCAAAGCTGAGATATGAGGACTAACGTAACTGGGATTTTCTCTCAATAGGTTTATTGGTGTTGAATATATTGGAGTTAAATTTATGAGCTTGTTATACATCCAATAAAGCAAAATACAGATGCAATGTAGGATATAATGGACTGACTAGGCTTTTCTGATGGCACCCTTCTACTCATGTGTTTACCTAGCTTCACTGGAAGTAGGAATCCCATCATGAAATTTACAGTTATACATCTTATGCAGCACAACATGTCCCTACATCTCAACTTTGGGATGTGGTAGAGCAAAAATTACCACACCACTGTCTTCATCGGGACCTCCCTGAGACACTGTGTGGGTTTGAAGAAGATCTGAGGAGGTCACATTTTTCACCCAAAAAAACACTAAGGGGTACCCCTTTGTGTTTTTTTAGACTACATTTTTGACCATCTCAGATTCCTTCCAAACTCACAATGTTGATTGAGCAGGTCCTGACTTACACAGGAGTGTGATTATTTTCAGCCTATCTCATCCCAAAGCTGAGATATGAGGACTAACGTAACTGGGACCTCCCTGACACACTGTGTGGGTTTGAAGAAGATCTGAGGAGGTCACATTTTTCACCCAAAAAAACACTAAGGGGTACCCCTTTGTGTTTTTTTAGACTACATTTTTTGACCATCTCAGATTCCTTCCAAACTCACGATGTTGATTGAGCAGGTCCTGACTTACACAAGAGTGTGATTATTTTCAGCCTATCTCATCCCAAAGCTGAGATATGAGGACTAACATAACTGGGATTTTCTCTCAATAGGTTTATTGGTGTTGAATATATTGGAGTTAAATTTATGAGCTTGTTATACATCCAATAAAGCAAAATACAGATGCAATGTAGGATATAATGGACTGACTAGGCTTTTCTGATGGCACCCTTCTACTCATGTGTTTACCTAGCTTCACTGGAAGTAGGATTCCCATTATGAAATTTACAGTTATACATCTTATGCAGCACAACATGTCCCCACATCTCAGCTTTGGGATGTGGTAGAGCAAAAATTACCACACCACTGTCTTCGTCGGGACCTCCCTGACACACTGTGTGGGTTTGAAGAAGATCTGAGGAGGTCACATTTTTCACCCAAAAAAACACTAAGGGGTACCCCTTTGTGTTTTTTTAGACTACATTTTTGACCATCTCAGATTCCTTCCAAACTCACGATGTTGATTGAGCAGGTCCTGACTTACACAGGAGTGTGATTATTTTCAGCCTATCTCATCCCAAAGCTGAGATATGAGGACTAACGTAACTGTGATTTTCTCTCAATAGGTTTATTGGTGTTGAATATATTGGAGTTAAATTTATGAGCTTGTTATACATCCAATAAAGCAAAATACAGATGCAATGTAGGATATAATGGACTGACTAGGCTTTTCTGATGGCACCCTTCTACTCATGTGCTTACGTAGCTTCACTGGAAGTGTAGGAAACCGATCATGAAATTTACAGTTATACATCTTATGCAGCACAACATGTCCCTACATCTCAACTTTGGGATGTGGTAGAGCAAAAATTACCACACCACTGTCTTCATCGGGACCTCCCTGAGACACTGTGTGGGTTTGAAGAAGATCTGAGGAGGTCACATTTTTCACCCAAAAAAACACTAAGGGGTACCCCTTTGTGTTTTTTTAGACTACATTTTTGACCATCTCAGACTCCTTCCAAACTCACAATGTTGATTGAGCAGGTCCTGACTTACACAGGAGTGTGATTATTTTCAGCCTATCTCATCCCAAAGCTGAGATATGAGGACTAACGTAACTGGGATTTTCTCTCAATAGGTTTATTGGTGTTGAATATATTGGAGTTAAATTTATGAGCTTGTTATACATCCAATAAAGCAAAATACAGATGCAATGTAGGATATAATGGACTGACTAGGCTTTTCTGATGGCACCCTTCTACTCATGTGTTTACCTAGCTTCACTGGAAGTAGGATTCCCATTATGAAATTTACAGTTATACATCTTATGCAGCACAACATGTCCCCACATCTCAGCTTTGGGATGTGGTAGAGCAAAAATTACCACACCGCTGTCTTCATCGGGACCTCCCTGACACACTGTGTGGGTTTGAAGAAGATCTGAGGAGGTCACATTTTTCACCCAAAAAAACACTAAGGGGTACCCCTTTGTGTTTTTTTAGACTACATTTTTGACCATCTCAGATTCCTTCCAAACTCACGATGTTGATTGAGCAGGTCCTGACTTACACAGGAGTGTGATTATTTTCAGCCTATCTCATCCCAAAGCTGAGATATGAGGACTAACGTAACTGGGATTTTCTCTCAATAGGTTTATTGGTGTTGAATATATTGGAGTTAAATTTATGAGCTTGTTATACATCCAATAAAGCAAAATACAGATGCAATGTAGGATATAATGGACTGACTAGGCTTTTCTGATGGCACCCTTCTACTCATGTGCTTACGTAGCTTCACTGGAAGTGTAGGAAACCGATCATGAAATTTACAGTTATACATCTTATGCAGCACAACATGTCCCTACATCTCAACTTTGGGATGTGGTAGAGCAAAAATTACCACACCACTGTCTTCATCGGGACCTCCCTGAGACACTGTGTGGGTTTGAAGAAGATCTGAGGAGGTCACATTTTTCACCCAAAAAAACACTAAGGGGTACCCCTTTGTGTTTTTTTAGACTACATTTTTGACCATCTCAGATTCCTTCCAAACTCACAATGTTGATTGAGCAGGTCCTGACTTACACAGGAGTGTGACTATTTTCAGCCTATCTCATCCCAAAGCTGAGATATGAGGACTAACGTAACTGGGATTTTCTCTCAATAGGTTTATTGGTGTTGAATATATTGGAGTTAAATTTATGAGCTTGTTATACATCCAATAAAGCAAAATACAGATGCAATGTAGGATATAATGGACTGACTAGGCTTTTCTGATGGCACCCTTCTACTCATGTGTTTACCTAGCTTCACTGGAAGTAGGATTCCCATTATGAAATTTACAGTTATACATCTTATGCAGCACAACATGTCCCCACATCTCAGCTTTGGGATGTGGTAGAGCAAAAATTACCAAACCACTGTCTTCGTCGGGACCTCCCTGACACACTGTGTGGGTTTGAAGAAGATCTGAGGAGGTCACATTTTTCACCCAAAAAAACACTAAGGGGTACCCCTTTGTGTTTTTTTAGACTACATTTTTGACCATCTCAGATTCCTTCCAAGCTCACGATGTTGATTGAGCAGGTCCTGACTTACACAGGAGTGTGATTATTTTCAGCCTATCTCATCCCAAAGCTGAGATATGAGGACTAACGTAACTGTGATTTTCTCTCAATAGGTTTATTGGTGTTGAATATATTGGAGTTAAATTTATGAGCTTGTTATACATCCAATAAAGCAAAATACAGATGAAATGTAGGATATAATGGACTGACTAGGCTTTTCTGATGGCACCCTTCTACTCATGTGCTTACCTAGCTTCACTGGAAGTGTAGGAAACCGATCATGAAATCTACAGTTATACATCTTATGCAGCACAACATGTCCTTACATCTCAGCTTTGGGATGTGCTAGAGTAAAAATTACCAAACCAGTGTCTTCATCGGGACCTCCCTGACACACTGTGTGGGTTTGAAGAAGATCTGAGGAGGTCACATTTTTCACCCAAAAATAACACAAATAACACAAAAAACCCTGTTATACATCCAATAATTGACTGACTAGGCTTTTCTGATGGCACCCTTCTACTCATGTGTTTACCTAGCTTCACTGGAAGTAGGAAACCGATCATGAAATTTACAGTTATACATCTTATGCAGCAAAACATGTCCCTACATCTCAGCTTTGGGATGTGGTAGAGCAAAAATTACCACACCACTGTCTTCATCGGGACCTCCCTGAGACACTGTGTGGGTTTGAAGAAGATCTGAGGAGGTCACATTTTTCACCCAAAAAAACACTAAAGGGTACCCCTTTGTGTTTTTTCAGACTACATTTTTGACCATCTCAGATTCTTTCCAAACTCACAATGTTGATTGAGCAGGCCCTGACTTACACAGGGCTGTGATTATTTTCAGCCTATCTTATCCCAAAGCTGACATATGAGGACTAACGTAACTGGGATTTTCTCTCCATAGGTTTATTGGTGTTGAATATATTGGAGTTAAATTTATGAGCTTGTTATACATCCAATAAAGCAAAATACAGATGCAATGTAGGATATAATGGACTGACTAGGCTTTTCTGATGGCACCCTTCTACTCATGTGCTTACCTAGCTTAACTGGAAGTAGGAAACCGATCATGAAATTTACAGTTATACATCTTATGCAGCACAACATGTCCTTACAACTCAGCTTTGGGATGTGGTAGAGCAAAAATTACCAAACCACTGTCTTCATCGGGACCTCCCTGACACACTGTGTGGGTTTGAAGAAGATCTGAGGAGGTCACATTTTTCACCCAAAAAAACACTAAGGGGTACCCCTTTGTGTTTTTTTAGACTACATTTTTGACCATCTCAGATTCCTTCCAAACTCACGATGTTGATTGAGCAGGTCCTGACTTACACAGGAGTGTGATTATTTTCAGCCTATCTCATCCCAAAGCTGAGATATGAGGACTAACGTAACTGGGATTTTCTCTCAATAGGTTTATTGGTGTTGAATATATTGGAGTTAAATTTATGAGCTTGTTATACATCCAATAAAGCAAAATACAGATGCAATGTAGGATATAATGGACTGACTAGGCTTTTCTGATGGCACCCTTCTACTCATGAGTTTACCTAGCTTCACTGGAAGTAGGAAACCGATCATGAAATTTATAGTTATACATCTTATGCAGCACAACATGTCCCCACATCTCAGCTTTGGGATGTGGTAGGACAAAAATTACCACACCACTGTCTTCGTCGGGACCTCCCTGACACACTGTGTGGGTTTGAAAAAGATCTGAGGAGGTCACATTTTTCACCCAAAAAAACACTAAGGGGTACCCCTTTGTGTTTTTTTAGACTACATTTTTGACCATCTCAGATTCCTTCCAAACTCACGATGTTGATTGAGCAGGTCCTGACTTACACAGGAGTGTGATTATTTTCAGCCTATCTCATCCCAAAGCTGAGATATGAGGACTAACGTAACTGGGATTTTCTCTCAATAGGTTTATTGGTGTTGAATATATTGGAGTTAAATTTATGAGCTTGTTATACATTCAATAAAGCAAAATACAGATGCAATGTAGGATATAATGGACTGACTAGGCTTTTCTGATGCCCCCCTTCTACTCATGTGTTTACCTAGCTTCACTGGAAGTAGGAATCCCATCATTAAATTTACAGTTATACATCTTATGCAGCACAACATGTCCCTACATCTCAGCTTTGGGATGTGGTAGAGCAAAAATTACCACACCACTGTCTTCATCGGGACCTCCCTGACACACTGTGTGGGTTTGAAGAAGATCTGAGGAGGTCACATTTTTCACCCAAAAAAACATCTGAGGAGGTCACATTTTTCACCCAAAAAAACACTAAGGGGTACCCCTTTGTGTTTTTTTAGACTACATTTTTGACCATCTCAGATTCCTTCCAAACTCACGATGTTGATTGAGCAGGTCCTGACTTACACAGGAGTGTGATTATTTTCAGCCTATCTCATCCCAAAGCTGAGATATGAGGACTAACGTAACTGGGATTTTCTCTCAATAGGTTTATTGGTGTTGAATATATTGGAGTTAAATTTATGAGCTTGTTATACATCCAATAAAGCAAAATACAGATGCAATGTAGGATATAATGGACTGACTAGGCTTTTCTGATGGCACCCTTCTACTCATGTGTTTACCTAGCTTCACTGGAAGTAGGAAACCGATCATGAAATTTATAGTTATACATCTTATGCAGCACAACATGTCCCCACATCTCAGCTTTGGGATGTGGTAGAGCAAAAATTACCACACCACTGTCTTCGTCTGGACATCCCTGACACACTGTGTGGGTTTGAAAAAGATCTGAGGAGGTCACATATTTCACCCAAAAAAACACTAAGGGGTACCCCTTTGTGTTTTTTTAGACTACATTTTTGACCATCTCAGATTCCTTCCAAACTCACGATGTTGATTGAGCAGGTCCTGACTTACACAGGAGTGTGATTATTTTCAGCCTATCTCATCCCAAAGCTGAGATATGAGGACTAACGTAACTGGGATTTTCTCTCAATAGGTGTTGAATATATTGGAGTTAAATTTATGAGCTTGTTATACATCCAATAAAGCAAAATACAGATGCAATGTAGGATATAATGGACTGACTAGGCTTTTCTGATGCCCCCCTTCTACTCATGTGTTTACCTAGCTTCACCGGAAGTAGGAATCCCATCATGAAATTTACAGTTATACATCTTATGCAGCACAACATGTCCCTACATCTCAGCTTTGGGATGTGGTAGAGCAAAAATTACCAAACCACTGTCTTCATCGGGACCTCCCTGACACACTGTGTGGGTTTGAAGAAGATCTGAGGAGGTCACATTTTTCACCCAAAAAAACATCTGAGGAGGTCACATTTTTCACCCAAAAAAACACTAAGGGGTACCCCTTTGTTTTTTTAGACTACATTTTTGACCATCTCAGATTCCTTCCAAACTCACGATGTTGATTGAGCAGGTCCTGACTTACACAGGAGTGTGATTATTTTCAGCCTATCTCATCCCAAAGCTGAGATATGAGGACTAACGTAACTGGGATTTTCTCTCAATAGGTTTATTGGTGTTGAATATATTGGAGTTAAATTTATGAGCTTGTTATACATTCAATAAAGCAAAATACAGATGCAATGTAGGATATAATGGACTGACTAGGCTTTTCTGATGCCCCCCTTCTACTCATGTGTTTACCTAGCTTCACTGGAAGTAGGAATCCCATCATTAAATTTACAGTTATACATCTTATGCAGCACAACATGTCCCTACATCTCAGCTTTGGGATGTGGTAGAGCAAAAATTACCACACCACTGTCTTCATCGGGACCTCCCTGACACACTGTGTGGGTTTGAAGAAGATCTGAGGAGGTCACATTTTTCACCCAAAAAAACATCTGAGGAGGTCACATTTTTCACCCAAAAAAACACTAAGGGGTACCCCTTTGTGTTTTTTTAGACTACATTTTTGACCATCTCAGATTCCTTCCAAACTCACGATGTTGATTGAACAGGTCCTGACTTACACAGGAGTGTGATTATTTCCAGCCTATCTCATCCCAAAGCTGAGATATGAGGACTAACGTAACTGGGATTTTCTCTCAATAGGTTTATTGGTGTTGAATATATTGGAGTTAAATTTATGAGTTTGTTATACATCCAATAAAGCAAAATGCAGATGCAATGTAGGATATAATGGACTGACTAGGCTTTTCTGATGCCCCCCTTCTACTCATGTGTTTACCTAGCTTCACTGGAAGTAGGAATCCCATCATTAAATTTACAGTTATACATCTTATGCAGCACAACATGTCCTTACATCTCAGCTTTGGGATGTGGTAGAGCAAAATATACCACACCACTGTCTTCGTCTGGACCTCCCTGACACACTGTGTGGGTTTGAAAAAGATCTAAGGAGGTCACATTTTTCACCCAAAAAAACACTAAGGGGTACCCCTTTGTGTTTTTTTAGACTACATTTTTGACCATTTCAGATTCCTTCCAAACTCACGAAGTTGATTGAGCAGGTCCTGACTTACACAGGAGTGTGATTATTTTCAGCCTATCTCGTCCCAAAGTTGAGATATGAGGACTAACGTAACTGGGATTTTCTCTCAATAGGTTTATTGGTGTTGAATATATTGGAGTTAAATTTATGAGCTTGTTATACATGCAATAAAGCAAAATACAGATGCAATGTAGGATATAATGGACTGACTAGGCTTTTCTGATGGCACCCTTCTACTCATGTGCTTATCTAGCTTCACTGGAAGTAGGAATCCCATCATGAAATTTACAGTTATACATCTTATGCAGCACAACATGTCCTTACATCTCAGCTTTGGGATGTGGTAGAGCAAAAATTACCACACCACTGTCTTCGTCTAGACCTCCCTGACACACTGTGTGGGTTTGAAAAAGATCTGAGTAGGTCACATTTTTCACCTCCCTGACACACTGTGTGGGTTTGAAGAAGATCTAAGGAGGTCACATTTTTCACCCAAAAAAACACTAAGGGGTACCCCTTTGTGTTTTTTTAGACTACATTTTTGACCATTTCAGATTCCTTCCAAACTCACGATGTTGATTGAGCAGGTCCTGACTTACACAGGATTGTGATTATTTTCAGCCTATCTCGTCCCAAAGCTGAGATGTGAGGACTAACATAACTGGGATTTTCTCTCAATAGGTTTATTGGTGTTGAATATATTGGAGTTAAATTTATGAGCTTGTTATACATCCAATAAAGCAAAATACAGATGCAATGTAGGATATAATGGACTGACTAGGTTTGTACCCCTTTGTGTTTTTTTAGACTACATTTTGACCGTCTCAGATTTCTTCCAAACTCACGATGTTGATTGAGCAGGTCCTGATTTACACAGGGGTGTGATTATTTTCAGCCTATCTCATCCCAAAGCTGAGATATGAGGACTAACGTAACTGGGATTTTCTCTCAATAGGTTTATTGGTGTTGAATATATTGGAGTTAAATTTATGAGCTTGTTATACATCCAATAAAGCAAAATACAGATGCAATGTAGGATATAATGGACTGACTAGGTTTTTCTGATGGCACCCTTTTACTCATGTGTTTACCTAGCTTCACTGGAAGTAGGAATCCCATCATGAAATTTACAGTTATACATCTTATGCAGCACAACATGTCCCTACATCTCAGCTTTGGGATGTGGTAGAGCAAAAATTACTACACCACTGTCTTTGTCGGGACCTCCCTGACACACTGTGTGGGTTTGAAGAAGATCTGAGGAGGTCACATTTTTCACCCAAAAAAACACTAAGGGGTACCCCTTTGTGTTTTTTTAGACTATATTGTTGACCGTCTCAGATTTCTTCCAAACTCACGATGTTGATTGAGCAGGTCCTGACTTACACAGGAGTGTGATTATTTTCAGCCTATCTCATCCCAAAGCTGAGATATGAGGACTAAAGTAACTGGGATTTTCTCTCAATAGGTTTATTGGTGTTGAATACATTGGAGTTAAATTTATGAGCTTGTTATACATCCAATTAAGCAAAATACAGATGCAATGGAGGATATAATGGACTGACTAGGTTTGTACCCCTTTGTGTTTTTTTAGACTACATTTTGACTGTCTCAGATTTCTTCCAAACTCACGATGTTGATTGAGCAGGTCCTGACTTACACAGGGGTGTGATTATTTTCAGCCTATCTCATCCCAAAGCTGAGATATGAGGACTAACGTAACTGGGATTTTCTCTCAATAGGTTTATTGGTGTTGATTATATTGGAGTTAAATTTATGAGCTTGTTATACATCCAATAAAGCAAAATACAGATGCAATGTAGGATATAATGGACTGACTAGGCTTTTCTGATGGCCCCATTCTACCCATGTGTTTACCTAGCTTCACTGGAAGTACGAATCCCATCATGAAATTTACAGTTATACATCTTATGCTGCAAAACATGTCCCTACATCTCAGCTTTGGGATGTGGTATAGCAAAAATTACCACACCACTGTCTTCATCAGAACCTCCCTGACACACTGTGTGGGATTGAAAAAGATCTGAGGAGGTCACATTTTTCACCCAAAAAAACACTACGGGGTACCCCTTTGTGTTTTTTTAGACTACATTTTTGACCGTCTCAGATTTCTTCCAAACTTTCGATGTTGATTGAGCAGGTCCTGACTTACACAAGGCTGTGATTATTTTCAGCCTATTTCGTCCCAAAGCTGAGATATGAGGACTAACGTAACTGGGATTTTCTCTCAATAGGTTTATTGGTGTTGAATATATTTGAGTTAAATTTATGAGCTTGTTATACATCCAATTAAGCAAAATACAGATGCAATGGAGGATATAATGGACTGACTAGGCTTTTCTGATGGCCCCGTTCTACTCATGTGTTTACCTAGCTTCAATGGAAGTAGGAATCTCATCATGAAATTTACAGTTATACATCTTATGCTGCACAACATGTCCCTACATCTCACCTTTAGGATGTGGTAGAGCAAAAATTACCACACCACTGTCTTCGTCGGGACCTCCCTGACACACTGTGTGAGTTTGAAAAAGATCTGAGGAGGTCACATTTTTCACCCAAAAAAACACTAAGTGGTACTCCTTTGTGTTTTTTTAGACTACATTTTTGACCATCTCAGATTCCTTCCAAACTTTCGATGTTGATTGAGCATGTCCTGACTTAAACAGGGCTGTGATTATTTTCAGCCTATCTCGTCCCAAAGCTGAGATATGAGGACTAACGTAACTGGGATTTTCTCTCAATAGGCTTATTGGTGTTGAATACATTGGAGTTAAATTTATGAGCTTGTTATACATCCAATTAAGCAAAATACAGATGCAATGTAGGATATAATGGACTGACTAGGTTTGTACCCCTTTGTGTTTTTTTAGACTACATTTTTGACCATTTCAGATTCCTTCCAAACTTTCGATGTTGATTTCGCAGGTCCTGACTTACACAAGGCTGTGATTATTTTCAGCCTATCTTGTCCCAAAGCTGAGATATGAGGAGTAACGTAACTGGGATTTTCTCTCAATAGGTTTGTTGGTGTTGAACATATTGGAATTAAATTTATGAGCTTGTTATACATCCAATTAAGCAAAATACAGATGCAATATAGGATATAATGGACTGACTAGGTTTTTCTGATGGCACCCTTCTACTCATGTGTTTACCTAGCTTCACTGGAAGTAGGAATCCCATCATGAAATTTACAGTTATACATCTTATGCAGCACAACATGTCCCTACATCTCAGCTTTGGGATGTGGTAGACCAAAAATTACCACACCACTGTCTTCGTCGGGACCTCCCTGACACACTGTGTGGGTTTGAAAAAGATCTGAGGAGGTCACATTTTTCACCCAAAAAAACACTAAGTGGTACTCCTTTGTGTTTTTTTAGACTACATTTTTGACCATCTCAGATTCCTTCCAAACGTTCGATGTTGATTGAGCAGGTCCTGACTTACACAGGGATGTGATTATTTTCAGTAAATCTCATCCCAAAGCTGAGATATGCGGACTAACGTAACTGGGATTTTCTCTCAATAGGCTAATTGGTGTTGAATATATTGGAGTTAAATTTATGAACTTGTTATACATCCAATTAAGCAAAATACAGATGCAATGTAGGATATAATGGACTGACTAGGTTTGTACCCCTTTGTGTTTTTTTAGACTACATTTTTGACCATTTCAGATTCCTTCCAAACTTTCGATGTTGATTGAGCAGGTCCTGACTTACACAAAGCTGTGATTATTTTCAGCCTATCTCGTCCCAAAGCTGAGATATGAGGACTAACGTAACTGGGATTTTCTCTCAATAGGTTTATTGGTGTAACATATTGGAATTAAATTTATGAGCTTGTTATACATCCAATAAAGCAAAATACAGATGCAATGTAGGATATAATGGACTGACTAGGCTTTTCTCATGCCCCCCTTCTACTCATGTGTTTACCTAGCTTCACTGGAAGTAGGAATCCCATCATTAAATTTACAGTTATACATCTTATGCAGCACAACATGTCCCTACATCTCAGCTTTGGGATGTGGTAGAGCAAAAATTACCACACCACTGTCTTCGTCGGGACCTCCGTGACACACTGTGTGGGTTTGAAGAAGATCTAAGGAGGTATAAAGCTATTGAGAGAAAATCCCAGTTACGTTAGTCCTCATATCTCAGCTTTGGGATGAGATAGGCTGAAAATAATCACACTCCTGTGTAAGTCAGGACCTGCTCAATCAACATCGTGAGTTTGGAAGGAATCTGAGATGGTCAAAAATGTAGTCTAAAAAAACACAAAGGTGTACCCCTTAGTGTTTTTTTGGGTGAAAAATGTAACTTCGTCAGATCTTCTTCAAACCCACACCGAGTGTCAGGGAGGTCCTGACAAAGACAGTGGTGTGGTAATTTTTGCTCTACCACATCCCAATGCTGAGATGTGGGGACATGTTGTGCTGCATAAGATGTATAACTGTAAATTTCATGATGGGATTCCTACTTCCAGTGAAGCTAGGTAAACACATGAGTAGAAGGGTGCGATCAGAAAAGCCTAGTCAGTCCGTTATATCCTACATTGCATCTGTATTTTGCTTTATTGGATGTATAACAAGCTCATAAATTTAATTCCAATATATTCAACACCAATAAACCTATTGAGAGAAAATCCCAGTTACGTTAGTCCTCATATCTCAGCTTTGGGATGAGATAGGCTGAAAATAATCACACCCCTGTGTAAGTCAGGACCTGATCAATCAACATAGTGAGTTTGGAAGAAATTCGAGACGGTCAAAAATGTAGTCTAAATAAAAACAAAGGGGTGTTTTTTTTTCTTAGTGTTTTTTTGGGTAAAAAAAAAAACCGGTGTGCCAGGGAGGTCCTGATGAAGACAGTGGTGTGGTAATTTTTGCTCTACCACATCCCAGAGCTGAGATATAGGGACATGTTGTGCTGCATAAGATGTATAACGTTTTGTCTTTGACACGGCGTCCGGGGCCGTTTCTGCAGGAGCTGGTCTAGGCGGATGGATAAAGAGATTAACTGATCCAAGGATAATCCGTCATCTCGACAAGCCAGTTCTGTAAGTATCTCTGGATTGAGACCATTCCGAAAAACATTAATTAGTGCAGGTTCATTCCAACCACATCCAGCCGCAATTGTCCGAAACTCTAACGCATAAGCGGCTGCTGTTCGAGCTCCTTGCTTACGTGTGAGAAGAATCTCACCACAAGAACGTCCCTCAGTAGCATGGTCAAATACCTCACGGAATGTAGTGACAAATTCGGGGTATGTGTTATTGACAATATTGTTCCAAATAGCGGTGGCCCACTCAAGTGCTTTACCAGACAGACGGGAGACCAGAAAAGCGATTTTTGCCTGATCGTTACTGGGAGGTGAATTCTCAAAAAATATGGAACATTGTAATAAAAATCTGCTACATTTAGCCGGATCACCCTCAAAAATCTCCGGTTTACTGACAGGATAACGTGAAGTCGAACTAACAGACACTGTAGGAGGACTGGGATTAGCTTTAGGAGCAGGAATACAGGCTATAAGGGCGTTCACACACTCCAACACTTGTTTCAGTTGGAGCTGTTGACTCTGTTGTTGTTGAGCGAGAGAGTCGACAGATTGGGTCACACTAGCTAACATTTGCTGGTGTTGACCAAGCATATGGCCCTGACTAGTAATAGCCGTTCTAACGGCATCTGTGTCTGCTGTCTGCATGGTGGCCGAGTATTCTGTCAGGACAGAACAGAAAGCTGACAATCGCAGAACACAGTAAACTCTTTTTTAATGACGTTATCCAAAAGAGTAATCACAAGGCAAGCAAGGTTCAAAACAGGGAGCAAACAGTACCTCAGAGGATAAGCGAACACCGTAGTCGAAAATCAGGCAGAGTTCAAAAACCGAAGAATACAGACAGTATTCTGTCCCCAGTACAGGGACAAGGCAGGAGACGTAATCCGGGAAAACAGGCAGGAAGTAGGCATCAAGAAATCGTCAGACTAATAACAAGAGAATGTGTTGTAAGCTGGGATAAACCACTGCAATACTCGGCAGAGAAAAGTTCAGTGATAGGAGTATAAATAGGGAAACAAACAGGTGTGTGTAATTAGAATTCAGGCGAGGGAGACCTGTGGGTAGTCATGTGACTGACGGGTGCATTCTGGGAATTGGAGTCCTGGGATGTAGGTGTGACATTAGGTAAAATAGATTTAAAGGTAAAAGTAACAGTTGTCACCGCGACCCTGAAATGGAGAAGCGGAGAAGAAAATGATGATGATGATGATGATGAGTAACAGTTGTTGTAACAGTGTAATAGAAGCAGATGAAATCGTTTTCAGTTGAAGTGAAGTATAAGTACCAAACCAGCACCAGTTTAATTCTGAACTGTGTAACTATGTAGCATATTAGCAGTTGAAGAAACTCATATCAACAATACAATTATGCTAACAATAATATATTATTACTCAAAACTTTCAGCTTTACTATTGTTTTATATACTAATATATTCAATGAAGTATACAAAATGGCCGACACTAGAGTCTGAGTGTAATCGAGATAAAATGGTGGCTGTTTCACACTACACCAAAGTATTTCCATGAAAACTCTCATAATTATGAATTAAATTCATGTATGAATTAATGTGTAGTTTTAACAGTGATAGACTTTTTCATTTACTTGAATTAAGGTTCTCAAAACAATTTGCCTCAATTGTTTTTAATGACTGGCCTATTATTATTAGTAGGCTGATCTACGGAAGCCCTGAAATGTATTGTGTGTTCTTGAGACAAAGATTCAGATTATCTGTTTATTTTCTGCCTGCTATATACACCAAAAACTGTTGAAAATTATTTTTGGCATCATTTGTATAATTTTAGCTATTAAAAGCTAAAAAGGCTAACATTTATCATACATTGACCAGCAGGGGGCAGATTAAAAGATATTCCAGGGGGTAAGGAAGGGGCTGAGGAGCTAGGTGCTAAGATTTAGCCTGCTGTTCCATCTCTAACACAATACAGTGGCCACAGCCAAACGATGAACGAACTGGCCACAGCCACAGGAGAGACAAATAGCTCAGCTGTGTTTAATTATTCAAAAAAAAAAATTAAAATGCACTTATTCTTTTCAGTGTACACATAGTAAAGATTTAACACTGGTAATGCAAAGGCTATAAACCTATATCATTAACTATCAATTGCCTATTTGTCTATACTAAGATACATATTATCCTCATCTCATTCTTCATGCCCTGTGATAATTGACACCCTGTCAAGGGTGTACTTGCCTTGGCTCAGTGCACATCAGCACCCTGATCTGGAAGAAGCAGTAACAGAAAATTAATAAAATAATGAATAAATAAACAAGAGAATAAAAAAAACACATCAGAACAAAATGCATATTTGACCATCATCAGGGTACAGTTATATCAATGCATACAGCAACACCATCCGTAAATGCTTTTGATACATGACCATTAAAATGAATGCAGTTGAATTTACAAATTTACAGATCACAGATAACCTGCTAGTCTATATAGTGTTTAGTATTTCAGTTGAGCTAGTCAAATGAAAATTTGGTATTGATTTAAGAAGTGAAAATCAGCAAACACCAACAATTGCAAAAGTAAAAAATGCACAAAAAATTCAAATATCCAATAGTTCCTCTGAAATTTATGTTAGTAATAGCGAGTCTCTTTGCTGCAGTAACAGCTTCTATTCTGGGAATGCTTTGAAGTTTTATATCAGGGGCTGATATCAGATGATTTTGTTTCTGAATCACTAACTTGACACTATCTCATCGCAAAATTATTAAATAGGAGAATGTATGTCCACTGCTTTATACCCTCCTAGGCCACCACTTGCTAGGCTGCCATTGTAAATAAGAACTTGTTCTTAATTACTTGCCTGGTTAAAGTACAAGAGTAAACAAGAGTACTGGGCATGGTCATCCTTGGCTCATGTGCAACTGCTTCAGAGCAACCCATGCTTTTATACACGGATTATACAAACTGTGCAAAACTGTTTACAGTAACTTTAAGGGTTTCTACAAATGTTTAAACATACAATGTACAGTTTATTCCAAATGTAATGTACACTGGACATACAATGACAAATTTTGTACCCTAATAACATATTAATTAACATTGTTTGTGATAACAGATATAATAAAAAGATTATACAGTGCATCTTATACAATGTAAATATAAAGCACCTAAAATAATGAATTGCCAATGCTAATATGAAGACAGAACCAGCAGAACAGGATGAGGTTGGTAGAGTGAGGTTTGATGATGGAGGTCTCCAGTGCTTGGACCTGTTTTATTGGATTTGCACAATTTTCAGTGTGCAGCCTGTACACACTGAAGCCAGATATGTGTTTTTCAATGTCTCTGTATACTGAAATTACACACACACACACACACACACACACACACACACACACAAATAATTTAAAGACAAGCAAAAAAAAAAAAAAAGCACACTCACTGTCCTCTGAGGGACTTTATTTATTTTATTATATTGTATTAAGTGTTATGGCTTTGATATATGACTGTGCCCAGCTAAACCTCTTTTAAGTGTTTTTTTTTTTTTTTTACATGGACACAGAACTGATAAAATCTTGATTTTTTTTTCAAAATTATATTTATGATGGTGAAATTCACCTATATTAATAAAACCTTAATATATAGCACTTTTTAGAATTTCAGTTTATTTTCACAATATGATAAAACTTGGCAGTAAAATCTGGAGATTAAAAAAAAAAAATCTAGCTTTCAGTCAGCAGAATACACTCACATTCTGCAGGTCCTGCAGTACTACGTCTCTTCCAGCTCCAGACAAAACACGTACTTGAATTATATAAATTGTATCACCTGTTAAAACACAAGAACATGTAGTGATATCCTATCATGCAAATAATCCTACCGTTACCTTAAGGATCAATATGGTATACATCTCTTTAAAATTCTTTTAAATTCTGCATTTAAAATAACAAGAAGAGAGAGCTGAATTGGTGTTGATCATTCCAAAAGGTTGTGAATCTTACAAATGTCCAAGGTTACAGCTATTTCAAGAATTCAATAATGGAGTGTAAAGAGATTGTTATGTTAATATAGGCAAATTAATAAAAAATTATTTCTAAATTGGTCATTCAGTGATCAATTCATGATGCTCTAGCCAGTCTTGACCAGAAATTCATTCATTTATTCATTCATTGTCTGTAAGTGTTTATCCAGTTCAGGCCCGTGTTGGGTCACAGGGTGACACACACACATTCACTCACACCTATGAACACTTTTGAGTTGCCAATCCACCTACTAACATGTGTTTTTGGACTGTGGGTGGAAACCGGAGCACCTGGAGGAATCCCACATGGACATGGGAGAACACACTAAACTCCTCACAGATAATCACCCAGAGTGGGGCTTGAACCCACAACATCCAGGTCCCTTGTGCTGTGTGATTGCGATACTACCTTCAAACTGTTAACACATCTGACTATTATGCTATTACTTTATATATTATTAACATGTTAATTCAATAACTTACCTGCAGAAGCAGTAGGTTGTGCTGATTTAGTTAAAAATTTTATTAAACAAGAGATAAAAGAAAAAAAAAATCAATCAATATTAAGCCTAACAAATAAACTGTAGGCTGTTGAAGAATAAATTACCATCAATAACGTACTAATAAGTTTGTAATGTATCATTTTAATTCAAAATACAACGTTTCTCCCACTCCCACTCATTTTTCATTTTATAGTAACTGGTGCATAGTACTAACAATAATACTATTTCTTTAATTTTACAATAAATAACAAAATTGTAAGTATTTTTTTGTCACTGCATTTGCATTGAGTTTTTTAAAGAATAAGTACTGCAAAACATGTACACCAGTTTTTTCTGTTCTTGGGGATAATATTGTATCCAAGAGTATATGTGTATTTTGCTTTAAATAATTTAAAATGCTGAGAAACATACTTTTTCACACCTAATAGTTTGTAACTTATAAAGAAAACAATGATGATCATTATAATGATGCTATAGTCAATCATGCATAATTAGATATAATGATAGAAATTAACATTCAAAGAGAAATCCCACAATCACTTTGTTTTCTAAGAAAATGTATTTACTGACCACAGATTTCAAAATACTGAATTAAGCCCACACCACCTCCAGAAGCCTCAATAGTGAAGTTCTTAACCTTACCTTTTACCATGAAATGAAAAGATATAGCATTCATTCTAAGATAAATGCTATATTTAAGTTTGTTTCTAAAGAAAATTACTTCATTAACACAAGCTGTCAATATATATCCTTCAAGTCTCTGATATCTGTTGATAGTTTTGCAGAATGCATTTTGGAGATAAGAGATAAGATTTTTCAGTGAAAAATTCATTGCATGGATTATTCATGATTAGTTGTTATAGGGGGTGATCTCCTGAAATGTCTCTACATGTGCAATTTAATTTAAACCTTGGACTTGAATTTTACTTTAAAGGGACTTCAAACTTTGGAAAACAGAACATTATATGTTAATATTAATTTTCTACATCTTAATACAATAGCAAGTTTTATAATTTACTAGGAGTCAGTGTTGTAGTTGTCGCTGTAGTAATAACTGATGATGTATCCGACAAATGGATAACAGCAAATTACAACAAAAAAAGCACCCATTGATGAATCTTCTAGCAATCATTAAATGCACAAAGTTTTTTGTGTAACGTAAATAAATAATAATAATTATAATTTAAATTTTAAGCATTCTCCCAATTTATTGTGCCATTTTACATTAACTGGTGTGAAGTATTAATAATGATACTCATATTTAATGTATAATGATACTTTATAAAATGTAAAACTTTTTAAAAGAATCTCTTTGTCAATGCATTCATTATGAGATCCTTTATTATTTATATGAAAAGGTGTGGAGTGGGATTGAAACCATTTGGAACCTTGAACATAAGTGAAAAATAATTTTTAACTTGTTAACTCAAAAGCAGGTTTTAGAACTTACTAGGAGTCGGTGTTGTAGATTTCACTGTAGTAACTGATGTATCAACAAAAATAACAACAAATTACAAAACTCATTGATTCAAACTCTAGCAATAACTACATTACAAATAAAACACAACACATCAATTGATTCATTCTAGCAATTATTACTTCTACAGATACGTAGGAATTACTTATATGTAGGAATTGGTAGGAATTATTAGTGACTAATCACAGCATGTTTTAATCAAGATTAGTTCTTCTTGGGGGAAGTCATATGATACATTGCTAAAGGTAACATTTAATTAAATATTTTGGGTTTCTATACAATAAGAAACATTGTGGGACAGGATTTAAACTGTTTATAAAATTTAACCTTATGAGTAATAACAATTTTTAACATGTTTAAAGTCAAAATCAGGTTTTAGAAAAATTATTAGGAGTCTGGGTTGTAGTTGTCACTGTAGTAATAACTGATGTATCCAACAAATGGATAACAGTAAATTACAACAAAAAAAGCACTCATTGATGAATCTCCTAGCAATCATTAAATGTACAATGTTTTATTTTTGGGTAACGTAAAAAATAACAATAATTATAATTCAAATTTTAAGCATTCTCTCAATTTTTTGTGCCATTTTACAAACCGGATTCCCAAAAAGTTGAGACAGCTAACATGTGGAGCTGCTAACATCTAATATTATATTCAGAATAGAACACAAATCACAGATCAAAAGTTGAAACTGAGAGAATGTATCATTTTAAGGGAAAAATGTTGTTTCAAAATTTCATGGCATCAACAAATCCCAAAAAAGTTGGGACAAGGCCATTTTTTACCACTGTGTGGCATCCCCCCTTCTTCTTACAACACTCAACAGATGTCTGGGGACAGACCAATTTCTCAAGTTTAGAAATAGGAATGCTCTCCCATTCATGTCTAATACAGGCCTCTAACTGTTCAATCGTCTTGGGCCTTCTTTGTCGCACCTTCCTCTTTATGATGTGCCAAATGTTCTCTATAGGTGAAAGTTCTGGACTGCAGGCTGCCATTTCAGTACCCAGATCCTTCTCCTACGTAGCCATGATGGTGTGATTGCTGCAGAATGTGGTCTGGCATTATTTTGTTGAAAAATGCAGGGTCTTCCCTGAAAGAGATGACGTCTAGATGGGAGCATATGTCATTCTAGAACCTGAACATAGTTCTCTGCATTAATGGTGCCTTTCCAGACATGCAAGCTGCCCATGCCACAAGCACTCATGAAACCCTATACCATCAGTGATGCAGGCTTCTGAACGGAGCGTTGATAACAACCTGGGTTATCCTTGTCCTCTCTGGTCCGGATGACATGGCGTCCCAGTGTTCCATAAAGAATTTCAAATCGTGACTCATCTGACCACAGAACAGTCTTCCATTTTGCCACACTCCATTTTAAAAGACCCATGGCCCAGTGCAAACGTCTGAGCTTGTGGAGCTTGCTTAGAAATGGTTTCCTCTTTGCACTGTAGAATTTCAGCTGGCAACGGCGGATGGCACGGTGGATTGTGTTCACTGACAATGCTTTCTGGAAGTGTTCCTGAGCCCATTCTGTTATGTCCTTGACAGTGGCATTCCTGCTTGAGGTGCAGTGACGTTTAAGTGCCCGGAGATCACGAGCATCCAGTAGAGTTTTACGGCCTTGACCCTTACGCACAGCAATTATTCCAGATTCTCTGAATCTTTTGATGATGTTATGCACGGTTGATGATAATAACTTAAAAGTCTTTGCTATTTTTCGCTGGGTAACACTATTCTGGTATTGCTGCTCTATCTTTCTGCGCAACAATGGTGGAATTGGTGATCCTCTTACCATCTTGGCTTCAGAGAGACACTGACACTCTGCGAGAGAGAAGTTCTTTTTATACCCAATCATGTTGTCAATTGACCTAATTAGTGTTAATTGGTCTTCCAGCTGTATGTAATATGCTCAATTTCCTATTTACAGCCACTTATTGCTACTTGTCCCAACTTTTTGGGGATTTGTTGACACTGAAATTTTAAATTAACATATTTTTACTTTAAAATGTTACATTTACTCACATTAAACTTTTGATCTTTCATCTATATTCTATTACGAATAAAATATTGACATTTGCCATCTCCACATCATTGCATTCAGTTTTTATTCACAATTTGTTTAGTGTCCCAAAATTTTGGGAATTCGGTTTGTACATTAACTGGTGTGAAGTTTTAATAATGATATTCATCTTTAATGTATATTTTATAAAATGTAAAACTTTTGAAAAGAATCTCTTTGTCAATGCATTCATTATGAGATCCTTTATTATTTGTATGAAAAGGTGTGGAGTGGGATTGAAACCATTTGGAACCTTGAACATAAGTGAAAAATAATTTTTAACATGTTAACTCAAAAGCAGGATTTAGAACTTACTAGGAGTTGGTGTTGTAGATTTCACTGTAGTAACTGATGATGTATCAACAAAATAACAACAAATTACAAAACTCATTGATTCAAATTCTAGCAATAACTACATTACAAATAAAACACAACACATCTATTGATTCATTCTAGCAATTATTACATCTACAGATACATAGGAATTACTTATAGGTAGGAATTGGTAGAAATTATTAGTGACTAATCACAGCATGTTTTAATCAAGACTAGTTCTTCTTGGGGGAAGTCATCTGATACATTGCTAAATGTAACATTTACTTAAATACTATGGGTTTCTATAAAATAAGAAACATTGTGGGAAAGGATCTAAACTGTTTAATTTCCTAGGAGTTGGTGTGGTAGTTGTCACTGTAGTAATAACTGATGATGCTTTATAAAATGTAAGTGTAATATCATTGTCAATGCATTCATTATGAGATCCTTTATTATTTATATGAAAAGATGTAGAGTGGGATTGAAACCATTTGGAAACTTGAACAAAAAAAAATATGTTTAATATGTTAACTCAAAAGCAGGTTTTAGAACACATTAGGAGTCCATGTTATAGGTTTCACTGTAGTAGAACTTGTGTTAATCGCCTAAGACATTGTAATTAAAGAAGAAAGCTGTGATGATCAATATTATACTATATTCAGTCATGCACAGGAAAGCAAAGGAGCATAACTAGGTATTTTCTATCATTATAATATCCTCATAATAATCTAAGAGAAATGCCACATTCACACTGTTACTCATGAAAATATATCCATTCACCAGAGCTGCCAAAATATTGTGTTTAAGTCTCTTTGGTATTCTGTGGGTTTTACATAATGTATGGGGGTGAAGTAGAAAAAGAATTGTAGAGGTGACAGTGACAAAGTCATTTGATACACTATTAAAGGTACATTTTATTTCTATTGAATGAAGTTGTATTTTTCATGAAAAGATGCGGGGTGGGCTACTAACTGTTTGGAAAACTGAACGTAAATGAATCAATTTTAACCTGTTAAATCAAAAGTGGATTTTATAACTTACTAGTAGTCGGTGTTGTAGGTATCACTGTAGTAAAATCTGATGATAGAGCAAATAAATGGATGACAAAATTATAAAACACAAAACACACAATAATTCATTGTTGTTATTTGTACATTGTAAAAGGTACAAATAAGTTTTAAAGTGTTCATTGTGTAACATATGAATCTAAATGAAATTCAAACATCTCCCACTCTTTAAATAATTGATAATAACTTGTGCATAGTTTTAAAACTGACACTTATAATTGTATTTTACCAAATAATCTAAAAAATAAGTACTTTGAAAATGACAAGCGAGAGGAATTAATTTTAACATTGCATTCAAGGCAAAAGAACTCCAAAAGCATGTGCTTCATTGTGTCCTTTATTGTATCCACATGTATGTGTGAGTTTTAGTTAATATTATTTAAAATGATTACTTGAATGTAAATTATCTGTAACATATCATATTAATACATAAGTTCTATTTAATTTTTTTGTTAAAAGAAAAAAAATTCATTTTAGTGCTTATCAACAATCACCATAAAATGACAAAACAGTCAGAGAGTACTTGAATGTTAAATTACAATTATATGTTGCGCATAAATGATTAAAACTTGTGTTAATCACATAATACATTGAAATTAATGAAGAAAACTGTGATGATCAATATCATACTGTATTGAGTCATGCGCAGGAAAGAAAAGGAGCATAACTAGATATTTTCTATCATTATAATATCCTCATAACAATCTAAGAGAAATGCCACATTCACACTGTTACTCATGAAAATATATCCATTCATCAGAGCTGTCAAAATATTGTGTTTAAGTCTCTGTGGTGTTCTGTGGCTTTTGCATAATGTATGGGGGTGAAATGGAAAAAAAAAATTGGTCAAGGTGCCAGTGACTAAGTCATCTGATACACTTTTAAAGGTACATTTTATTTTAATTGAATGAAGTTGTATTTTTTCATGAAAATATGCAGGGTGGGCTACAAACTGTTTGGAAAACTGAACATAATTGAATCAATTTTAACATGTTAAATCAAAAGTGGATTTTATATCTTACTAGTAGTCGGTGCTGTAGGTATCACTGTAGTAATATCTGATGATATATCAAACAAATGGATGACAAAAAATGATAAAACACAAAACACACACTGATTCATTGTTGTTATTTGTACATTGTAAAATGTACAAATATGTTTTAAAGTGTTTATTGTGTAACATATGAATCTAAATGAAATTCAAACATCTCCCACTCTTTAAATAATTGATAATAACTTTTGCATAGTTTTAAAACTGACACTTATTATTGTACTTTACCGAAGAATCTAAAAAATATGTACTTTGAAAATGACAAGCGAGAGGAATAAATTTTAACATTGCATTCAAGGCAAAAGCACTCCAAAAGCATGTGCTTCATTGTGTCCTTTATTGTATCCACATGTATGTGCGAGTTTTAGTTAAGATGATTTAAAATGATGACTTGAATGTACATTATCTGTAGCATATCATATTAATACTTAAGTTCAACTTTACTTTTTTGTTAAAAGAAAAAATATGTCATTTTAGTGCTTAGCAACAATCAACATAAAATGACAAAACAGTCAGAGAATGCTGGAATGTTAAAGTACAATTATATGTTACACATAAACAATAGAAACGTGTGTTAATCACCTAATACATTGTAATACAAGAAGAAAACTGTGATGATCAATATCATACTGTATTTAGTCATGTGCAGGAAAGAAAAGGAGCATAATTAGATATTTTCTATCACTATAATATCCTAATAACAATCTAAGAGAAATGCCACATTCACACTATTACTCATGAAAATGTATCCATTCACCAGAGCTGTCAAAATATTGTGTTTAAGTCTCTGTGGTATTCTGTGGCTTTTGCATAATGTATTGGGGTGAAATAGAAAAAAATGGCTGAGGTGTCAGTGATAGACTTTTAAAGGTACATTTTATTTCAATTGAATAAAGTTGTATTTTTTATGAAAAGATGCAGGGTGGGCTACAAACTGTTTGGAAAAGTGAATGTAAGTGAATCATTTTTAACATGTTAAATCAAAAGTGGATTTTATAACTTACTAGTAGTCGGTGTTGTAGGTATCACTGTAGTAATATCTGATGATAGAGCAAATAAATGGATGACAAAAAATTATAAAACACAAAACACACACTGATTCATTGTTGTTATTTGTACATTGTAAAAGGTACAAATATGTTTTAAAGTGTTCATTGTGTAACATATGAATCTAAATGAAATTCAAACATCTCCCACTCTTTAAATAATTGATAATAACTTGTGCATAGTTTTAAACTGACACTTATTAAGAGAAATGCCACATTCACATTGTTACTTGTGAAAATATATCCATTCAGCAGAGCTGTCAAAATATTGTGTTTAAGACTCCATGGTATTCTGTGGGTTTTGCATAATGTATTGGGGTGAAATAGAAAAAAAAATGGCTGAGGTGTCAGTGATAGACTTTTAAAGGTACATTTTATTTCAATTGAATAAAGTTGTATTTTTTATGAAAAGATGCAGGGTGGGCTACAAACTGTTTGGAAAAGTGAATGTAAGTGAATCATTTTTAACATGTTAAATCAAAAGTGGATTTTATAACTTACTAGTAGTCGGTGTTGTAGGTATCACTGTAGTAATATCTGATGATAGAGCAAATAAATGGATGACAAAAAATTATAAAACACAAAACACACACTGATTCATTGTTGTTATTTGTACATTGTAAAAGGAACAAATAAGTTTTAAAGTGTTTATTGTGTAACATATGAATCTAAATGAAATTCAAACATCTCCCACTCTTTAAATAAATAATAATAACTTGTGCATAGTTTTAAAACTGACACTTATTATTGTACTTTACCAAAGAATCTAAAAAATAAGTACTTTGAAAATGACAAGCGAGAGGAATTAATTTTAACATTGCATTCAAGGCAAAAGCACTCCAAAAGCATGTGCTTCATTGTGTCCTTTATTGTATCCACATGTATGTGTGAGTTTTATTTAATATTATTTAAAATGATTACTTGAATGTAAATTATCTGTAACATATCATATTAATACATAAGTTCTATTTAATTTTTTTGTTAAAAGAAAAAAAATTCATTTTAGTGCTTATCAACAATCACCATAAAATGACAAAACAGTCAGAGAGTACTTGAATGTTAAATTACAATTATATGTTGCGCATAAATGATTAAAACTTGTGTTAATCACATAATACATTGAAATTAATGAAGAAAACTGTGATGATCAATATCATACTGTATTGAGTCATGCGCAGGAAAGAAAAGGAGCATGACTAGATATTTTCTATCATTATAATATCCTAATAACAATCTAAGAGAAATGCCACATTCACACTGTTACTCATGAAAATGTATCCATTCACCAGAGCTGTCAAAATATTGTGTTTAAGTCTCTGTGGTATTCTGTGGCTTTTGCATAATGTATGGGGGTGAAATCGAAAAAAATTGGACAAGGTGCCAGTGACTAAGTCATCTGATACACTTTTAAATGTACATTTTATTTTAATTGAATGAAGTTGTATTTTTCATGAAAAGATGCAGGGTGGGCTACAAACTGCTTGGAAAACTGAACATAACTGAATCAATTTTAACATGTTAAATCAAAAGTGGATTTTACAACTTACTAGTAGTCGGTGCTGTAGGTATCACTGTAGTAATATCTGATGATATATCAAACAAATGGATGACAAAAAATTATAAAACACAAAACACACACTGATTCATTGTTGTTATTTGTACATTGTAAAAGGTACAAATATGTTTTAAAGTGTTCATTGTGTAACATATGAATCTAAATGAAATTCAAACATATCCCACTCTTTAAATAAATAATAATAACTTGTGCATAGTTTTAAAACTGACACTTATTATTGTACTTTACCGAAGAATCTAAAAAATATGTACTTTGAAAATGACAAGCGAGAGGAATAAATTTTAACATTGCATTCAAGGCAAAAGCACTCCAAAAGCATGTGCTTCATTGTGTCCTTTATTGTATCCACATGTATGTGCGAGTTTTAGTTAAGATGATTTAAAATGATGACTTGAATGTACATTATCTGTAGCATATCATATTAATACTTAAGTTCAACTTTACTTATTTGTTAAAAGAAAAAATATGTCATTTTAGTGCTTAGCAACAATCAACATAAAATGACAAAACAGTCAGAGAATGCTTGAATGTTAAATTACAATTATATGTTACACATAAACAATAAAAACGTGTGTTAATCACCTAATACATTGTAATACAAGAAGAAAACTGTGATGATCAATATCATACTGTATTTAGTCATGTGCAGGAAAGAAAAGGAGCATAATTAGATATTTTCTATCACTATAATATCCTAATAACAATCTAAGAGAAATGCCACATTCACACTATTACTCATGAAAATGTATCCATTCACCAGAGCTGTCAAAATATTTTGTTTAAGTCTCTGTGGTATTCTGTGGCTTTTGCATAATGTATGGGGGTGAAATCGAAAAAAATTGGTCAAGGTGCCAGTGACTAAGTCATCTGATACACTTTTAAATGTACGTTTTATTTTAATTGAATGAAGTTGTATTTTTCATGAAAAGATGCAGGGTGGGCTACAAACTGCTTGGAAAACTGAACATAACTGAATCAATTTTAACATGTTAAATCAAAAATGGATTTTATAACTTACTAGTAGTCGGTGTTGTAGGTATCACTGTAGTAATATCTGATGATAGAGCAAATAAATGGATGACAAAAAATTATAAAACACAAAACACACACTGATTCATTGTTGTTATTTGTACATTGTAAAAGGTACAAATATGTTTTAAAGTGTTCATTGTGTAACATATGAATCTAAATGAAATTCAAACATCTCCCACTCTTTAAATAATTGATAATAACTTGTGCATAGTTTTAAACTGACACTTATTAAGAGAAATGCCACATTCACATTGTTACTTGTGAAAATATATCCATTCAGCAGAGCTGTCAAAATATTGTGTTTAAGACTCCATGGTATTCTGTGGGTTTTGCATAATGTATTGTGGTGAAATAGAAAAAAAAATGGCTGAGGTGTCAGTGATAGACTTTTAAAGGTACATTTTATTTCAATTGAATAAAGTTGTATTTTTTATGAAAAGATGCAGGGTGGGCTACAAACTGTTTGGAAAAGTGAATGTAAGTGAATCATTTTTAACATGTTATATCAAAAGTGGATTTTATAACTTACTAGTAGTCGGTGTTGTAGGTATCACTGTAGTAATATCTGATGATAGAGCAAATAAATGGATCACAAAAAATTATAAAACACAAAACACACACTGATTCATTGTTGTTATTTGTACATTGTAAAAGGTACAAATATGTTTTAAATTGTTCATTGTGTAACATATGAATCTAAATGAAATTCAAACATCTCCCACTCTTTAAATAATTGATAATAACTTGTGCATAGTTTTAAAACTGACACTTATTAAGAGAAATGCCACATTCACATTGTTACTTGTGAAAATATATCCATTCAGCAGAGCTGTCAAAATATTGTGTTTAAGACTCCATGGTATTCTGTGGGTTTTGCATAATGTATTGGGGTGAAATAGAAAAAAAATGGCTGAGGTGTCAGTGATAGACTTTTAAAGGTACATTTTATTTCAATTGAATAAAGTTGTATTTTTTATGAAAAGATGCAGGGTGGGCTACAAACTGTTTGGAAAAGTGAATGCAAGTGAATCATTTTTAACATGTTATATCAAAAGTGGATTTTATAACTTACTAGTAGTCGGTGTTGTAGGTATCACTGTGGTAATACCTGATGATAGAGCAAATAAATGGATGACAAAAAATTATAAAACACAAAACACACACTGATTCATTGTTGTAATTTGTACATTGTAAAAGGTACAAATATGTTTTAAATTGTTCATTGTGTAACATATGAATCTAAATGAAATTCAAACATCTCCCACTCTTTAAATAATTGAAAATAACTTGTGCATAGTTTTAAAACTGACACTTATTAAGAGAAATGCCACATTCACATTGTTACTTGTGAAAATATATCCATTCAGCAGAGCTGTCAAAATAGTGTGTTTAAGACTCCATGGTATTCTGTGGGTTTTGCATAATGTATTGGGGTGAAATAGAAAAAAAATGGCTGAGGTGTCAGTGATAGACTTTTAAAGGTACATTTTATTTCAATTGAATAAAGTTGTATTTTTTATGAAAAGATGCAGGGTGGGCTACAAACTGTTTGGAAAAGTGAATGTAAGTGAATCATTTTTAACATGTTAAATCAAAAGTGGATTTTATAACTTACTAGTAGTCGGTGTTGTAGGTATCACTGTAGTAATATCTGATGATAGAGCAAATAAATGGATGACAAAAAATTATAAAACACAAAACACACACTGATTCATTGTTGTTATTTGTACATTGTAAAAGGAACAAATAAGTTTTAAAGTGTTCATTGTGTAACATATGAATCTAAATGAAATTCAAACATCTCCCACTCTTTAAATAAATAATAATAACTTGTGCATAGTTTTAAAACTGACACTTATTATTGTACTTTACCAAAGAATCTAAAAAATAAGTACTTTGAAAATGACAAGCGAGAGGAATTAATTTTAACATTGCATTCAAGGCAAAAGCACTCCAAAAGCATGTGCTTCATTGTGTCCTTTATTGTATCCACATGTATGTGTGAGTTTTATTTAATATTATTTAAAATGATTACTTGAATGTAAATTATCTGTAACATATCATATTAATACATAAGTTCTATTTAATTTTTTTGTTAAAAGAAAAAAAATTCATTTTAGTGCTTATCAACAATCACCATAAAATGACAAAACAGTCAGAGAGTACTTGAATGTTAAATTACAATTATATGTTGCGCATAAATGATTAAAACTTGTGTTAATCACATAATACATTGAAATTAATGAAGAAAACTGTGATGATCAATATCATACTGTATTGAGTCATGCGCAGGAAAGAAAAGGAGCATGACTAGATATTTTCTATCATTATAATATCCTAATAACAATCTAAGAGAAATGCCACATTCACACTGTTACTCATGAAAATGTATCCATTCACCAGAGCTGTCAAAATATTGTGTTTAAGTCTCTGTGGTATTCTGTGGCTTTTGCATAATGTATGGGGGTGAAATCGAAAAAAATTGGACAAGGTGCCAGTGACTAAGTCATCTGATACACTTTTAAATGTACATTTTATTTTAATTGAATGAAGTTGTATTTTTCATGAAAAGATGCAGGGTGGGCTACAAACTGCTTGGAAAACTGAACATAACTGAATCAATTTTAACATGTTAAATCAAAAGTGGATTTTACAACTTACTAGTAGTCGGTGCTGTAGGTATCACTGTAGTAATATCTGATGATATATCAAACAAATGGATGACAAAAAATTATAAAACACAAAACACACACTGATTCATTGTTGTTATTTGTACATTGTAAAAGGTACAAATATGTTTTAAAGTGTTCATTGTGTAACATATGAATCTAAATGAAATTCAAACATATCCCACTCTTTAAATAAATAATAATAACTTGTGCATAGTTTTAAAACTGACACTTATTATTGTACTTTACCGAAGAATCTAAAAAATATGTACTTTGAAAATGACAAGCGAGAGGAATAAATTTTAACATTGCATTCAAGGCAAAAGCACTCCAAAAGCATGTGCTTCATTGTGTCCTTTATTGTATCCACATGTATGTGCGAGTTTTAGTTAAGATGATTTAAAATGATGACTTGAATGTACATTATCTGTAGCATATCATATTAATACTTAAGTTCAACTTTACTTATTTGTTAAAAGAAAAAATATGTCATTTTAGTGCTTAGCAACAATCAACATAAAATGACAAAACAGTCAGAGAATGCTTGAATGTTAAATTACAATTATATGTTACACATAAACAATAAAAACGTGTGTTAATCACCTAATACATTGTAATACAAGAAGAAAACTGTGATGATCAATATCATACTGTATTTAGTCATGTGCAGGAAAGAAAAGGAGCATAATTAGATATTTTCTATCACTATAATATCCTAATAACAATCTAAGAGAAATGCCACATTCACACTATTACTCATGAAAATGTATCCATTCACCAGAGCTGTCAAAATATTTTGTTTAAGTCTCTGTGGTATTCTGTGGCTTTTGCATAATGTATGGGGGTGAAATCGAAAAAAATTGGTCAAGGTGCCAGTGACTAAGTCATCTGATACACTTTTAAATGTACGTTTTATTTTAATTGAATGAAGTTGTATTTTTCATGAAAAGATGCAGGGTGGGCTACAAACTGCTTGGAAAACTGAACATAACTGAATCAATTTTAACATGTTAAATCAAAAATGGATTTTATAACTTACTAGTAGTCGGTGTTGTAGGTATCACTGTAGTAATATCTGATGATAGAGCAAATAAATGGATGACAAAAAATTATAAAACACAAAACACACACTGATTCATTGTTGTTATTTGTACATTGTAAAAGGTACAAATATGTTTTAAAGTGTTCATTGTGTAACATATGAATCTAAATGAAATTCAAACATCTCCCACTCTTTAAATAATTGATAATAACTTGTGCATAGTTTTAAACTGACACTTATTAAGAGAAATGCCACATTCACATTGTTACTTGTGAAAATATATCCATTCAGCAGAGCTGTCAAAATATTGTGTTTAAGACTCCATGGTATTCTGTGGGTTTTGCATAATGTATTGTGGTGAAATAGAAAAAAAAATGGCTGAGGTGTCAGTGATAGACTTTTAAAGGTACATTTTATTTCAATTGAATAAAGTTGTATTTTTTATGAAAAGATGCAGGGTGGGCTACAAACTGTTTGGAAAAGTGAATGTAAGTGAATCATTTTTAACATGTTATATCAAAAGTGGATTTTATAACTTACTAGTAGTCGGTGTTGTAGGTATCACTGTAGTAATATCTGATGATAGAGCAAATAAATGGATCACAAAAAATTATAAAACACAAAACACACACTGATTCATTGTTGTTATTTGTACATTGTAAAAGGTACAAATATGTTTTAAATTGTTCATTGTGTAACATATGAATCTAAATGAAATTCAAACATCTCCCACTCTTTAAATAATTGATAATAACTTGTGCATAGTTTTAAAACTGACACTTATTAAGAGAAATGCCACATTCACATTGTTACTTGTGAAAATATATCCATTCAGCAGAGCTGTCAAAATATTGTGTTTAAGACTCCATGGTATTCTGTGGGTTTTGCATAATGTATTGGGGTGAAATAGAAAAAAAATGGCTGAGGTGTCAGTGATAGACTTTTAAAGGTACATTTTATTTCAATTGAATAAAGTTGTATTTTTTATGAAAAGATGCAGGGTGGGCTACAAACTGTTTGGAAAAGTGAATGCAAGTGAATCATTTTTAACATGTTATATCAAAAGTGGATTTTATAACTTACTAGTAGTCGGTGTTGTAGGTATCACTGTGGTAATACCTGATGATAGAGCAAATAAATGGATGACAAAAAATTATAAAACACAAAACACACACTGATTCATTGTTGTAATTTGTACATTGTAAAAGGTACAAATATGTTTTAAATTGTTCATTGTGTAACATATGAATCTAAATGAAATTCAAACATCTCCCACTCTTTAAATAATTGAAAATAACTTGTGCATAGTTTTAAAACTGACACTTATTAAGAGAAATGCCACATTCACATTGTTACTTGTGAAAATATATCCATTCAGCAGAGCTGTCAAAATAGTGTGTTTAAGACTCCATGGTATTCTGTGGGTTTTGCATAATGTATTGGGGTGAAATAGAAAAAAAATGGCTGAGGTGTCAGTGATAGACTTTTAAAGGTACATTTTATTTCAATTGAATAAAGTTGTATTTTTTATGAAAAGATGCAGGGTGGGCTACAAACTGTTTGGAAAAGTGAATGTAAGTGAATCATTTTTAACATGTTAAATCAAAAGTGGATTTTATAACTTACTAGTAGTCGGTGTTGTAGGTATCACTGTAGTAATATCTGATGATAGAGCAAATAAATGGATGACAAAAAATTATAAAACACAAAACACACACTGATTCATTGTTGTTATTTGTACATTGTAAAAGGAACAAATAAGTTTTAAAGTGTTCATTGTGTAACATATGAATCTAAATGAAATTCAAACATCTCCCACTCTTTAAATAAATAATAATAACTTGTGCATAGTTTTAAAACTGACACTTATTATTGTACTTTACCAAAGAATCTAAAAAATAAGTACTTTGAAAATGACAAGCGAGAGGAATTAATTTTAACATTGCATTCAAGGCAAAAGCACTCCAAAAGCATGTGCTTCATTGTGTCCTTTATTGTATCCACATGTATGTGTGAGTTTTAGTTAATATTATTTAAAATGATTACTTGAATGTAAATTATCTGTAACATATCATATTAATACATAAGTTCTATTTAATTTTTGTGTTAAAAGAAAAAAAATTCATTTTAGTGCTTATCAACAATCACCATAAAATGACAAAACAGTCAGAGAGTACTTGAATGTTAAATTACAATTATATGTTGCGCATAAATGATTAAAACTTGTGTTAATCACATAATACATTGAAATTAATGAAGAAAATTGTGATGATCAATATCATACTGTATTGAGTCATGCGCAGGAAAGAAAAGGAGCATAACTAGATATTTTCTATCATTATAATATCCTAATAACAATCTAAGAGAAATGCCACATTCACACTGTTACTCATGAAAATGTATCCATTCACCAGAGCTGTCAAAATATTGTGTTTAAGTCTCTGTGGTATTCTGTGGCTTTTGCATAATGTATGGGGTGAAATCGAAAAAAATTGGACAAGGTGCCAGGGACTAAGTCATCTGATACACTTTTAAATGTACATTTTATTTTAATTGAATGAAGTTGTATTTTTCATGAAAAGATGCAGGGTGGGCTACAAACTGCTTGGAAAACTGAACATAACTGAATCAATTTTAACATGTTAAATCAAAAGTGGATTTTACAACTTACTAGTAGTCGGTGCTGTAGGTATCACTGTAGTAATATCTGATGATATATCAAACAAATGGATGACAAAAAATTATAAAACACAAAACACACACTGATTCATTGTTGTTATTTGTACATTGTAAAAGGTACAAATATGTTTTAAAGTGTTCATTGTGTAACATATGAATCTAAATGAAATTCAAACATATCCCACTCTTTAAATAAATAATTATAACTTGTGCATAGTTTTAAAACTGACACTTATTAAGAGAAATGCCACATTCACATTGTTACTTGTGAAAATATATCCATTCAGCAGAGCTGTCAAAATATTGTGTTTAAAACTCCATGGTATTCTGTGGGTTTTGCATAATGTATTGGGGTGAAATAGAAAAAAAATGGCTGAGGTGTCAGTGATAGACTTTTAAAGGTACATTTTATTTCAATTGAATAAAGTTGTATTTTTTATGAAAAGATGCAGGGTGGGCTACAAACTGTTTGGAAAAGTGAATGCAAGTGAATCATTTTTAACATGTTATATCAAAAGTGGATTTTATAACTTACTAGTAGTCGGTGTTGTAGGTATCACTGTGGTAATACCTGATGATAGAGCAAATAAATGGATGACAAAAAATTATAAAACACAAAACACACACTGATTCATTGTTGTAATTTGTACATTGTAAAAGGTACAAATATGTTTTAAATTGTTCATTGTGTAACATATGAATCTAAATGAAATTCAAACATCTCCCACTCTTTAAATAATTGAAAATAACTTGTGCATAGTTTTAAAACTGACACTTATTAAGAGAAATGCCACATTCACATTGTTACTTGTGAAAATATATCCATTCAGCAGAGCTGTCAAAATATTGTGTTTAAGACTCCATGGTATTCTGTGGGTTTTGCATAATGTATTGGGGTGAAATAGAAAAAAAATGGCTGAGGTGTCAGTGATAGACTTTTAAAGGTACATTTTATTTCAATTGAATAAAGTTGTATTTTTTATGAAAAGATGCAGGGTGGGCTACAAACTGTTTGGAAAAGTGAATGTAAGTGAATCATTTTTAACATGTTAAATCAAAAGTGGATTTTATAACTTACTAGTAGTCGGTGTTGTAGGTATCACTGTAGTAATATCTGATGATAGAGCAAATAAATGGATGACAAAAAATTATAAAACACAAAACACACACTGATTCATTGTTGTTATTTGTACATTGTAAAAGGAACAAATACGTTTTAAAGTGTTTATTGTGTAACATATGAATCTAAATGAAATGTAAACATCTCCCACTCTTTAAATATTTGATAGTAACTTGTGCATTGTTTTAAAACTGACACTTATTATTGTACTTTACCAAAGAATCTAAATGTATGCGTCATAAATCCACATGTATGTGTGAGTTTTAATTAAGATGATTTAAATTGATGACTTGAAGGTAAATTATCTGTAACATATCATATTAATACTTAAGTTCTAGTTTACTTTTTTGTTAAAAGAAAAAAAAATGTCATTTTAGTGCTTAGCATCAATCACCATAAAATGACAAAACAGTCAGAGAATGCTTTAATGTTAAATTACAATTATATGTTATGCATAAACGATTAAAACTTGTGTTAATCACCTAATACATTGTAATTAAAGAAGAAAACTGTGATGATCAATATCATACTGTATTTAGTCATGTGCAGGAAAGCAAAGGAGCATAATTAGATATTTTCTATCATTATAATATCCTAATAACATTCTAAGAGAAATGCCACATTCACACTGTTACTCATGAAAATATATCCATTCACCAGAGCTGTCAAAATATTGTGTTTAAGTCTCTGTGGTATTCTGTGGCTTTTGCATAATGTATGGGGGTGAAATCGAAAAAAATTGGACAAGGTGCCAGTGACTAAGTCATCTGATACACTTTTAAATGTACATTTTATTTTAATTGAATGAAGTTGTATTTTTCATGAAAAGATGCAGGGTGGGCTACAAACTGCTTGGAAAACTGAACATAACTGAATCAATTTTAACATGTTAAATCAAAAGTGGATTTTACAACTTACTAGTAGTCGGTGCTGTAGGTATCACTGTAGTAATATCTGATGATATATCAAACAAATGGATGACAAAAAATTATAAAACACAAAGCACACACTGATTCATTGTTGTTATTTGTACATTGTAAAAGGTACAAATAGGTTTTAAAGTGTTCATTGTGTAACATATGAATCTAAATGAAATTCAAACATCTCCCACTCTTTAAATAATTGATAATAACTTGTGCATAGTTTTAAAACTGACACTTATTATTGTACTTTACCAAAGAATCTAAATGTATGCGTCATAAATCCACATGTATGTGTGAGTTTTAATTAAGATGATTTAAATTGATGACTTGAAGGTAAATTATCTGTAACATATCATATTAATACCTAAGTTCTAGTTTACTTTTTTGTTAAAAGAAAAAAATGTCATTTTAGTGCTTAGCATCAATCACCATAAAATGACAAAACAGTCAGAGAATGCTTGAATGTTAAATTACAATTATATGTTATGCATAAACGATTAAAACTTGTGTTAATCACCTAATACGTTGTAATTAAAGAAGAAAACTGTGATGATCAATATCATACTGTATTTAGTCATGTACAGGAAAGCAAAGGAGCATAATTAGATATTTTCTATCATTATAATATCCTAATAACAATCTAAGAGAAATGCCACATTCACACTGTTACTCATGAAAATATATCCATTCACCAGAGCTGTCAAAATATTGTGTTTAAGTCTCTGTGGCTCTGTGGTATTCTGTGGCTTTTGCATAATGTATGGGGGTGAAATCGAAAAAAATTGGACAAGGTGCTAGTGACTAAGTCATCTGATACACTTTTAAATGTACATATTATTTTAATTGAATGAAGTTGTATTTTTCATGAAAAGATGCAGGGTGGGCTACAAACTGCTTGGAAAACTGAACTTAACTGAATCAATTTTAAAATGTTAAATCAAAAGTGGATTTTATAACTTACTAGTAGTCGGTGTTGTAGGTATCACTGTAGTAATATCTGATGATAGAGCAAATAAATGGATGACAAAAAATTATAAAACACAAAACACACACTGATTCATTGTTGTTATTTGTACATTGTAAAAGGAACAAATAAGTTTTAAAGTGTTTATTGTGTAACATATGAATCTAAATGAAATGTAAACATCTCCCACTCTTTAAATAATTGATAGTAACTTGTGCATAGTTTTAAAACTGACACTTATTATTGTACTTTACCAAAGAATCTAAATGTATGTGTCATAAATCCACATCTATGTGTGAATTTTAATTAAGATGATTTAAATTGATGACTTGAAGGTAAATTATCTGTAACATGTCATATTAATACTTAATTTCTAGTTTACTTTTTTGTTAAAAGAAAAAAATGTCATTTTAGTGCTTAGCATCAATCACCATAAAATGACAAAACAGTCAGAGAATGCTTGAATGTTAAATTACAATTATATGTTATGCATAAACAATTAAAACTTGTGTTAATCACCTAATACATTGTAATTAAAGAAGAAAACTGTGATGATCAATATCATACTGTATTTAGTCATGCGCAGGAAAGCAAAGGAGTATAATTAGATATTTTCTATCATTATAATATCCTAATAACAATCTAAGAGAAATGCCACATTCACACTGTTACTCATGAAAATATATCCATTCACCAGAGCTGTCAAAATATTGTGTTTAAGTCTCTGTGGTGTTCTGTGGCTTTTGCATAATGTATGGGGGTGAAATCGAAAAAAAATTGATCAAGGTGCCAGTGACTAAGTCATCTGATACACTTTTAAATGTACATTTTATTTTAATTGAATGAAGTTGTATTTTTCATGAAAAGATGCAGGGTGGGCTACAAACTGCTTGGAAAACTGAACATAACTGAATCAATTTTAACATGTTAAATCAAAAGTGGATTTTACAACTTACTAGTAGTTGGTGCTGTAGGTATCACTGTAGTAATATCTGATGATATATCAAATAAATGGATGACAAAAAATTATAAAACACAAAACACACACTGATTCATTGTTGTTATTTGTACATTGTAAAAGGTACAAATATGTTTTAAAGTGTTCATTGTGTAACATATGAATCTAAATGAAATTCAAAAATCTCCCACTCTTTAAATAATTGATAATAACTTGTGCATAGTTTTAAAACTGACACTTATTAAGAGAAATGCCACATTCACATTGTTACTTGTGAAAATATATCCATTCAGCAGAGCTGTCAAAATATTGTGTTTAAGTCTCCCTGGTATTCTGTGGGTTTTGCATAATGTATTGGGGTGAAATAGAAAAAAAATGGTTGAGGTGTCAGTGATAGACTTTTAAAGGTACATTTTATTTCAATTGAATAAAGTTGTATTTTTTATGAAAAGATGCAGGGTGGGCTACAAACTGTTTGGAAAAGTGAATGTAAGTGAATCATTTTTAACATGTTAAATCAAAAGTGGATTTTATAACTTACTAGTAGTCGGTGTTGTAGGTATCACTGTAGTAATATCTGATGATAGAGCAAATAAATGGATGACAAAAAATTATAAAACACAAAAAACACACTGATTCATTGTTGTTATTTGTACATTGTAAAAGGAACAATTAAGTTTTAAAGTGTTTATTGTGTAACATATGAATCTAAATGAAATGTAAACATCTCCCACTCTTTAAATAATTGATAGTAACTTGTGCATTGTTTTAAAACTAACACTTATTATTGTACTTTACCAAAGAATCTAAATGTATGTGTCATAAATCCACATCTATGTGTGAATTTTAATTAAGATGATTTAAATTGATGACTTGAAGGTAAATTATCTGTAACATATCATATTAATACCTAAGTTCTAGTTTACTTTTTTGTTAAAAGAAAAAAATGTCATTTTAGTGCTTAGCATCAATCACCATAAAATGACAAAACAGTCAGAGAATGCTTGAATGTTAAATTACAATTATATGTTATGCATAAACGATTAAAACTTGTGTTAATCACCTAATACGTTGTAATTAAAGAAGAAAACTGTGATGATCAATATCATACTGTATTTAGTCATGCGCAGGAAAGCAAAGGAGCATAATTAGATATTTTCTATCATTATAATATCCTAATAACAATCTAAGAGAAATGCCACATTCACACTGTTACTCATGAAAATATATCCATTCACCAGAGCTGTCAAAATATTGTGTTTAAGTCTCTGTGGTGTTCTGTGGCTTTTGCATAATGTATGGGGGTGAAATAGAAAAAAAAATGGTTGAGGTGTCAGTGATACACTTTTAAAGGTACATTTTATTTCAATTGAATAAAGTTGTGTTTTTCATGAAAAGATGCAGGGTGGGCTACAAACTGTTTGGAAAAGTGAATGTAAGTGAATAATTTTTAACATGTTAAATCAAAAGTGGATTTTATAACTTACTAGTAGTCGGTATTGTGGGTATCACTGTAGTAATATCTGATGATAAAGCAATAAATGGATGACAAAAAATTATAAAACACAAAACACTGATTTATTGTTGTTACTTGTACATCGTTAAAGGTACACAGAAGTTTTAAAGTGTTTATTGTGTAACATATGAATCTAAATGAAATTCAAACATCTCCCACTCTTTAAATAATTAACAATAACTTGTGCATAGTTTTAAAACTTACACTTATTATTGTACTTTACCAAAGAATCTAAAAAATAAGTACTTTGAAAATGACAAGCGAGAGGAATTAGTTTTAACATTGCATTCAAGGCAAAAGCACTCCAAAAACATGTGCTTCATTGTGTCCCTTATTACATCAAAGAGGATGTGTGAGTTTTGGTTCAGATGATTCAAAAATGTGATTTCCCTGTGAATGAGCTTGAATGTAGTCTATTAATATTTAAGTTCTACATTACTTTTTCAATAAAAGGAAAAATGTTAATTTAGTGTTTAACATCAGTTACCATAAAATGACAAAAGAATGAGATATATAATAACATAAAAAAGTAGCAGTCAAAGAGAAATGGCACAAATAAATTTGTTTCTTATGGAAATGTCTTCAATGACAGGAGCTGTCAAAATATATCCTTGGGGTCTCTGTTGTGTTTTGTTATTCTGGATAATTTAAGTGGGGGATATGGAGAGAATTAGTAGGAACTGTAAGTGACTAATCATGGCAAGGGTTATTTGTGATTAGTTGTTGTTGGGGGAAGTCATCTGATGCATTTTTAAAGTTCATGACCTTGTATGCATATGTAAAGGTGTGGAGTGGAATTAAAACCGTTTGGAGCCTTGAACATAAGTGAAAAATAGTTTTTAACATGTTAACTCAAAAGCAGGTTTTAGAATTTACTAGGAGTCGATGTTGTAGTTTTCACTGTAGTAACTGATGATGGGTCAGAAAAATAACAATTACAAAACCCATTGATTCAAACTAGCATTAACTACATTACAAATAAAACAACACATTTATTGATTTGTTCTAGCAATTATTACATCTACAAATATGTAGTAATTATGTATATGTAGGAATTGGTAGGAATTACTAGTGACTAATCACAGCATGTGTTAATCAAGATTAGTTCTTCTTGGGGGAAGTCATCTGATACATTGCTAAATACATTGCGAATGGTAACATTCATTTAAATATTATGGGTTTTATACAATATGAAAAGTTGTGGGACAGGATTTAAACTGTTTAGAAAATGTAACCTTATTAGTAAATACAAATTTTTAACATGTTTAAAGTCAGGTTTTAGAATTTACTAGAAGTTGGTGTAGGTTTCACTATAGTATTAACTGATGATGTATCAAACAAATTGATAACAACAAATTCTAAAACACAAAACACCTATAATAAATAATCTAGCACATATTACATGTACAAATAGATTATAAAATGTTTATTGTATAACTGTAATACAAAATTCATATATGTACTTATCCATTATAAGTATACAATATGTGCACACAAAGCCCTAGAACATTATGTGACCTATAACTTAGAACATACTAGTTGTAGTCATAGTTGTAAGTATGTTGTCTCTGCTGTTGATGCAGCTGACAAAATGATGAAAAAAGAAGTTTAACAAACCCAAAAAATTCATTCTTAGTTTAGCAATAACACTATTTTAGCAGAGAAAAACATATAAACAGGAGATACCGGTACAGATCGGATGGTACCTAAACACTGTTATTCCTTTTTGTTTTGTTGACCTCATTGTCCGAAATGTATAGACAGAAAACAATATCAGTGCTTCACATATCTTACAGAAAGTATGTTATATATGTCCCAAATATAAAAGTAACAAACTATATAGGAAATGGAATATTATTTATATTGATTTATGCACTTGAATGTTGAGTAATACATATATTATATTCATATTGCACTGTAACACTGTGTTCCCACTATTAAATGTACTTTTAAATTTTAGAACTTACTAGTAGTAGTAGTTATTGTTGTAGGTGTGTCTGTTGTGAACGTAGCTGAGAAATTGTGAGAAAAACAAGTTGTTTAGCAAAAACCAAAAGGTTAGCAATAACAATATTTTAGGGAAGAAAAACATGAACAAATTCACAGGAGATATCAGTACAGATTGTGTTGTACTTAAACACTTTCATTGCTTTCTGTTTTGTTGACATCAGTCTCTGAAATGTTGAATTTTTGGTGTGTTTTTATGGGAATTATTCTAAAACAGGAATAGCAGACTTTTAATTTACTATATGTTCAATAAACTCTTATGAACAAGAACTTTGTCTGAAGTTATATAATGTTGCCTTGACACTGTAAATGAATATAATGAGGTTTAAGAGCTTACTAGTACTAGTCGTTGTTGTAGGTGTCTCAGTAGTAACACCTGTTGATGTAGCTGGGAGATTGAAAAACATAAAGAAGACACTTAACAAACCATATACACTGTATGTTGGGGGAGAAAATGGATGAACAAATTCACCAAAGGTAACAGCATAGCTTTTGTAGTAAATAAACACTATCATTGCTTATTGTTTATTTGACATCTGTGTCTCAGGTCTGGAAATACAGTGCTTGCTAGTATGAGCATCAGCTGTAAATATAAAGTGGAGTTTGCCATGTGACAAGATGAATTTGAAAATGTAAAGTGGTATACACTATGTGCACTATAACATTATATGTACCTAACATTATGCTGTATATGGCCTATAACATATTCATTTACAGTTAGATTTTAGAACTTACTAGTAGTAGTAATTGTTGTAGGTGTGTCTGTTGTCTCTGCTGTTGATGCAGCTGAGAAATTGATTAAAAAACATTTAACAAACACAAAGAATTTATTCTTAGTTTAGCAATAACATTATTTTAGTGGAGAAAAACATATGAACAGGAGATACCGTGACAGATCGTATGGTAACTAAACACTGTTATTCCTTATTGTTTTGTTGACCTCAGTTTCCAAAATGTACAGACAGATAAAACAATATCAGTGCTTCACATATCTTACAGAAAGTATGTTATATGTGTCCCAAATATAAAAGTAACAAACTATATAGGAAATGGAATATTATTTCTATTGATTTATGCACTTGAATGTTGAGTAGTAAACATTTTATTTTCATATTGCACTGTAACACTGTGTTCCAACTATTAAATTTGTTTTAAAATTTAAGAACTTACTAGTAGTAGTTATTGTTGTAGGTGTGTCTGTTGTGAATGTAGCTGAGAAATTGTGAGGAAAAAAAAAGATGTTTAACAAAAACCCATAGGTTAGCAATAACACTATTTTAGGGAAGAAAAACATGAACAAATTTATAGGAGATATCGGGACAGATTGTTTTGTACTTAAACACTTTCATTGCTTTCTGTTTTGTTGACATCAGTCTCTGAAATGTAGAATTTTTGGTGTGATTTTTTGGGAATTATTCTAAAACAGGAATAACAGACTTTAATTTTCTTTTTGTTCAATAAACTCTTATGAACAAGAACTTTGTCTGAAGTTATATAATGTTGTTTTGACACTGTAAATGAATATAATGAGGTTTAAGAACTTACTAGTACTAGTCGTTGTTGTAGGTGTCTCAGTAGTAACACCTGTTGATGTAGCTGGGAGATTGAAAAACATAAAGAAGACACTTAACAAACCAATTACACTGTATGTTGGGGGAGAAAATGGATGAACAAATTCACCAAAGGTAACAACATAGTTTTGCAATAAATAAACACTATCATTGCTTATTGTTTAATTGACATCAGTGTCTCAGGTCTGGAAGTACAGTGCTTTCTAGTATGAGCATCAGCTGTAAATATAAAATGTAGTTTGTCATGAGACAAGATGAATTTCAAATTGTAAAGTGGTATACACTATGTGCACTATAACATTATATGTACCTAACATTATGCTGTATGAGGCCTATAACATTTTCATTTACAGTTACATTTTAGAACTTACTAGTAGTAGTCATTGTTGTAGGTGTGTCTGTTGTCTCTGCTGTTGATGCAGCTGAGAAATTGATAAAAAAAAAAAAAAAAACATTTAACAAACCCAAAGAATTCATTCTAAGTTTAGCAATAACACTATTTTAGCGAAGAAAAACATATGAACAGTAGATACTGGGACAGTTCGTATGGTAACTAAACACTGTTATTCCTTTTTGTTTTGTTGACCTCAGTTTCCAAAATGTATAGACAGATAAAACATTATCAGTGCTTCACATATCTTACAGAAAGTATGTTATATATGTCCCAAATATAAATGTAACAAACTATATAGAAAATGGAATTTTATTTCTATCGATTTATGCACTTGAATGTTGAGAAATAAACATTTTATATTCATATTGCACTGTAACACTGTGTTCCAACTATTAAATGTGTTTTTAAATTTAAGAACTTACTAGTAGTAATAGGTATTGTTGTAGGTGTGTCTGTTGTGAATGTAGCTGAGAAATTGTGAGAAAAACAAGATGTTTAACAAAAACCCATTGGTTAGCAATAACACTATTTTAGGGAAGAAAAATATGAACACATTCACAGGGGATATCGGGACAGATTGTGTTGTACTTAAACACATTCATTGCTTTCTGTTTTGTTGACATCAGTCTCTGAAATGTAGAATTTTTTGTGTGTTATTTTGGGAATTATTCTAAAACAGGAATAACAGACGTTTAATTTACTTTTTGTTCAATAAACTCTTATGAACAAGAACTTTGTCTGAAATTATATAATGTGGCTTTGACACTGTAAATGAATATAATGAGGTTTAAGAGCTTACTAGCACTAGTCGTTGTTGTAGGTGTCTCAGTAGTAACACCTGTTAATGTAGCTGGGAGATTGAAAATCATAAAGAAGACACTTAACAAACCAATTACACTATATGTTGGGGGAAAAAATGGATGAACAAATTCACCAAAGGTAACAGCATAGCTTTTGTAGTAAATTAACACTATCATTGCTTATTGTTTATTTGACATCTGTGTCTCAGGTCTGGAAGTACAGTGCTTGCTAGTACGAGCATCTGCTGTAAATATAAAATGGAGTTTGTCATGAGACAAGATGAATTTGAAATTGTAAAATGGTATACACTATAGCCCTGTGAAGGACTGGCGTCCCCTCCAGGGTGTATTCCCGCCTTGCGCCCGATGATTCCAGGTAGGCTCTGGACCCCCCGTGACCCTAAATTGGATAAGCGGTTACAGATAATGGATGGATGGATGGATGGTATACACTATAACAATATATGTACCTAACATTATGCTGTATGTGGCCTATAACATATTCATTTACAGTTACATTTTACAACTTACTAGTAGTAGTCATTGTTGTAGGTGTGTCTGTTGTCTCTGCTGTTGATGCAGCTGACAAATTGATAAAAAAAACATTTAACAAACCCAAATAATTCATTCTTAGTTTAGCAATAACACTATTTTAGCGGAGAAAAACATATGAACAGGACATACTGGTACAGATTGTATGGTACCTAAACACTGTTATTCCTTTTTGTTTTGTTTACCTCAGTGTCCGAAATGTATGGACAGATAAAACAATATCAGTGCTTCAGATATCTTAAAGAAAGTATGTTATATATATCCCAAATATGAAAGTAACAAACTATATAGGAAATGGAATATTATTTCTATTGATTTATGTACTTGAATGTTGAGTAATAAACATTTTATATTCATATTGCACTGTAACACTGTGTTCCAAATATTAAATGTCTTTTTAAATTATAGAACTTACTAGTAGTAGTAGTCATTGATGTAGGTGTGTCTGTTGTCTCTGCTGTTGATTCAGATGATAAATTGAAAAAAAAAAAAAACATTTAACAAACCCAAAGGATTCATCCTTAGTTTAGCAATAACACTATTTTAGTGGTGAAAAATATATGAACCAGAGATACCGGTGCAGACCTTATGGTACCTAAACACTGTTATACCTTTTTGTTTTGTTGACCTCAGTGTCCGAAATGTATAGATAGGTAAAACAATATCAGTGCATCAGATATCTTACGGAAAGTATGTTATATATGTCCCAAATATAAAAGTAACAAACTATATAGGAAATGGAATATTATTTCTATTGATTTATGCACTTGAATGTTGAGTAATAAACATTTTATATTCATATTGCACTGTAACACTGTGTTCCAACTATTAAATGTACTTTTAAATTTTAGAACTTACTAGTAGTAGTAGTTATTGTTGTAGGTGTGTCTGTTGTGAATGTAGCTGAGAAATTGTGAGGAAAAAAAAAGATGTTTAACAAAAACCCATAGGTTAGCAATAACACTATTTTAGGGAAGAAAAACATGAACAAATTTATAGGAGATATCGGGACAGATTGTGTTGTACTTAAACACTTTCATTGCTTTCTGTTTTGTTGACATCAGTCTCTGAAATGTAGAATTTTTGGTGTGATTTTTTGGGAATTATTCTAAAACAGGAATAACAGACTTTAATTTTTTTTTGTTCAATAAACTCTTATGAACAAGAACTTTGTCTGAAGTTATATAATGTTGTTTTGACACTGTAAATGAATATAATGAGGTTTAAGAACTTACTAGTACTAGTCGTTGTTGTAGGTGCCTCAGTAGTAACACCTGTTGATGTAGCTGGGAGATTGAAAAACATAAAGAAGACACTTAACAAACCAATTACACTGTATGTTGGGGGAGAAAATGGATGAACAAATTCACCAAAGGTAACAACATAGTTTTGCAATAAATAAACACTATCATTGCTTATTGTTTAATTGACATCTGTGTCTCAGGTCTGGAAATACAGTGCTTTCTAGTATGAGCATCAGCTGTAAATATAAAATGTAGTTTGTCATGAGACAAGATGAATTTCAAATTGTAAAGTGGTATACACTATGTGCACTATAACATTATATATACCTAACATTATGCTGTATGAGGCCTATAACATTTTCATTTACAGTTACATTTTAGAACTTACTAGTAGTAGTCATTGTTGTAGGTGTGTCTGTTGTCTCTGCTGTTGATGCAGCTGAGAAAATGATAAAAAAAAAAAAAAAAAAAAACATTTAACAAACCCAAAGAATTCATTCTTAGTTTAGCAATAACACTATTTTAGCGAAGAAAAACATATGAACAGGAGATACTGGGACAGATTGTATGGTAACTAAACACTGTTATTCCTTTTTGTTTTGTTGACCTCAGTTTCCAAAATGTATAGACAGATAAAACATTATCAGTGCTTCACATAATTTACAGAAAGTATGTTATATATGTCCCAAAAATAAATGTAACAAACTATATAGGAAATGGAATATTATTTCTATTGATTTATGCACTTGAATGTTGAGTAATAAACATTTTATATTCATATTGCACTGTAACACTGTGTTCCAACTATTAAATGTGTTTTTAAATTTTAGAACTTACTAGTAGTAGTAGTTATTGTTGTAGGTGTGTCTGTTGTCTCTGTTGTGAATGTAGCTGAAAAATTGTGAGAAAAAAAAATGTTTCACAAAAACCCATTGTTTAGCAATAACACTATTTTAGGGAATAAAACATGACCAAATTTACAGGAGATATCGGGACAGATTGTGTTGTACTTAAACACTTTCATTACTTTCTGTTTTGTTGACATCAGTCTCTGAAATGTAGAATTTTTGGTGTGATTTTTTGGGAATTATTCTAAAACAGGAATAACAGACTTTAATTTTCTTTTTGTTCAATTTACTCTTATGAACAAGAACTTTGTCTGAAGTTATATAATGTTGTTTTGACACTGTAAAGGAATATAATGAGGTTTAAGAACTTACTAGTACTAGTCGTTGTTGTAGGTGTCTCAGTAGTAACACCTGTTGATGTAGCTGGGAAATTGAAAAACATGAAGAAGACACTTAACAAACCAATTACATTGTATGTTAGGGGGAGAAAATGGATGAACAAATTTACAGAAAGTAACAGCATAGCTTTTGTAATAAATAAACACTATCATTGCTTATTGTTTATTTGACATCAGTGTCTCAGGTCTGGAAGTACAGTGCTTTCTAGTACGAGCATCAGCTGTAAATATCAAATGTAGTTTGTCATGAGACAAGATGAATTTCAAATTGTAAAGTGGTATACACTATGTGCACTATAACATTATATGTACCTAACATTATGCTGTATGAGGCCTATAACATTTTCATTTACAGTTACATTTTAGAACTTACTAGTAGTAGTCATTGTTGTAGGTGTGTCTGTTGTCTCTGCTGTTGATGCAGCTGAGAAATTGATAAAAAAAAAAAAAAAACATTTAACAAATCCAAAGAATTCATTCTTAGTTTAGCAATAACACTATTTTAGCAAAGAAAAACATATGAACAGGAGATACTGGGACAGATCGTATGGTAACTAAATACTGTTATTCCTTTTTGTTTTGTTGACCTCAGTTTCCAAAATGTATAGACAGATAAAACATTATCAGTGCTTCACATATCTTACAGAAAGTATGTTATATATGTCCCAAATATAAATGTAACAAACTATATAGGAAATGGAATATTATTTCTATTGATTTATGCACTTGAATGTTGAGTAATAAACATTTTATATTCATATTGCACTGTAACACTGTGTTCCAACTATTAAATGTGTTTTTAAATTTAAGAACTTACTAGTAGTAGTACTTATTGTTGTAGGTGTGTCTGTTGTCTCTGTTGTCTCTGTTGTGAATGTAGCTGAACAATTGTGAGAAAAAAAAAAGTTTCACAAAAACCTAAAAGTTAGCAATAGCCGTATCTTAGGGAAGAAAAACATGAACCAATTCACAGGTGATACCGGAACAGATTGTGTTGTGTATAAACACTTTCATCGCTTTTTGTTTTGATGACATCAGTCTCTGAAATGTAGAATTTTTGGTGTGTTTTTTTGGGAATTAATATGAACAAATTCACAGGAGATAACGGGACAGATGGTGTGGTACCTAAACACTTATTCTTTTTGTTTTGTTGGCCTCATTTTCCGAAATGTATAGACAGATAGAACAATATCAGTGCTTCACATATCTTACAGAATGTATGTTATATATGTCCCAAATATAAAAGTAACAAACTATTTATGAAGTGGAATATTTGTTCTGTTGATTTATGCACTTAAATGTCGAGTAATAAACACTTTATAATCATATTGCATTATAACACTTTGTTCCAACTATAAAAAATACTTTTAAATTTTAGAACTTACTAGTAGTAGTAGTTATTGTTGTAGGTGTGTCTGTTGTCTCTGTTGTGAATGTAGCTGAGAAATTGTGAGAAAGAAAAAAATGATGTTTAACAAAAACCCAATGGTTAGCAATAACACTATTTTAGGGAAGAAAAACATGAACAAATTCACAAGAGATACCAGGACAGATTGTGTTGTACTTAAACACTTTCATCGCATTTTGTTTTGTTGACCTCAGTCTCTGAAATGTAGAATTTTTGGTGTGTTTTTATGGGAATTATTCTAAAACAGGAATAGCAGACTTTTAATTTACTATATGTTCAATAAACTCTTATGAACAAGAACTTTGTCTGAAGTTATATAATGTGGCTTTGACACTAAATTAATGTAATAAGGTTTAAGAGCTTACAAGCAGTAGTCGTTGTTGTAGGTGTCACAGTAGGAGGAGCTGGTGATGTAGCTGGGAAATTGAAAAACATAAAGAAGATACTTAACAAACCAATTACATTGTATGTTAGGGGGAGAAAATGGATGAACAAATTCACAGAAGGTAACAGCATAGCTTTTGTAGTAAATACACGCTATCATTGCTTATTGTTTATTTGACATCTGTGTCTCAGGTCTGGGAGTGCAGTGTTTGCCAGTACGAGCATCAGCTAAAAGTATAAAATGTAGTTTGTCATGAGACAAAATGAATTTGAAACTGTAAAATGGTATACACTATATGCAGTATAACATCATATTTACCTAACATTATGCTGTATGTGGCCTATAACATTTTTATTTAAAGTTACATTTTAGAACTTACTAGTAGTTGTCGTTGTAGGTGTGTCTGTTGTCTCTGTTGTTGATGCAGCTGACAAATTGATAAAAAAAAAAAAATAAATAAAAAAAACATTTAATAAACCCAAAGAATTCGTTCTTAGTTTAGCAATAACATCATTATAGGGGAGAAAAAAAATATGAACAAATTCACAGGAGATAACGGGACAGATGGTGTGGTACCTAAACACTTATTCTTTTTGTTTTGTTGGCCTCATTTTCCGAAATGTATAGACAGATAGAACAATATCAGTGCTTCACATATCTTACAGAATGTATGTTATATATGTCCCAAATATAAAAGTAACAAACTATTTATGAAGTGGAATATTTGTTCTGTTGATGTATGCACTTAAATGTCGAGTAATAAACACTTTATAATCATATTGCATTATAACACTTTGTTCCAACTATAAAAAATACTTTTAAATTTTAGAACTTACTAGTAGTAGTAGTTATTGTTGTAGGTGTGTCTGTTGTCTCTGTTGTCACTGTTGTGAATGTAGCTGAAAAATTGTGAGAAAAAAAATGTTTCACAAAAACCTAAAGGTTAGCAATAGCAGTATTTTAGGGAAGAAAAACATGAACACATTCACAGGAGATACCGGGACAGATTGTCTTGTGTATAAACACTTTCATCGCTTTTTGTTTTGATGACATCAGTCTCTGAAATGTAGAATTTTTGGTGTGTTTTTTTGGGAATTATTCTAAAACAGGAATAACAGACTTTTAATTTACTATTTGTTCAATAAATTCTTATGAACAAAAACTTTGTCTGAAGTTAAATGATGTGGCTTTGACACTGTAAATGAAGGTAATCAGGTTCAAGAGCTTACTAGTAGTAGTCGTTGTAGGTGTCACAGCAGGAGGCGCTGGTGATATAGCTGGGAAATTGATAAACATAAAGAAGACACTTAACAAGCCATTTACACTGTATGTTAGGGGGAGAAAAATGGATGAACAAATTCACAGAAGGAAACAGCATAGCTTTGGTTGTAAATACATGCTATCATTGCTTATTGTTTATTTGACATCTGTGTCTCAGGTCTGGGAGTGCAGTGTTTGCCAGTACGAGCATCAGCTAAAAGTATAAAACGTAGTTTGTCATGAGACAAAATGAATTTGAAACTGTAAAATGGTATACACTATATGCAGTAAAACATCATATTTACCTAACATTATGCTATATGCGGCCTATAACATTTTGTGAATGTCGAGTAATAAACACTTTATTTTCATATTGCAAAATAACACTGTGTTCCAACTATTAAATGTACTATTTAATTTTAGAACTTACTAGTAGTAGTAGTTATTGTTGTAGGTGTGTCTGTTGTCTCTGTTGTGAATGTAGCTGAGAAATTGTGAGAAAGAAAAAAAATGATGTTTAACAAAAACCCAATGGTTAGCAATAACACTATTTTAGGGAAGAAAAACATGAACAAATTCACAGGAGATACCAGGACAGATTGTGTTGTACTTAAACACTTTCATCGCTTTTTGTTTTGTTGACCTCAGTCTCTGAAATGTAGAATTTTTGGTGTGTTTTTATGGGAATTATTCTAAAACAGGAATAGCAGACTTTTAATTTACTATATGTTCAATAAACTCTTATGAACAAGAACTTTGTCTGAAGTTATATAATGTGGATTTGACACTAAATTAATGTAATGAGGTTTAAGAGCTTACAAGCAGTAGTCGTTGTTGTAGGTGTCACAGTAGGAGGAGCTGGTGATGTAGCTGGGAAATTGAAAAACATAAAGAAGATACTTAACAAACCAATTACATTGTATGTTAGGGGGAGAAAATGGATGAACAAATTCACAGAAGGTAACAGCATAGCTTTTGTAGTAAATACACGCTATCATTGCTTATTGTTTATTTGACATCTGTGTCTCAGGTCTGGGAGTGCAGTGTTTGCCAGTACGAGCATCAGCTAAAAGTATAAAATGTAGTTTGTCATGAGACAAAATGAATTTGAAACTGTAAAATGGTATACACTATATGCAGTAAAACATCATATTTACCTAACATTATGCTGTATGTGGCCTATAACATTTTTTGAATGTCGAGTAATAAACACTTTATTTTCATATTGCAAAATAACACTGTGTTCCAACTATTAAATGTACTATTTAATTTTAGAACTTACTAGTAGTAGTAGTTATTGTTGTAGGTGTGTCTGTTGTCTCTGTTGTGAATGTAGCTGAGAAATTGTGAGAAAGAAAAAAATGATGTTTAACAAAAACCCAATGGTTAGCAATAACACTATTTTAGGGAAGAAAAACATGAACAAATTCACAAGAGATACCAGGACAGATTGTGTTGTACTTAAACACTTTCATCGCATTTTGTTTTGTTGACCTCAGTCTCTGAAATGTAGAATTTTTGGTGTGTTTTTATGGGAATTATTCTAAAACAGGAATAGCAGACTTTTAATTTACTATATGTTCAATAAACTCTTATGAACAAGAACTTTGTCTGAAGTTATATAATGTGGCTTTGACACTAAAATAATGTAATGAGGTTTAAGAGCTTACAAGCAGTAGTCGTTGTTGTAGGTGTCACAGTAGGAGGAGCTGGTGATGTAGCTGGGAAATTGAAAAACATAAAGAAGATACTTAACAAACCAATTACATTGTATGTTAGGGGGAGAAAATGGATGAACAAATTCACAGAAGGTAACAGCATAGCTTTTGTAGTAAATACACGCTATCATTGCTTATTGTTTATTTGACATCTGTGTCTCAGGTCTGGGAGTGCAGTGTTTGCCAGTACGAGCATCAGCTAAAAGTATAAAATGTAGTTTGTCATGAGACAAAATGAATTTGAAACTGTAAAATGGTATACACTATATGCAGTAAAACATCATATTTACCTAACATTATGCTGTATGTGGCCTATAACATTTTTTGAATGTCGAGTAATAAACACTTTATTTTCATATTGCAAAATAACACTGTGTTCCAACTATTAAATGTACTATTTAATTTTAGAACTTACTAGTAGTAGTAGTTATTGTTGTAGGTGTGTCTGTTGTCTCTGTTGTGAATGTAGCTGAGAAATTGTGAGAAAGAAAAAAATGATGTTTAACAAAAACCCAATGGTTAGCAATAACACTATTTTAGGGAAGAAAAACATGAACAAATTCACAAGAGATACCAGGACAGATTGTGTTGTACTTAAACACTTTCATCGCATTTTGTTTTGTTGACCTCAGTCTCTGAAATGTAGAATTTTTGGTGTGTTTTTATGGGAATTATTCTAAAACAGGAATAGCAGACTTTTAATTTACTATATGTTCAATAAACTCTTATGAACAAGAACTTTGTCTGAAGTTATATAATGTGGCTTTGACACTAAAATAATGTAATGAGGTTTAAGAGCTTACAAGCAGTAGTCGTTGTTGTAGGTGTCACAGTAGGAGGAGCTGGTGATGTAGCTGGGAAATTGAAAAACATAAAGAAGATACTTAACAAACCAATTACATTGTATGTTAGGGGGAGAAAATGGATGAACAAATTCACAGAAGGTAACAGCATAGCTTTTGTAGTAAATACACGCTATCATTGCTTATTGTTTATTTGACATCTGTGTCTCAGGTCTGGGAGTGCAGTGTTTGCCAGTACGAGCATCAGCTAAAAGTATAAAATGTAGTTTGTCATGAGACAAAATGAATTTGAAACTGTAAAATGGTATACACTATATGCAGTAAAACATCATATTTACCTAACATTATGCTGTATGTGGCCTATAACATTTTTTGAATGTCGAGTAATAAACACTTTATTTTCATATTGCAAAATAACACTGTGTTCCAACTATTAAATGTACTATTTAATTTTAGAACTTACTAGTAGTAGTAGTTATTGTTGTAGGTGTGTCTGTTGTCTCTGTTGTGAATGTAGCTGAGAAATTGTGAGAAAGAAAAAAATGATGTTTAACAAAAACCCAATGGTTAGCAATAACACTATTTTAGGGAAGAAAAACATGAACAAATTCACAAGAGATACCAGGACAGATTGTGTTGTACTTAAACACTTTCATCGCATTTTGTTTTGTTGACCTCAGTCTCTGAAATGTAGAATTTTTGGTGTGTTTTTATGGGAATTATTCTAAAACAGGAATAGCAGACTTTTAATTTACTATATGTTCAATAAACTCTTATGAACAAGAACTTTGTCTGAAGTTATATAATGTGGCTTTGACACTAAATTAATGTAATGAGGTTTAAGAGCTTACAAGCAGTAGTCGTTGTTGTAGGTGTCACAGTAGGAGGAGCTGGTGATGTAGCTGGGAAATTGAAAAACATAAAGAAGATACTTAACAAACCAATTACATTGTATGTTAGGGGGAGAAAATGGATGAACAAATTCACAGAAGGTAACAGCATAGCTTTTGTAGTAAATACACGCTATCATTGCTTATTGTTTATTTGACATCTGTGTCTCAGGTCTGGGAGTGCAGTGTTTGCCAGTACGAGCATCAGCTAAAAGTATAAAATGTAGTTTGTCATGAGACAAAATGAATTTGAAACTGTAAAATGGTATACACTATATGCAGTAAAACATCATATTTACCTAACATTATGCTGTATGTGGCCTATAACATTTTTTGAATGTCGAGTAATAAACACTTTATTTTCATATTGCAAAATAACACTGTGTTCCAACTATTAAATGTACTATTTAATTTTAGAACTTACTAGTAGTAGTAGTTATTGTTGTAGGTGTGTCTGTTGTCTCTGTTGTGAATGTAGCTGAGAAATTGTGAGAAAGAAAAAAATGATGTTTAACAAAAACCCAATGGTTAGCAATAACACTATTTTAGGGAAGAAAAACATGAACAAATTCACAAGAGATACCAGGACAGATTGTGTTGTACTTAAACACTTTCATCGCATTTTGTTTTGTTGACCTCAGTCTCTGAAATGTAGAATTTTTGGTGTGTTTTTATGGGAATTATTCTAAAACAGGAATAGCAGACTTTTAATTTACTATATGTTCAATAAACTCTTATGAACAAGAACTTTGTCTGAAGTTATATAATGTGGCTTTGACACTAAAATAATGTAATGAGGTTTAAGAGCTTACAAGCAGTAGTCGTTGTTGTAGGTGTCACAGTAGGAGGAGCTGGTGATGTAGCTGGGAAATTGAAAAACATAAAGAAGATACTTAACAAACCAATTACATTGTATGTTAGGGGGAGAAAATGGATGAACAAATTCACAGAAGGTAACAGCATAGCTTTTGTAGTAAATACACGCTATCATTGCTTATTGTTTATTTGACATCTGTGTCTCAGGTCTGGAAGTACAGTGCTTGCCAGTACGAGCATCAGCTGTAAATATAAAATGTAGTTTGTCATGAGACAAGATGAATTTGAAATTGCAAAGTGGTATACACTATGTGCACTATAACATTATATGTACCTAACATTATGCTGTATGTGGCCTATAACATTTTCATTTACAGTTACATTTTAGAGCTTTCTAGTAGTAGTCATTGTTGTAGGTGTGTCTGTTGTCTCTGCTGTCTGTGCTGTTAATGAATCTGACAAATTGACTAAAAAAAAGAAGTTTAACAAACCCAAATATTAATTCTTAGTTTAGCAATAACACGAACATACAAAAAAATTCACAGGGGATACCGTGACAGATCTTGTGTTACCTAAACACATATTTCTTTTTGTTTAGTTGACCTCAGTGTCCGAAATATATAGACAAATAGAACAATATCAGTGCTTCACATATCGTAGAGAAATTATGTTATATATGAATCAAATATAAAAGTAATAACCCATATAGGAAATGGAATATTATTTCTATTGATTTATGCACGTGAATGTTGAGTAATAAACACTTTATTTTCATATTGCACTATAAAATTGCATTCCAAATATTAAATGTACTTTTAAATTTTAGAACTTACTAGTAGTAGTAGTTATTGTTGTAGGTGTGTCTGTTGTCTCTGTTGTGAATGTAGCTGAGAAATTGTGAGGAAAAAAAAGATGTTTAACAAAATGCAAAGGTTATCAATAACAATATTTTAGGGGAGACAAGCATGAACAAGTTCACAGGAGGTACCAGGACAGATTGTGTTGTACCTAAACACTCTCATCTCTTTTTATTTTGTTGACATCAGTCTCTGACATGTAGATTTTTTGTGTTTTTTTGGAAATTATTCTAAAACAGGAATATGAGTCTTTTTATTTACTATTTGTTCAATAACCTCTCATGAACAATAACTTTGTCTGAAGTTGAATAATGTGGCTTTGAAACTGTAAATGAATGTAATGAGGTTTAAGAGCTTACAAGCAGTAGTCGTTGTTGTAGGTGTCTCAGTAGGAGGAGCTGGTGATATAGCTGGGAAATTGAAAAACATAAAGAAGACACTTAACAAACCAATTACACTGTATGTTAGGGGGAGAAAAATGGATGAACAAATTCACAGAGGGTAACAGCATAGCCTTTGTTGTAAATACACGCTATCATTGCTTATTGTTTATTTGACATCTGTTTCTCAGGTCTGGGAGTACAGTGTTTGCCAGTATGAGGATCAGCTGTAAATATAAAATGTAGTTTGTCTTGAGACAAGATGAATTTGAAATTGTAAAGTGGTATACACTATGTGCACTATAACATTATATGTACCTAACATTATGCTATATGTGGCCTATACCATTTTCATTTACAGTTACATTTTAGAACTTACTAATAGTCGTTGTTGTAGGTGTGTCTGTTGTCTCTGCTATTGATGCAGCTGAGAAATTGATAAAAATACATTTAACAAACTCAAAGAATTCATTCTTAGTTTAGCAATAACACTATTTTAGGGGAGAAAAACATATGAACAAATTCACAGGAGATACCGGGGCAGATCGTGTGGTACCCAAACACTTATTTCTTTTTGTTTTGTTGACCTCAGTGTCCGAAATGTATAGATGGATATAACAATATCAGTTCTTCACATATCTTATAGAACGTATGTTATAAATGTCCCAAATATAAAAGTAACAAACTATATTGGAAATGGAATATTCTTTCTATTGTTTTATCCTCTTGAATGTTGAGTAATAAACACCTTATTTTCATATTGCACTAAAACATATTGCACTAAATTTCATATTGCACTAAAACACTGTGTTCCAAATATTAAATGTACAGTTAAATTTAAGAACTTTAATTAAAGAAATTTAAGAAATGTAGTAGTTATTGTTGTAGGTGTGTCTGTTGTCTCTGCTATTAATATTCCTGAGGAATTGTGAGAAAAATAAAGATGTTTAACAAAAACCCAAAGGTTAGCAATAACACTTTTTTAGGGAAAAAAAAAAACATTACCAAATTTACAGGAGATACCGGGACTATTCATATTGCACTGTAAAATTGCGTTCCAAATATTAAATGTACAGTTAAATTTTAGAGAAATGGATGAACAAATTCACAATGTATCAGGATAGGCTGTGTAGTAGACAAACTCTATCATAAATGCTATCATTAAGTATTGTTTATTTGACATCTGCATCTCAGATCTGGTAGTACAATGCTTGCCAAGAAAACATTACTTGACTAATAAAAAAAAAACAAAACAAAAACAAAACAACACAAACATAAAACACATAAATTATTACTTTAGTAATTACTTTTTATGTAACTGAAGAAAAATTATCTAATCTAAACTCTGACCTGGTGTACCCTCCCATGCATCATGAAGCACAGTATTTGCCAACACAAGCTTATGATTAGCTGATATAATGAATTAGCATTATTTAACAACTTTTGGAATTTAGTTTGAAATGAGGTGTTGTAGGCTTTAAATTGTTAAGAGCACTGAATATTATACACTTTAAAAGCATATGTCTTTAAAAGCAACACATTCTGTCTTTAACTGGGCAAATCATTGTGTAGAAAACATTTCAGTGCAAAATGAGTCAAAATATTTGATACTGTTCATAGTGTTCATTAATGAATAATGAATTTTGTGTTAATTTAACAGTGATTATCTTAAATAAGAAAAGAAGAATAATAAAAATATAAGAACATTATTAAATAAAATTACATAAGAAATAAATACACCTCTGTCAATTAATTATTAGCATTTACATTTTTTGTTACTGAAGAAACACTGTGTTGAGCATACATTCATTTATTGTCTGTAAACTCTTATTCAGGCCCTGGAGCTGTGTGACAGTGACACTACCTGTTGTGACACAGTGTTAACTAGACATGTAATTTCACCAGAGCCACGTCTGCATTCAAACTTGTATTGTATTTTTGTTTTTTGCTTATACCCTGTAAATTACAACGGGCCTCATGCCTGGAAACACAGAGTTCAACAAAAAAAAGGCATTTCAACCAAATCTAACATGAAGCAAGCTTTTAATTTAATGTGTAGAATACTGAATATTAATTTAACCTAATGAACTTTAATATTAGAAGTGTGTTGTGAATATGTATGCCCTGTAACAGTTTTTTTTATTATTACTATATTAAAATTTGGATCATACCTGTAGTAATGTTGTCTGAAGTAATTACTGTACTTGTAGTCACTGTTGTATTGTCTAATAAAAGAAAAAGAGAGAAAAAAACAACAACACATCAATTATTACCTTAGTAATAAGTACTGTGTAAGAGAAGAAAAAAATTCTGATCCAAACCTGGTCCTCCTCCCACGCATCAATAACATAAAGTTTGCCAACACAAGCTTATGGTTAACTGATATATTAGAATTGCATTTGTTTAATTGAATTATGGAATTTAGTTTGAAGTGAGGTGAGGTGAGCTTGATATTGTTTAAAGTGCTGAATATTAGACATCCTCTAAAGTCATATGCTTTTAAAAGTGATTTTGTCGAAAACACTTCCATTGAAAATTTGTCAAAATGGTTGATAGTGCTCATAGTGTGTATTTACGGCTACAAATGTTACTTTAAACACTGATTATGTTAAATATCAGTATAACAGTACAACAATATAAAAAAAAGTCTTGAAGTGGGAAACATGCTAATGTGTTGTTACATAACACATCATTTTTAAGGGTGTTTTTTTTTATCGTTTTTATGACCTTGTTTCTTAACTTTCGAGTAGGAGTTGGTGTTGTAGTTGTCTCTGTAGTCAATAACACTAATGTATTTGAGAAGTTGATAAAAAAAAATGAGAACAATTCCATTAAATACTTATTATAATGATTAAAATGCAGAAACAAAAATCCATAATTAAATTCAGCTTATAAACTGTTAGTACAAAGTCCTGTAACAACTACATACAGTTAGATTTTAGAACTTATATTAATGTCCCTGAATTGGAAAAAGTTAAGAAATTAAATTCCATAAACTATTTTAACAATCAGATGAAGACACTGACACATTTTTAATGTGATTTATGTTAGAACTTGAGGAATACGTTTATTTTGATAGAAATCTATTCATTTCAACGAGCAGTGTTGGCACAAGCTGGAATTCTGCTGAATATGTGCTGCCCTCTACTGGCGAATTACTGTACGTGTACGTGTAGTATACTCCTGTAGTCCATCTGTAACAGTACATCACTGACCATGAAGTGGCACTTTTAGTTCTAGGACTAAAGGACCGACACAAACAGTACTATAGCAGATAAGCTTTAGTGGGTGGATGGGCTGCCCAGTCTATGGAGCAGTGTAGTTTATTCAGAGGTTACACATTACAAATTCATACTGCAATATACTTGAGAGAATGTAATGAGCAACATTTAACTTCTATTATGTTTTTCCTCACTGTAAAAAGTCTATATCTTCCTCCACTCCCAATAATTTAAACAGATCACTGCTTGTGATCTTCTAGCAGAATTTCTTCAAAAACTGGGGTTAGAACAACTGACCTTAAAAGTGAACTTTATCTGAACTCTGGCCAAGATTCGAACACACAGCAAATTCTCCAGTGTTAACAACATGTTAATAGACAACACTATTAATGTTAATGTCTTAACACAGAGAGTGTTACATAATTACACTAACCGTGTTAATCTAACACTAATAGTGTTGATTTAACACTGGTGAATTTGATGTGTATGTTGTAGTACCAGCTCCTTATAGTGAGGCAATAAAAAAAAAGCATGCAGGTGTCATGTATGCATTTGAAATATTAATATCCAGCCCATTACTTTTTACAGTCTATTTTAATAAAACAAGTTTAAATTTTGTATGCATTTTCTTGAGATGCATTTATTTATACTGCTTTGAGTACAACTATTGATTTTGCCACTACCCCTGGGCATCATACACAAATATGTAACATATTAACTTACTAAACGCATCTCTTTTACAAAAACATGCTTTTTTTTTTTTTACAACGATGTCTGATATGCTTCCAGCAAGGCTTGGTGTTGTAGATGTCCCTGTAGTCAATGGCAATGGTGTATTTAACAAGTTGATTTAAAACAAATAATACCAATACTATTTAAGTACAATTAAAACACTAAAAACTACAACCCATAATTAAGTTCAGTTTGTTAGTGTAAATGTCCAATGGTAACTTCTTTGAGTTAGATTTCAGAACTCACCAGGTGGTGTTGTTGAAATTATTTCAATCCCTGAAAAAAAAAAAAAAAAAAAAAAAAAAAGATAAATTAAAATAACAAGGAGATGAAGATGTTGAAACATTTGTGGATGTGACTTCTGTTCAAACTCGAGGAGTACATTTATTTTGTTATGAATTGACTAGCTGGATCCTGCTGCTATAGAGAGTGGATGAATTCTGCATGTGTGCTGCCCTCTTCTGGTGAGTTTCTGTACATGTTAGTCAGTGTTACTTCTGTAATTACAGAATTATGTATTTATAGTCACTACACGAGTTATACTCCCATAGTCCATCTGTAACCACACCATCAGTAAATACACCACCTGTTCATTTTCATTGCAGGTAATGTTAATGTATATTCACACAGAAATTAGAGACACAATTTAAAGTGGAATCTATAACTCCTCTTATAATCAGAACCTCCTGGAGCCCTGTGTTTTATGACAAAAGTTACAAGAACAACAGCAACAATATTTATGTGGAAACCTGCTCACCTAACATTCACTCACCTTCATTCACTAATCAGCCACAACATTAATGATTTGTTATTTTAACACTCATTGACCATTTGACACATCCACTGACCAGACCATTCTAAGACTAGAGGACCATCACAGACAGTGCAGCAACAGAAAAGCTTTGGTTCCACAAAGAGAATCAAAGGAGTATGTGTGTCTAATAGAATGGACAGTGAGTGAACACAGTGTGTAAAAACTCCAGCAGCATGGCTGTACGTAATGCACTCGTACCAGTGGAACACATATTAACAGGCCACAGACATGGCAGTGTCACGGCAGCACTAGGAATGAACCACCTTTCTGTAGGGGCTTTGACCATTGAAAAACAGTGAGAAAAGGGCTAACAAAGTATGCACAGCAACAGACAGACAACAATTTGAAAATGTTGAATTACAAAATACACCTTTAGTGGAAGTGGAACTGAGAGTGGTTAGTTCTAAGACCAACAATATCAAGCTGCAAATTTGTATTTAAGGCTGTTTTCCCCCTGTGATTCTTTCTTATCTTTGCTCTAATTTGTAACACAATATCTGAAGATAGTTTATGTACTTAATATATTTCTATTCCCGAGGTCTGTTTATGAAAGTGCTTTTAGCTTTTCTATACCTTCTATGGTACAAATCAACTTGCAGATCAGAATCCTAATTACAAATAGTATCATCGTTATAGTCCTGAATTCATTGGTAAGTATTTGTAGCATAGTAAGGGTCAGCATTGTAAGGGAAACAGAATGAGGATTAAGCTTAGGGAAGCACACAACATTAGACCAGTGACAGTCCTTAGGCAAGAGTCCAAACACTCCATTTGAATGTCTCTAACACTAATATCAACAACTAATAGTGTTGATTTAACACTGGTGAATGTGATGTGTATGTTGTAGTACCCGCTCCTTATGGTGCGGCAATAAAAAAAAAGCATGCAAGTGTCATGTATGCATTTGAAATATTAATATCCAGCCCATTACTTTTTACAGTCTATTTTAATGAAACAAGTTTAAATGTTGTATGCATTTTCTAGAGATGCATTTATTTATACTGCTTTGAGTACAACTATTGATTTTGCCACTACCCCTGGGCATTATACACAAATATATAACATATTAACTTACTAAACACATCTCTTTTACAAATACATGCTTTTTTTTTTTTTACAACGATGTCTGATATGCTTCCAGCAAGGCTTGGTGTTGTAGATGGCCCTGTAGTCAATGGCAATGGTGTATTTAACAAGTTGATTTAAAACAAATAATATCAGTACTATTTAAGTACAATTAAAACACTAAAAACTACAACCCATAATTAAGTTCAGTTTGTTAGTGTAAATGTCCAATGGTAACTTCTTTGAGTTAGATTTAAGAACTTACCAGATGGTGTTGTTGAAATTATTTCATTCCCTGAAAAAAAAAAAAAAAAAAAAGATTAAATAAGAAATTGAAATAACAAGGAGATGAAGATGTTGAAACATTTGTGGATGTGACTTCTGTTCAAACTTGAGGAGTACATTTATTTTGTTATGAATTCATTTATTTCAACAAGAAGTGTTGGCACTAGCTGGATCCTGCTGCTATAGAGAGTGGAAGAATTCTGCATGTGTGCTGCCCTCTTCTGGTGAGTTTCTGTACATGTTAGTCAGTGTTACTTCTGTAATTACAGAATTATATATTTATAGTCACTACACTAGTACGTGTAAATTGTAAAACTGAACTTGATAAACATCAGCTATACTCCCATAGTCCATCTGTAACCACACCATCAGTAAATACACCACCTGTTCATTTTCATTGCAGGTAATGTTAATGTATATTCACACAGAAATTAGAGACACAATTTAAAGTGGAATCTATAACTTCTCTTATAATCAGAACCTCCTGGAGCCCTGTGTTTTATGACAAAATTTACAACAACAACAACCTGCTCACCTAACATTCACTCACCTTCATTCACTAATCAGCCACAACATTAATGATTTGTTATTTTAACACTCATTGACCATTTGACTCATCCACTGACCAGACCATTCTAAGACTAGAGGACCATCACAGACAGTGCAGCAATAGAAAAGCTTTGGTTCCACAAAGTGAATCAAAGGAGTATGTGTGTCTAATAGAATGGACAGTGAGTGAACACAGTGTGTAAAAACTCCAGCAGCACGACTGTATCTAATGCACTCGTACCAGTGCAACACATATTAACAGGCCACAGACATGGCAGTGTCACGGCAGCACTAGGAATGAACCACCTTTCTGTAGGGGCTTTGACCATTGAAAAACAGTGAGAAAAGGGCTAACAAAGTATGCACAGCAACATATAGACTACAATTTGAAAATTCTGAATTACAAAATACACCTATAGTGGAAGTGGAACTGAGAGTGGTTAGTTCTAAGACCAACAATATCAAGCTGCACATTTGTATTTAAGGCTGTTTTCCCCCTGTGATTCTTTCTTATCTTTGCTCTAATTTGTAACACAATATCTGAAGATAGTTTATGTACTTAATATATTTCTATTCCCGAGGTCTGTTTATGAAAGTGCTTTTAGCTTTTCTATACCTTCTATGGTACAAATCAACTTGCAGATCAGAATCCTAATTACAGATAGCATCATCGTTATAGCCCTGAATTCATTGGTAAGCTTTTGTAGCATAGTAAGGGTCAGCATTGTGAGGGAAACAGAATGAGGATTAAGCTTAGGGAAGCACACAACATTAGACCAGTGACAGTCCTTAGGCAAGAGTCCAAACACTCCATTTGAATGTCTCTAACACTAATATCAACAACTAATAGTGTTGATTTAACACTGGTGAATTTGATGTGTATGTTGTAGTACCCGCTCCTTATAGTGCGGCAATAAAAAAAAGCATGCAGGTGTCATGTATGCATTTGAAATATTAATATCCAGCCCATTACTTTTTACAGTCTATTTTAATAAAACAAGTTTAAATGTTGTATGCATTTTCTTGAGATGCATTTATTTATACTGCTTTGAGTACAACTATTGATTTTGCCACTACCCCTGGGCATTATACACAAATATATAACATATTAACTTACTAAACACATCTCTTTTACAAATACATGCTTTTTTTTTTTACAACGATGTCTGATATGCTTCCAGCAAGGCTTGGTGTTGTAGATGGCCCTGTAGTCAATGGCACTGGTGTATTTAACAAGTTGATTTAAAACAAATAATACCAATACTATTTAAGTACAATTAAAACACTAAAAACTACAACCCATAATTAAGTTCAGTTTGTTAGTGTAAATGTCCAATGATAACTTCTTCGAGTTAGATTTCAGAACTTACCAGATGGCGTTGATGAAATTATTTCACTTGCTGAAAAAAAAAAAAAAAATAGATTATATAAGAAATTGAAATAACAAGGAGATGAAGATGTTGAAACATTTGTGGATGTGACTTCTCTTCAAACTCGAGGAGTACATTTATTTTGTTATGAATTCATTTATTTCAACAAGAAGTGCTGGCACTAGCTGGATCCTGCTGCTATAGAGAGTGGATGAATTCTGCATGTGTGCTGCCCTCTTCTGGTGAGTTTCTGTACATGTTAGTCAGTGTTACTTCTGTAATTACAGAATTATGTATTTATAGTCACTACACGAGTACATGTAAATTGTAAAACTGAACTTGATAAACATCAGCTATACTCCCATAGTCCATCTGTAACCACACCATCAGTAAATACACCACCTGTTCATTTTCATTGCAGGTAATGTTAATGTATATTCACACAGAAATTAGAGACACAGTTTAAAGTGGAATCTATAACTCCTCTTATAATCAGAACCTCCTGGAGCCCTGTGTTCTATGACAAAATTTACAACAACAACAGCAACAATATTTATGTGGAAACCTGCTCACCTAACATTCACTCACCTTCATTCACTAATCAGCCACAGCATTAATGATTTGTTATTTTAACACTCATTGACCATTTGACTCATCCACTGACCAGACCATTCTAAGACTAGAGGACCATCACAGACAGTGCAGCAACAGAAAAGCTTTGGTTCCACAAAGAGAATCAAAGGAGTATGTGTGTCTAATAGAATGGACAGTGAGTGAACACAATGTGTAAAAACTCCAGCAGCACGACTGTATCTAATGCACTCGTACCAGTGCAACACATATTAACAGGCCACAGACACGGCAGTGTCATGGCAACACTAGGAATTAACCACCACCCGAATGGCACTTTGTGGTATTTCTGTAGGAGCTTTGAACATTGAATAACAGTGAGAAAAGGGCTAACAAATATGCACAGCAACAGATAGACTACATTTGAAAATGTTGAATTACAAAATACACCTTTAGTGGAAGTGGAACTGAGAGTGATTAGTCTGAAAACAAACAATATCAAGCTGCACATTTGTATTTAAGGCTGTTTTCCCCCCTGTCATTCTTTCTTATCTTTGCAGTGACAGTGACACTACCTGTTGTGACACAGTGTTAACAAGACATGTAATTTCACCAGAGCCACGTCTGCATTCAAACAACAGGCCTCATGCCCAGAAACACAGTGTTCAACAAAAAAAAGGCATTTCAACCAAATCTAACATGAAGCATGCTTTTAATTTTGATGTGTAGAATACTGAATATTAATTTAACCTAATGAACTTTAATATTAGAAGTGTGTTGGGAATATGTATGCCCTGTAACAGATTTTTTTTTATATTTACTATATTATATTAAAATTTAGAACATACCTGTAGCCATCTCGCTTGTATTATTTACTGCATTTGTAGTCTCTGCTATATTGGCTAATAAAGGAAAAAGAAAAAGAAAAACCCATAAATTATTACATTAGTAATTACACTCCCACACATCACTAAACATAATGATTGCCAAAAGAAGCTTATTGTTAACTGATTTATTGGAATTGCCATTGTTTTATCTAATTATGGAATTTAGTTTGAAGTGAGGTAAGGTGAGCTTGATATTGTTTAAAGTGCTTTATCCTCTAAAGTCATATGCATTTAAAAGTCAAACACTTCAATGCAAAATGAGTCAAAATGGTTGATAGTGCTCATAGTGTTCATTTACGGGTAAAAAAAAAACGTGTTACTTTAAACACTGATTATGTTAAATATCAGTATAACAGTAAAACAATATAACAAAATAGTCTCGAAGTGGGAAACATGCTAATGTGTTGTTACATAACACATCACTTTTAAGAGTGTATTCATCGTTTTTATGACCTTGTTTCTTAACTTTTGAGTATGACTTGGTGTTGTAGTTGTCTCTGTAGTCCATGGCACTAATGTATTTGACAAATTGATTTAAAATAAATGAGAATAATCCCATTAAATAATGATTAAAATGCAAAAACAAAAATCCATGATTAAATTCAGCAGCACGGCTGTACCTAATGCACTCGTACCAGTGCAACACATATTAAAAGGCCACAGACATGGCAGTGTCACGGCAGCACTAGGAAGTAACCCCCACTCGAGTGACAATTTGTGGTGTTTCTGTAGGGGCTTTGAACATTGAAAAACAGTGAGAAAAGGGCACAGCAACAGATAGACTACAATTTGAAAATGTTGAATTACAAAATACACCTTTAGTGGAAGTGGAACTGAGAGAGGTTAGTTCTAAGACCAACAATATCAAGCTGCACATTTGTATTTAAGGCTGTGTATACTTAATATATTTCTTTTCCCGTGGTCTGTTTATGAAAGTGCTTTTAGCTTTTCTATACCTTCTATGGTACAAATCAACTTGTAGATCATAATCCTAATTACAAATAGTATCATCATTATAGCCCCGAATTCATCGGTAAGCTTTTGTAGCATAGTAAGGGTCAACATTGTATGGGAAACAGAATGAGGTTTAAGCTTAGGGAAACACACAACATTAGACCAGTGACAGTCCTTAGGCAAGAGTCCAAACAATCCATTTGAATGTCTCTAACACATTAGAAATCTGAAGTCACTCAAGGCATAAATGTGTGTAAAATTCCATAAGTAAAAATATAAATGAAGTGTGGATGCTTACTTGTCTGGCCCTCAGCTTTGATGAAAAGCAGCAGAAAAAGCCCAAACGGAGAGAGCCTCATGGTTCTGATCTACAGCCGACGTGTTAGTGTGACTGTGATTGTTCAATGAAAGCATATACTAAGCTTAGAGGAATGTGCCTCAGTGCTTTATTCTCTTTTACTTCCTGCTTCAAAGTGTCCTTATTTGAATTCAGGGCCATTGTCACCTGCAGCTTGACAGACAAGTTTCCCTAAGTCAGGGTGGTTTTGAACCATTATAATTAAGTGCCTTAATTTCCTTTGTTACCTTAAAAACGAAACCATTTATGTTCTGTTTGGAATGTGTTATGCAATTACCTCAAGGTAAATATAAAAAACAAACAAACAAAAACAAAACAATAAAAAGACAAATACCTTAATAAACATAAGTTGTAAAATGTAATGAACTGAAATGTGCATTTCTTGTGAGGAAAATGTCTTAAATGTTTTAATTGTCTATATTTAGAATCAGGTGCACCACATGTTTCAGTGTATCACTAAGGCGAGATCTAAAGAGGCCTCCAGAAAGAAGGTTATAGATTTATATGAATTATCTGGGCACATTAACAGAAGACATGTCTGGTGCAAACCAACACATGATTTAAGCACAAGAACCCCATATGATCTGTGAAGCACAGAGGTGGAAATGTCATGGTTAGGGCCTGTCAGGCTCTCCTTCATAGAATCTACTATGAATTCTTCACTGTATCAGAGGGTGTTTCAGGAAAATCTGTTCAAAAGCTGAAGTGTGAACGTGGCCCATGCAACATGAGCATGACAAAAAAAAACCCTTCCAGTAATTACACAAGGAATGGCACAAAAGAATGGAATGGCCTGGAATGGCCAAATCACAGGCCGAATCTCAATCCTACTGAGATGCTGTGGGGTGATCTGTATATTCAAGAAACATCTCAAACATCACATAGCTGAGAGAATTCTGCACGGAGGAATGTGACAAACAATCCCACAGTCGATGTTGGAGACTGATAGATGGTTACAGGGTGCATGTAATTGAGGTTATTTCAGCCAGAGGTGGAATACTAGTGATTAGGGCATAGAGTGTCCTTACTTTATCCTCACAAGAAATGTACATTTTGTTTTGTTACAGCTTATGTCTATAAGTAAATTCTTCAGGTTTATTTGTTTAGTTAAATAAGCTCCATTTCTCCATATTGTATAGCTTAGGTGCTACCACAATAGCATGGTAACTTGCCAGCCTTTTATTTTATACCCTATTAGATCTATGTTGATACTGCTCTGGTTACGACTCATGATCCTATATGACTAGAGTGAACAGGAACAGATTTACAGGTGAGATAACACACGTTTTTGCCTTTATTCCATGGATTACCTCAACCCCCATGCGGCAGGTGATGATTGTCTACGTAAAGATTAGATGTTGTTCATTGCTTAGCTGTGAAACTGCATATCTGTGTTTCTCTTCTTTGACCGAGAATGACACTTTTTAAGGAGACAGCTTTAAACTGAGTGGGATGTTTTGTTGTTTTATCTACATTCTTCAAAAAATTCACAAATTCATCATGATTAAATATAGAATTAGTGGTAACATTAATAGTTGTGTGATGTATTATGTCTGTCAGCTAAGCTTCTAGCAGGACTACAAACCCCAATTTATGTTTTTATTCTCTTAAAGCTTTATATATCTGACAAAATCACCAAGCACCAGTTATTTCCAATGCTTTCATTGCTTTTTTTAAACCCTGGAACAATATAGTGAAACTCTATACCCAGCAGGCTTTCTGTCTTTCAGTGATGAGGGGCTGCAGTATTTAAATAAACATCTCTCCAGGTCTGAGGTACAAGGTAAAACAGGCTTTTACCACGTAATCAATATTTTAAACAACTTCTGTCTGTTTGCACTTGTGCATTAATCTAGCTTTAAAATAATTCAGACTTAATTTTATATTTTCCTTTGTTTAAAGTAACACTAGCTAAGATTTGGTGATTTTGTTCCTGGGATCCCCTTACAGATGCACAGTTATAACACTGTCCTGAAACCATGAAGGGAGGTGAGTTCCTCCAGAAGTTACGTAGTGCAGTTTTTGCAGTCCTCAATAGCAATGGCAGAGTGTCTATTCTATTACAGGTCAGTGAAGTATCGCAATGATTTTGAGACTGCATTTTTAAAGTAAAAATTGTACTATAATTTAGTCTATTGTGTACAATGCGCCAGTTAGGCCGTGTACAATTTCCAATACACACACAAATACATTAATTCTTAATTACAAACCAGATTCCCAAAAAGTTGGGACACTAAACAAACTGTGAATAAAAACTGAATGCAATGATGTGGAGGCGCCAACATCTAATATTATATTCAGAATAGGACACAAATCACAGCTCAAAAGTTTAAACTGAGAGAATGTATAATTTTAAGGGGAAAATATGTTGTTTCAAAATTTCATAGCGTCAACAAATCCCAAAAAATTGGGACAAGGCCATTTTTTACCACTGTGTGGCATCCCCCCTTCTTCTTACAACACTCAACAGACGTCTGAGGACAAAGGAGACCAGTTTCTCAAGTTTAGAAATAGGAATGCTCTCCCATGATGTTGTGATTGCTGCAGAATGTAGTCTGGCATTATCTTGTTGAGAAATGCAGGGTCTTCCCTGAAAGAGATGACGTCTAGATGGGAGCATATGTTGTTCTAGAACCTGAACATAGTTCTCTGCATTAATGGTGCCTTTCCAGACATGCAAGCTGCCCATGCCACAAGCACTCATGCAACCCCATACCATCAGTGATGCAGGCTTCTGAACGGAGCGTTGATAACAGCTTGGGTTATCCTTGTCCTCTCTGGTCCGGATGACATGGCGTCCCAGTGTTCCATAAAGAACTTCAAATCGTGACTCATCTGACCACAGAACAGTCTTCCATTTTGCCACACTCCATTTTAAAAGACCCATGGCACAGTGCAAACATCTGAGCTTGTGGAGCTTGCTTAGAAATAGCTTCCTCTTTGCACTGTAGAGTTTCAGCTGGCGACGGCGGATGGCACGGTGGATTGTGTTCACTGACAATGCTTTCTGGAAATATTTCTGAGCCCATTCTGTTATTTCCTTTTTCCAGCCGCTTATTGCTACTTGTCCTTTTTTGGGATTTGTTGACACTGTGAAATTTTGAATCAACATATTTTTCCTTTAAAATGTTAAATTTACTCAGATTAAACTTCTGATCTGTCATCTATGTTCTATTACGAATAAAATATTGAAATTTGCCATCTCCACATCATTGCATTCAGTTTTTATTCACAATTTGTTTAGTGTCCCAACTTTTTTGGAATCCGGTTTGTACAAACAATAATATGGTGGCTTCTGCAGCGTACCATGGCCACTAAGTGTGGTTGTGATTTGTTTCACTTGTTGCACCCAGTTGTACAGCCAAGAGCCTAAATTCATTTTCACTGTCCCATGAGCTGAAGCATATATACTTTAAGAGTCTGTGGGAACAGAAGTCATTAGAAATATGAAACTAAAATGTTAACATTTCCACACAATTTTAGTGTTTTTAGTGAAAACATTATGGAACTGAGCCACTTTCAAGTTTTAAAGTCTATATAACTCATAAGATCTTAAAAATAAAAATCATAAGGTCCAGCTGTGCTCAAGTGTGAACCACTATAAAAGCTAAGTGTCTGAATAATAATGGTTCTCCTTTCCTCATTTTGACCTAAAACTTGCTGCTTTTAACTAGATTTGGCAGATAAATTCAGGCATGAACAAACCCATAAACAATGATGTCGCTACAACTGGCAATATTCCAAAGCTAATTAAACTATACACCAAATTCAAAACCAAGCAAGATATCAAAAAGGTCCCCCCTTAAACAAAGCCCTCATTAAATAATACTGTACACACACCACACACTGCTGTGTCTATATCAGTACTGCTCTGGTCATGGGTCATGACACTGTACAATGTGAGCTCAGGGAAATTGATTTACTGGCAAGATAACCCATGATTCTTTCTTTTCCCATGCCTCATTAGAAGAATGTTACACTGCAACCCACATGCTGCATGCAATGAATGTTTGTGGTGAAGCTAGATGCTGTAAATAGTTTAGCTGTAAAACTCTTCAGAAATGTAACACTTCCTTGACTAAAATGAGTTTTTTTTTTTTTTTTTTTTTTGGGTTCACTACTTGGCAAATTGATGATGTTACTTTGATTAGACAGTGTGAGTCCTATTAAATATTGTGTGGTGTGTAACATGGCTTTAAGCTAACCTTTTCCTGGGTTATAAATCATGTAAGCAATCTGATATTGAATAGACTTTCGAGCTGAACTATATACTTACGCCTTGTATGTCTAACTAGCTAGTGCACTAGCCTTTAACTAAATCACTGGCTCTCCAAATAAGGCCCACAAGCCATCATCATCAATCCTTAGGCAGAAATCCATGAACTATTAAAATATATTTTATTTGAAACAATATGTTATGAGGAATGTCATCGTAAACATAAACAACCCATGCAATAAAACATTTTTATTTGGTTTACATTTTAAGGGTTTGATGCTCTGTGTATTCATTCCTCTGTGCATATGTAAACAAAGCTGCAACCACAGTAAATTTTTCATGACTTGGATCTTACAACCATGAACAAATTTACACACCCATTCAAAATGTAGGGACACAGAGTGTTTTTTTGTGTGTTTGTAGACAACATTTTAGGTAAGTTATAAGCAAATAAATCCTATTTGGTAAATATAGAGCCTTTTAGTAAAACACAAATAAATCTATATAAATAAAATTCACACACAAAGACTTTACAAGACATAACTGTTAGAACAAGAAAATATATAGCCTACAATTTCAGTTGAAATTAAAATTTTAATAAACGTCAAAATGGATAATGAAAGAGCTTCAATGATTTGGTTCTTCACAGAATAAATGCACAAGCAAATTCTTCATTTCCTTTTCACTGGTGTAGGCCTGAGATTGTGTAGAGCAGAGAAGACCGCCTGCAAAAACATAATTAAATTAAGTATACTAGTGTAAAACCAACTTTAAATCACAGCTGCGAAATATTATTTATAAAGATGTTTTGCATGAAGGTTTTCATATATTAATGCACAATTACTGTTAATGTGCTGAAATTAGTGTTTATTTAGTGTTTCCTCCAAATATTTCATACTCAGAAATTTTGCATTAAATTGCCAGAGAAATGCTATATTTAAATTAGTTTCCTGTAAAGGAATTGTGTGTGTGTGTGTGTGCGTGTGTATAAAATCAGCAAATCAATAGAGTTCAGTTATCTGTTGTTCAGACCTTTATTCTGATTCATTCATTCTATCATATCTTCTCCTCTGAACACTTTATCTCTCTCTGATTTTGTATTTTTTTTATATACCCTTCTCAACTGCTCAATTGTAAAACTTCCTTGTGTATGTGAAAGGTGAAACATTCGTGTAACTTTTAATTATCATCATTCCTTTATTCATGTCTAACATTTGCTGTGTACCTTTTTCTGACTAAAAGATTTGTCTCCACAACTCTCCAGCTTTCTCCAAACTCTTTTACATTCTTTGCCTGTTCTCCATTTGGTTTCATCATGTCGTTCTTTTTGTTGTCATCAAAGTTTCCACAGAGTCCCCCAACCTTGTTCTCATACATATCAGGAAGGGAGATTTCTACATAAAAGTAAAAAAGAAGATGTTTTTTTTTTAATTTTGTGAACATACTTTGTAAAAAGCCAGCAAACTACAAAACATATTTAGTCAATTTCCCTTTATCATATTTATTACTTTGACTTACCTGCTTTGCCTTTGCCTTTGAACTCTACAGTGAGGCCGAAATCAGTCTTGAGGTAAACACGAGAAGAATCTTCCAGAATCTTTAGCCCTGTTGAAGGGAATGTAGGAGTATTGGCTTGTACCCCATCCACCTGTAATAATAACAAATATATGGTCATCCCTTGGAACGAGACACTGGATGTTGAAGATAGCAAATATTAGAAAAACCTTTTTTTCTGTTGAAGCTGGGTGGCAAATATTTTTCTAAATAACACTTGAAGCTGGTGTTTTCATATTGTTTTGGAGTCTTTTTAGTTTAGCAGTACTATACTGTTGTATAAAAAAGTGAATTACTCACTATCACACTTTTGCCTTCTCTCAACTCCACCGTGTGGTTGTACACTCGAATTCTGAGCGCACGAAGACGACCTTTATCATCATGGTACTCTTCAGTGCTCTCATCATACTCTTCACTGCTGTCATCGTCATCATCCCCATCAGCAGCCCTTTCTCTGCCATCTGCCTCTTCATTCACATACTCTTCCTCTCCGTTTTCCTCTCTGATTTTATGATTAATGCCCATGATGTTGAATTCTGGAATGTTCTTGGGCAGCTCAGAGGTCTGGACCAGGATGTACGAACGCTTGCCTTTGAAACTATGCTTCATGTTGTCAAATGTTCTGTACTCAGGATCATTTTTGATGAAGCATTTACTGAAATCTGAGACAGGCAGGAGAGTACAGAGGGTTTTATTTATTTTTTTATTTTTTTACAGTTTACAAATAAATAAATAATACTAATATATTTGAAAGTACACATCCAATACCAATTTGATAGTATAGTGTATTGCCTTGGCTGTTTAAGTCTGTCCTGAACTAACAATAAAATTTTACTCATTGCTCACTAGCAGCTCAATGTATTTCACTGAGAGAGACGCAACAGTGTTATGGGCACACTTATTTTGTGTTTGTTTCATCATATTAAATCAAAACATACAAGCCTATTTTACTGGCCACTAGGGGGTCTAAAGAGAGGGGAATGATCCACCACTCAAACCATACCTGATCTGTGGTGAAATGGGGATAAGAAAGTATGCAGAGAAACATGTGAACTAAAGCGTATAATTGTAGATGTACAAAGTGCTCCTGTATGGTCAGTGAAGCTGAAAAATAGCCTAGGAATGTAGATGCAAAGTAGGCATTCCTAATCGAGTGATTGTTGTGTGGTATGGTCCTCAGCTCACATGTCTTATTAAGAGTGTTTTCAATCACAGTTGAACAAAAAAAAATGTAAATCTGTCATTTGAAGTAAGTTTTTACCTGCAGATTTGCAGCTGTACTTTCCCTCTTCACTCATCATACACACTTCATCATCGTCACACTGCTTATTCCTGCACTTCAACTCCCCTTGACCATCCTTTTCTTTACATTCACACTTCCGAGTGCAGTGGTTACTGTACCACTTTTCACCAAACTGGGGATAGAAACAAACCATCAACAATAATAAACATTTTAATGTTACTGTATATCTTGGGACAGCAGACAATTCAAACAGTTGTATATTTGCTGAATTGTACTTGATGGCAAGGTCAGAAAGACTGCAGATCCCAGGGGGTCCTAATTAACCCTTTGAACCCCTTTGGTGGCGAAGGGGGAGTCCTTATGAAAATACTTGCCTAAAATGCCTAAATATGAATTCAGAAAATATACATTTACAGTTGCCTGTTTTGCCTTTAAAACTGAAATTTTCAGCTTGTATTTTCTTAACTAACCAGTGCAGAAGCACTGGCCTGTCACAGGTCAATTGGTCAATCTCACACCCAATATTGGTTTTCTCTGCTGAAGAAAACGGAAACTGAAACAAATGTTTCTCACTATGTGCTGGTTCAGCTCTCCTGCAAAAAGAGGATGGCACACTCTTTAACAGTTATTTTACAGTGCATGCCTCATGGATTATTGTTATTATGTATAATATTCAAAGTTTAAGGTGCGTATACACTTTAACTGCAATGTATTTAGTTATTTAGGACATGCAGTAATGGTTTAGGGTTACTTGGGTATGCAGTAATCATTTAAAATGTTTATTTATATATAAAACATTCAAGAAATAAGAATCGTGTTCATTCCATATAGTACACACTTACAAGTGGGTATTTCTCACACTGCATGTTGGGAAAAATCAAACATAAAGGATTTGTTGGAAATAGAAAACAGATGATGTGTTAGGCCATGTAATTTCTACAAAAGCATCCAAGCTTTTACATACAATTGTAAAAGCATGTGTGTGATACAGTCAGAACACACTACAAATTAATAATGAAATACATGTAATACTCACATAATGGTTGTTGCCTTCATCATCTTGGCAACCACACTCCCTGATGGGCACACACACATTCTGTTTAAGGATGAATCCATTGTCACAAGCACATCCCTGCACACACGCCTCTTGTGGGTTACAGTTTGGGGGTCCGTGTAGTTGTTCACAAGTTGGCTGGCAGGTAGGCATGCAGTCTGTGTAATGACTGTTATGAGGGCATGAGGGCACTGTAGATAAGTAGATAAATAGACAAACACATGGAGATAGTGATGAGTGTGGGTAATGAAGTACATAACTTTACAAACCCTACAAAGTTGAATTAGTTTTGTCTAGTATCTATTTATCTGAAACATGCGAAGCCAGACAATGCATCATAGGATAAACAAGAACAGTACATGCCCAATTGTGTTGTTATGGACTTTTGCTGATATAGTGTGGTGTCTGAATGTGGAGCAGTTAATCATTACACAGTACCAGCCACAATGAGGAACCCCATTGTATCTGTATTTATGTCATTGCACCACCAATTTATGAGACAGAATGTAATATATGACACCCAGGGATACATCGACATGCAGCAATATGGACAATGTTTATGGAGCTGAGGGCTATAAGTCAAATTATTTTAAGATTTTTAAACATCACACAGCACAACTGCATGAGATGGCATCATTCAAGACATGTCAAGTTGTGTTTATTAATATGTCTCGATATGACTTTGAATTGCTGGAACAGAATGTTGCCTTTCAGGTTCATGGTGAATCTGCATATTAATGACGTTGTAGAATAGATGTAGCATTACTTGGAATTATGCCACCTAATGCAGTTGCAGCGTTCTGTAATCAGCCTAATGTGCATATTGTCACATTAGTGAATTGTGAGGTTTTGTGTCAAAAATTGTACTTAGAACACTAAAAATATGTATCATTCCTGTAAAATTGTGTAGTAGTAATTGTTTAAATATCAGATAGCATGTTCATTTAAAGAGATATCAAGCATTAAATGGTTGATTTGTCTGGAAGCAATTTGTAGTTAGAATTGGTTGTCTTTGTTGTTGTGGTCGTAATTGCTGTTGGTGTTTCTTCTTGATAAGTCATTGCTGACGAACTGTTTGTTTTCACAGTTGTTTGAATTAGTCTCTCTGTATTAGAGGTTGATGTGGTCGTTGAATCTAGCGAGACTGTAGTCTCTACATCATCAACTGTAATTTGGACAGACTCAGCTGTATTAGGCTGTGCTGTAGTTTTAAGAGTTGTAGTTGTATTCAGTGAAGGTAGTTGTAGTTTGGAGAGGCGGGTCTGTAGAGTCACCTTCAATAGTGATGTTTTTTTCTGTGGTTATTGGGGTTGTAGTTGTGCTGCTGTCTGTAGTTTCTAGAGTTGGGCTCTCAGGTGTTGGCACAGCAGTCACCTGGTTTTTGAAATCTAGATGGTAAAAATAAAAGAAAATAACAAGAATTATTACTAATATTACTGACACATTCTTATTATTGGTATTAACAGTGATGGTAAAATGGAGTGACATTTACCCCTTACTTGTCAGACTTACATATGCTCCCCTGGCTTTTTCCATAACATTTTTTATCACCAGTTGCTAGCTACCTCATTGCTGTTTAGATTCTGTTTTTGTAGTTTAGACTTAAACATAGTTCTTATGAGATAAAAATACCTTCACAGGTTCCTCTATGTAGAGAAATGTCATCCACGGCAACATCAGATCTAGCGTCGTCTCCTCTTCGTCCTTCAAAGATAATCTAACAAAGGACAACATTTACACAATCAGTTTTTCAACAATAAAAATCCCTTCGGTGCTGATAGGCACACAATAGTAACACTGCTAACCTTGAAGTTATCCCTTGGTGTGAAGTCAACTAGAGCACGATGCCAGGTATTTCCTTGGTTTTCTCTTAATTTCCAGATCTCCTGAGCTTGGTTACCATGCAGCAGGTAGACGGTGAGCCCCATCGTCCAACTGGAACCATACATGTGATACCAGAACTCCAGACACTGTGGCTGACGGTCAGAACATTCCTCACTGAGGAGACGAGCTGTGTCACCATGAGAGACTCCATCCCCCTCAATGTAAATGTAGTGACCACCTGGAGATGGAGTGAAGGATGAGGATAGAGGGGTTAAAAAGGGTATGTGTTATTCTGTTGTGGTATGATCTGAGTTTAAGTTAAATTAAACATGAAGTTCTTAATGAAGTTTATACTAGGATACTAACTTCCTGTCGTGTGATCAGAAGAGGGGCCAGTCCTTGGTGTAGGGGTGGAGCCAGTGTGCCTCGTCCAATCAAAAACATCAGTTAATAACTGATCCCAAGTGCAGAAGTTCATGTCAAAATTGCAGTCCATTTTGCAGACTGTGAAAAAAATACAAGTAATGAGTAAAATAATTTATGAAAACATTATTGTGAATTGTAATATTCCAGTGTCAGGAATAAATGTAAATACTATTTAATATTGTTATGTTAAACTTGTATGCTTTGTACCTGGATGGACAATGTTGGAGCCTCCTGTTGTTGGATCCACTGTAGTTTGAGCTGGTCTGCCTGTAGTCTGAAGATCCTCTACTGTAGTACTAGGAAGGTCTGCTGTAGTTTGCACAGGCTTGTCTGTTGTAGCTGTAGTTTCCACAGGAGGGCCTACAGAATCACATTCAATTATGGTGGTTTCTGCAGTTGTCTGTGAAGCTGTAGTTGTACTGCTGTCTGTGGTGTCTACTGTCGACCCCTCAAGTGTTGGCACAGCAGTGACCTGGTTTATAAATCCTAGATGACACAAAAATATATGGCAATAACAAGAAAAATATGTTATTGTTGTTTTATTGATATTAGATTGAATATATATATATATATATATATATTATATAGATTGAATATATATATATATATATATATATATATATATATATATATATATATATATATATATATATTGTAACAGCAACAGATGATAATGTTAAGGTTGTGTGTCTATAATAATGCATTTTCATGAACTATTTTGTTATATTTGTTTTCAACAGTTGTTTGCCATTTGTAACAGTAAGCTTTGATTCATAAACCCTGATGTTATTAGTAAACTATTACCTTGACACGTTCCTCTATGTAAAGAGACGTCATCCACGGCAACATCAGATCTGGCGTCATCTCCTCTTCGTCCTTCAAAGATAATCTGTCAGAAAAAAACAGTATTTACACAATCAGTTTTTCAACAATAAAAAGCCTTGTAATGAGGGCAGTGTAAACATCTAAAGACTTTGTAAGTTAAAGTTTCCATATGGTATTGCATGACAGGGCTGGTGCTGCTATTAAGGCTGGGGGCTTCTTGGGATTTAATAAGTCAAGCTGTTAGGCACACAGTAGTAACACTGCTAACCTTGAAGTTATCCCTTGGTGTGAAATCCACTAGAGCACGATGCCAGGTGTTTCCTTGGTTTTCCCTCAATTTCCAGATTTCCTGGGCTTGGTTACCATGCAGCAGGTAGACGGTGAGCCCCATCGTCCAACTGGAACCATACATGTGATACCAGAACTCCAGACACTGTGGCTGACGGTCAGAACATTCCTCACTGAGGAGACGAGCTGTATCACCATGAGAGACTCCATCCCCCTCAATGTAAATATAGTCACCACCTGGAGATGGAGTGAAGGATGAGGATAGTGGGGTTAAAAAGGGTATGTGTTATTCTGTTGTGGTATGATCTGAGTTTCAGTTAAACTAAACATGAACTTCTTAATGAAATTTATACTAAGATACTAACTTCCTGTCGTGTGGTCAGCAGAGGGGCCAGTCCTTGGCGTAGGGGTGGGGCCAGTGTGTCTCGTCCAATCAAAAACATCAGTTAATAACTGATCCCAAGTGCAGAAGTTGTTGTCAAAATTGCAGTCCATTTTGCAGACTGTGAAAAACAATACAAGTAATGAGTAAAATAATTTATGAAAGCATTATTGTGAATTGTAGTATTGTAGTCAGGAAAAAATGTAAATACTATTTAATATTGTTATGTTAAACTTGTATGCTTTGTACCTGGGTGGACAATGTTGGAGCCTCCTGTTGTTGGATCCACTGTAGTTTGAGCTGGTCTGCCTGTAGTCTGAAGATCCTCTACTGTAGTACTAGGAAGGTCTGCTGTAGTTTGCACAGGCTTGTCTGTTGTAGCTGTAGTTTCCACAGGAGGGCCTACAGAATCACATTCAATTATGGTGGTTTCTGCAGTTGTCTGTGAAGCTGTAGTTGTACTGCTGTCTGTGGTGTCTACTGTCGACCCCTCAAGTGTTGGCACAGCAGTGACCTGGTTTATAAATCCTAGATGGCACAAAAATATATGGCAATAACAAGAAAAATAAGTTATTGTTGTTTTATTGATATTAGATTGAATATATATATATATATATATATATATTGTAACAGCAACAGATGATAATGTTAAGGTTGTGTGTCTATAATAATGTATTTTCATGAACTATTTTCTTATATTTGTTTTCAACAGTTGTTTGCCATTTGTAACAGTAAGCTTTGATTCATAAACCCTGATGTTATTAGTAAACTATTACCTTGACACGTTCCTCTATGTAAAGAGACGTCATCCACGGCAACATCAGATCTGGCGTCATCTCCTCTTCGTCCTTCAAAGATAATCTGTCAGAAAAAAACAGTATTTACACAATCAGTTTTTCAACAATAAAAAGCCTTGTAATGAGGGCGGTGTAAACATCTAAAGACTTTGTAAGTTAAAGTTTCCATATGGTATTGCATGACAGGGCTGGTGCTGCTATTAAGGCTGGGGGCTTCTTGGGATTTAATAAGTCAAGCTGTTAGGCACACAGTAGTAACACTGCTAACCTTGAAGTTATCCCTCGGTGTGAAATCCACTAGAGCACGATGCCAGGTGTTTCCTTGGTTTTCCCTCAATTTCCAGATTTCCTGGGCTTGGTTACCATGCAGCAGGTAGACGGTGAGCCCCATCGTCCAACTGGAACCATACATGTGATACCAGAACTCCAGACACTGTGGCTGACGGTCAGAACATTCCTCACTGAGGAGACGAGCTGTATCACCATGAGAGACTCCATCCCCCTCAATGTAAATGTAGTGACCACCTGGAGACAGAGTAAAGGATGAAGGGAGGGAGATAAAAATGGTTACGCTGTTTTGATATGACATGCTTTTAAATGTAATGCGAAATTAAAATAATTTGGGAAACTGGTTCATTATTAACATAACCTATTTTATATGAATTAAAAAATAAATACTGACTTCCTGTGGTGTGGTCAAAAGAGGGGCCTGTCTTTGGTGTAGGGGTGGAGCCACTCTGTCTTGTCCAATCAAAAACGTCAGTTAATAACTGATCCCATGTGCAGAAGTTGTTGTCAAAATTGCAGTCCATTCTGCAGACTGTGAAAGAGAGTAAAAGTAACCAGTACAAATTTTATGAATGTGTTATTAAAAAGGGGAGCATTTCAGCAGCAGATATTAATATAAATACCATGATGATATAATGATTTGTACCTGGATGGTAGCTGTTGGAGCCTCCTGTTGTTGATGCATCTGTAGTTTGAACTGGTCTGCCTGTAGTCGGCAGGGGCTCTACTGTAGTCTGAAGAACCTCTGTTGTTATCCCAGGAAGCTGTGTTGTAGCTTCAATCAGCTGTACTGTAGTATGAAGATCCACTGCCGTAGTGTCATGACTCTGTGTTGTAGTTTCAATCAGCCCTACTGTAGTCTGAATATCCACTGCCGTAGTGTCATGAATCTGTGTTGTAGTTCCAATCAGCTCTACTGTAGTCTGAAGATCCACTGCCGTAGTGTCATGAATCCGTGTTGTAGTTTCAATCAGCTGTACTGTAGTCTGAAGATCCACTGCCGCAGTGTCATGACTCTGTGTTGTAGTTTCAATCAGCCCTACTGTAGTCTGAAGATCCACTGCCGTAGTGTCATTAATCTGTGTTGTAGTTCCAATCAGCTCTACTGTAGTCTGAAGATCCACTGCTGCAGTGTCATGACTCTGTGTTGTAGTTTCAATCAGCCCTACTGTAGTCTGAAGATTCTCTGCTGTAGTATCAGGAAACTGTGCTATTATTGTTGAGTTCTCAGGTGTACGCACAGCAGTTCTCTGCCTTATTAAATCTTTTAGAATGAACAAAATGATATTAGATCAGTCAAAGCAAGAAATAATGGCATTTTTGACAGTCACAGTGTAGAGCTGCTAAAGTTAAGGCTATATATCTACAACTATGTAGTTTATTCAACTGTTCTTGGTTGTTATATAGTACCTCTTCTGATTCTTAAACACAGATGTTATTAGTGGAAAAGTACCTTGACACCTTCCTCTGTGTAGAGAGATGTCATCCACAGCAACATCAGAATCTTCAGAGTGTCCTCTACGTCCTTCAAATATAATCTAACAGAACAACAACATTTACAAATTCAGTGTGAGAAGTTTTTAATAATTTCTCAGTGCATCCTCCTGCTCCACAGGCTTAGGAACATATCACTGTGAAAAGTCATAGTACTGTCATTTCTTTATGATCAACTCTAACCCCAAACCTAACTCAATTACTAACCCTAAGCTTTTATATAAGAATAGGTTTTGTAATTATTTATTTTGTAGGTTTAACTGAACTGTTTTAGAGATAAAGTAAATACTGACCTTGAAGTTATCCTGTGGTGTGAAGTCCACTAGAGCACGATGCCAGGTGTTTCCTTGGTTTTCTCTTAATTTCCAGATCTCTCGGGCTTGGTTACCATGCAGCAGGTAGACGGTGAGCCCCATTGTCCAACTGTAACCGTACATGTGATACCAGAACTCCAGACACTGTGGCTGACGGTCAAAACATTCCTCACTGAGGAGACGAGCTGTATCACCATGAGAGACTCCATCCCCCTCAATGTAAATGTAGTGACCACCTGGAGATGAAGTGAAGGTTGAGAACAAGGAAATTAAAGACAGTATATATTACATTCTTTTGATATGAACTGATTTTAAGTTAAATTCTAAACTACAATGATGGGGGAACCTCTGAATCACCAGTGCCACCCCATTTCATTTAGTGCAACACATGCCCATTACTGATTGTTTTTTTTTAATGAAGTGAAATCTAAGATACTAACTTCCTGTCGTGTGGTCAAAAGAGGGACCCGTCCTTGGCGTAGGAGTAGAGCCACTGTGTCTCGTCCAATCAAAAACATCAGTCCATAACTGATCCCAGTTGCAGAAGTTCTGATCAAAATTGCAGTCCATTCTGCAAACTGTGAAAGTCAGTAAAAGTAATCAGTGCAAATTTTATAAATGTGTTTTTGAAAATAGTAGAATTAGAGCATTATAAATTAATGTAAATACCATGTTCATGATAATATTGTTATGCATTGTACCTGGATGGTATTTGTTGGAGCTTCCTGCTGTTGGTGCCACTGTAGTTTGAACAGGTCTGTCTGTAGTCTTGTGATCCTCTGCCGTAGTCTCTGGAAGCTGTTTTGTAGATTCATGCGGCTCTACCGTAGCCTGGAGGGACTGCAGAGTTGTGTCTTGTTCTGTGCTGTCTACGGTCATTAGTGTTGAGCTCTCAGGTGTATGCACAGCAGTTCTCTGCCTTATTAAATCTTTTAGAATGAACAAAATGATATTAGATCAGTCAAAGCAAGAAATAATGGCATTTTTGACAGTCACAGTGTAGAGTTGCAAATTTTAAGGCTATATATCTACAACAATGTAGTTTCTTCAACTGTTCTTGGTTGTTATATAGTACCCCTTTTGATTCTTAAACACAAATGTTATTAGTGGAAAGTTACCTTGACACCTTCCTCTGTGTAGAGAGATGTCATCCACAGCAACATCAGAATCTTCAGAGTGTCCTCTACGTCCTTCAAATATAATCTAACAGAACAACAACATTTACAAATTCAGTGTGAGAAGTTTTTAATAATTTCTCAGTGCATCCTCCTGCTCCACAGGCTTAGGAACATATCACTGTGAAAAGTCATAGTACTGTCATTTCCTTATGATCAACTCTAACCCCAAACCTAACTCAATTACTAACCCTAAGCTTTTATATAAGAATAGGTTTTGTTATTTATTTTGTAGGTTTAACTGAACTGTTTTAGAGAAAAAGTAAATACTGACCTTGAAGTTATCCTGTGGTGTGAAGTCCACTAGGGCACGATGCCAGGTGTTTCCTTGGTTTTCTCTCAATTTCCAGATCTCTCGGGCTTGGTTACCATGCAGCAGGTAGACGGTGAGCCCCATTGTCCAACTGTAACCGTACATGTGATACCAGAACTCCAGACACTGTGGCTGGCGGTCAGAACATTCCTCACTGAGGAGACGAGCTGTATCACCATGAGAGACTCCATCCCCCTCAATGTAAATGTAGTGACCACCTGGAGATGATGAGGATAGTGTGTATTTTATTCTATAACTCTATTTTATAATATCGAAATATTTAATATAGATATACATATTTGAAAACTTACTTCCAGTTGTGTGGTCAGAAGAAGGGCCAGTTCTTGGTGTGGGGGTGGAGCCACTGTGTCTCGTCCAATCAAAAACATCAGTCAATAATTGATCCCAGGTGCAGAAGTTGTTGTCAAAATTGCAGTCCATTCGGCAGACTGAATGATTTTAATATTAAACAATAAAGGTAATCAGTATAATGCTTATACACACCTTATACTAAATGCAAATTAGGAAATTATTCCTCCACAATTTACTCATTCATGGCAGTGAATTAACAATCACACAGTACTCCACTAGGGCCACAGCTGCCTTACCATAACTTCATGATTAATTGTGAATATTACAGTTTACTCCCCTGGAAATATTGAGTATACTGTAATTGTTTGCGTACCTGGATGATGGTTGTTGGAAATGGCAGGTTGTGGGAAGGTTGTGTAGACTGGTTTGGGAACCAGAGCTGTAAAAGTGTTTAAATGGTTTTACATTTAAATGTATTTCTTGTTATACACCCTATACATCATACTACAACCACAAACCCTAGTCCAATAAAGGTAGTATGTGAAATTCAAGAAAAAAAGTGTGTTTGTGTATAACAATCTCTTGAAGGAAAAGCCTAGTCAGTTACTAATCAAGGACAGGTCAAGTTTGGCCAGTTTGCTGAAAAATGCACCAGTGAACAGTATAAGCTTTTAAGTGCAATGAATGGCTGCAGGTATGTATTAAGTGTAGCTCAGATTCTGACCCCAGATTTCCCTCCCTTGAATATGGTTTTACCTGAGGTTAGAAAGGTTGGGTCTTCACTGGTTGGTGAAGGACTGTCAGGTCTGAGGTTCACATTGAAGTCTCCACACTTTCCGTGCGTTATTCTTACATCATCCCATGCCACGTCAGATGTAACTTCTGAACCCCTAATACCTTCCACTATAATCTGAATGAAATCATGGAAATGTATGCTTGAAAATGCCTCTTTTTGCAATTATGAATTAATTTTTAAGCATTTTATATCCCATTGCCTACCTGAAAAGGTCCCCTTGAGATGATCTCTATCTGGGCTTGGTGCCAGTTGTTGCCGTGGTTATTCACCCTGGACCAGATCTTGGTGACTTGACCCTCCTCTAGTTTATAAACATTTAGAGCCATAGCAGTGGACCACCCATACATATGATACCAGAAGCTCAAGCACTGGGTACCAAGAGTATCGCACACCGGACTCATCATCCGAGCTGAGTCTCCGTGATGGACACCATCACTTTCTATGTACATGTAAAAACCACCTGTAGATAAGAGGTTATAAGATGCCACTATTTATTCTCAAACCATGATACATACCACCTTTATCAGACAAATGAAAATGTGTTTTAATGTTACAAATACTTACAAAACAATTACAAATGTGTAAACAACATTTTACAGTGTAAAAACATATGCTTAAACATATGCCTTTTTTTGTGTCTTACTTCCTGTTGTGTGGTCACCAGTTGGACCAGTGAAGTCAGTGGGTGTCGACCCAGACCACCTCGTCCAATCAAAGCTGTCCTGGATTAACTGCTCCCATCCGCATTCATTCTGGTCAAAGGTACAGCTCCATGAACAACCTGTGGAATCAAATCAGGATAGCTCAGAATTAAAGCCACACAACCACAGTTAAAGTGAATAGATGGAGATTATGGAAATTGAAAAGAATACAAAGGATAAGAAATAGCATACTTGTTGTTGGGCCAGTTGTTGTTGGTGGTGGGATATTGGCTATGGATGGAAATGTATACAGTATCAGTACAGAGTATTAATAGCTTATACACAATGAGATATGAGTCCTTTCACAATGATCTTTAATTTTCTTAAAGCAGTACTGTATTAGTTAAGAGATTTGGAGACCTCTCGAGTGGAAATATGTAATATGTAACTTTACAGAAGACAATCAGCAACTCTCACTGAGGTGTAAATATTCCCTACCTTTAGTAATGTAACATAACTGTACCCTATTTTATAAATTATAGATTTATAGAGAAGTGGTGTTCATGTGATGTCTTCTTCTGGAGAAGGGGATGGCATGTACTCTTATGGAACACTACTGCACTTTAAATCACAACTGTATAATTTTTACCAGCACTTTGGGCTATATTCTAAACCTATAATGTCCATCTTCGGGAGTCAGCTAGACTTTCTTCTGACCCCAGGACAGGTCGTGTCAATTCTTGAATAGACGAATCTAACTCAAATGACCACAAGGTGTGTTGCTGCCCACAACATTCAGGACTACTTTAGTTAAGTTAAACACATGATAACATTAATAGAAACATGTGATCATACTGCAATGATAACATCTCTTTAAAAGCTTCCACTCACCACAAACAGTGTCCTTCCACCATTCTCCCAGAAAAACCTCCGACACCTCACATGCTGCCACGTAATTCTGCAGAGAAGTGCACAGCTGGGACTGGTCACCTCCTGAAGAGCAGTGGTCAGTCACACAACTGTTGACAAAGATCTGAGGAGGCACGAACCAGTGGCAGGCCTTAAAGGCATCTCCAAACAGCTTGCTGCACTCTTTGAACCCTTCGATATTCAGTTCAGGGGTGCATTTAGGGTTTTCTGGAGAGCCATCGCTACACCTGTAACAGGGTTTGAAGGCAGTAAGCAAACAAAAGCCCATTTTCCTGACAACTAATAAACTCAAGGTGATGTGGATAAATAGCTGCTTACATCCAGTCTTTGTCATGAGTGTTCCAGCTGCTGGCAAAATCATGCGGGCAAGGGACCACCCTGCCATCAGGGGTCAGGAAATCATCAAACTGGATTCCAGAATAGGTTCCACAGAGTCCACACGTAATGCCCTGGTATCTCTCATCCACTTGCACAAATAGCTGGCTGTTTCCATCAAACAGGAATCGCAGGCCAATGTTTGTGTCCACCTGCACATACTGACCCTTCTGGAACACTTTAACAGAGCTGCTTTGTGAATACGGAAGGGTGACGTGACCTCCATTTACCTACACACACACACACACACACGGAAAAAAAAAAACAGTATTGACAAAATTCTGATGACATTCACCATAAAATGTTCAGAGTTTGGAGACTGCACAGAAAACAAAATTCATTCCCAAATCTGACTTTTAAGTGACCCTTACATTCTTTCCAGCTCACTCTGACTCTGATCCACTACACTTTTTGCAGTAAAATGTCATAAAGCCTGCCAATAAAAGTTGTTTAACACTTTTTTACAACTGGCGCCATGGTGGAAAGAAGGTGCTACTTAATTATTACGCAAGGACATTCCTTTGAAATCAATCTCCAGGGTTAATAATCCTTAGAACTTGATGTTTATGACACCAGCAACTCTTGTTTCACTTTGTGCAGGAATAAAAGACTGTCTGTCCGTCTGTTGCTCAAAATCCTCGGTAAGTAAAGACAAAACCCAAGAAGTTTCAAGTCATACACATGACAGTGTTTGCAGATCTTATCTAAAACACTGTGTGACATGAACAATGGGGATAGCCATGTGTAATGAGCAAATATTTTGTAAGACTCCTCCACCCTTAAAGACACATCATTCTGTGAGGTAGCACTATTGCAATCTGGAGAACTGCTGAAATCAATCACTGCATCTTTGGAATGATACTTTTTGATCATCTAAAAAAAAAATCATGTTGTAATTCACAATGAACTGTTTGTTTACACACATTTTCTGATATGAGGAGTCTTTATAGAGTTTATTTCCAATGGAACGTATCTGTGAGCATTTAATGCTGTTAGCCACAAAAAGTTTAGTGAGGATAGCATAGAAGCATAGACATTGGAATAATCGTTGCCCGATGTGATGGATCTCCACCATTCCAGCAAATGCAGTTTTGTTGTGTCAAAGCCCATTGCTGGTGGGATTTTAACACCTCTAGCTCTTAGCGGATCTTAGGGATGATGACTTTATGCTCATGCATGTCTAATATTTAACATTGCTCATGGTTGGTGGAACTTACATAAACCAGCTTGTTCTTCTTGATGACAAGGTGAAGGCCATCCACACTCAGAGCCACAGAGTTCAGAGACGAGGAGTTGTTCCGTCCCTCGTTCCTAGCTGTTAGAGTAAAAGGGGCTGGACTAGCGGTGCAGGTTGTAGCAATGGTGTAGTTGCATGTGCCCTGGATGGAATAGGCCTTTCCATCAAAAGTTATGTAATGAGGGTCACCATACACACTGCAGGTCACTGGGTTGGGTGGGAAGCAGCCCAGAACATCTTCCTTCATCTTGCAGACCTCGTGGGCCAGACAGGATGTGGCTGAGCAGTGGATGTTGCCATGGCCAGCACATGTACACAGCCTCTCACACTTCCCTTCCATGAAGGTTTGTCCTTTCTGAAAGTGAAGCAGATGAAAATCGTACTTCAAGAGTTGTATTCCAAAATGCTGTAGGTTCATTGTAACAAGTCTGGATATGATAAGTTAGAGCTGGTGTAACAGAAACTGGACACATTTTGACAGGTGTTTCTAATACATTATGGGCACGAGCCATTTATTTCTACCCTGTCTGAAAGCAATGATTGAATCAAAGGTGATGCTTAAACCATTGTCCTGTAAGATATGCAGCACTCAATGGCATCACTCTCAAAATAAAAGCCCCAAACCAGGGTATCTCCCCTTGAACGAGGAAACAATTTGATGTATTTATTACATCAAAGACAAGTTCAGAAAAGGCTCCTGCAGCTTCCACTGTATGGTTAGGAGATAATTAACTGAAAGGGATATGGGAATGTTTCATCAAGGACCTGCGCAGATTTTCAAGTATATATTTTAGGTATTTTGGGATATGTCCTTCATTCAGTCTGACTGGATCTGAAAAGTCATGTGGTTCTATAATGCTTTCATTGTATTCAAATGTAATCAATTTTGCTTAATATTGAAGAAACAGCATTCTGAAATCAGCCTCAAATCAGTTGTTAGGTAATCTCTTATAGACATGCTGATGTGTTTTTAACACTATTATCTATAAGCAGACAATAGCCAAGGCCTGCATTTGTTGTTTGCTTTGATCTAGTATTTTAACAGATAAGCATATGATAAAGAGAGTTACACATCACAAACAAGTATATTGGATACAGGTTTGGAAACAAGTGTGCAATAATGTAGGTATGCAGTTTGAACAGCAGTTTTTATTCTGGTGCTAGTTAGCTGCCATTAATGGTTTAGCTAACTAACATTGTACATCTGTGTCCAGAAATAAAGAACAAAACATTGGAAACCAAATATCTGATTGACTACTTTCAGTCTGTTAACTAGATCTTGCCCAGTCACAATACTACTGGGCTAGGAGAGTAGCAAAAGTGTCTTCTGAAATATCAAGACAGCCACCGCTTCTTTTCAAACTGCTGCTAACTCAATACTATTGGCCAATTCACTGCATTTGCCTCATAGGCTAGCATTATATTGAGAGATGAGGTTATGACCGAGGGCCATTATACTAACCCGCAGAGCAAGAAGCCAGCTGTATTCTCTAGGACCTTGGACTCCTAGCCTGAGATGGCAGTGACTGGGGATCACAGGGTATCCAACTCATCAGCTCCTGATTATCGGGTCTATACTTAGACACTTGCCCAGAAGCTGCTTCATATGCTACTGTCTACAGTCCATTATTTGCACTGTAATTAGTTCTTGTCTGTGACCCTCCAGGTATTTATTCCTCTATAGTTACCTTGTAGTGTTCTCCATCCACCCAGCACCCACAGTCCTCTGCAGGTACGCACTCTCCCCCACTCAGCAGGAAGCCGTCATCACACTCACACCTCTCCTCACAGCTCCCACAGTCTTCTGAGGCATCCAGTCTGGAGCAGGTGGCAGGACACTGACTAGAGCAGGAGGTGAAGTGACGCCGAGCCCCACAGACCAGAGCTAAAAGTGAACCAGTGAGAAGCAAAGTGAGTTTTTACAGTGTAAAAACTGAGTTTTTATAATTGTAAATAATTGCTATTTCCAGTTGTAGAACATTGGATTTGAGTCATCAGCCAGTAACCGGACCTGGTGTTCCTCGACAGTTACACTTGCCTTTTTGTAGCAACAAACTCAGTCTGTTTAAAAAGGTACTGGGTTGTGTAATACTGGACAGATCTTTTGGCACACCAATGATTATGGATGTGTGTGTGTGCGCGCAAAAGTGAGTCATCCCTGCCAACTCAGTCAGGACAGGGTTCGTCCAGTATAAAATACACAGAGATTAAGGTAACACGACTACTCCCAATATTAATGATGTTCTTACCATTTGGCATAGTATCATTAAGAATTTGCATCATACAGTGTGGGTATTAAAGGCAAGAAGAAGTAAGTGCAATAAAAATATGATCCTGGATATCTACCAATTATAATGTACCTTGTTCCAAGTTGTACATTCTCTAATTAGTTGGATAAAAAGGGTTGAATTTGGAGTGGACTGGAACTCTGGGATGTTGAATTGATAGCTTCCAAATAGCAAATGCATATATTTCTCTTACTGTTATTTGTGTTGTGGATCAGTCTCAGTGCTGCAGTGACAGTAACATGCTAGTGGAGTGTCAGAGAGTGTGGCTCTGGATCAGACACAGCAGTGCTCCTGGAGATTTTAAACCCCTCTGTGTCACAGCTGGGCTGAGAATAGTCCACCAAAAAATATATATATATATATATCCAGCCAACAGCATCCTGTTGGCAGCATGCAGTGAGCACTGATGAACCTGGTTCCAAGATCCAGATTTGAAGACCTCTGGACTGGAGGATGACCAACACAAACTGTGCTCGAACAGATGAGCAACAAGTAGGTGTGTCTAATAGAGTGAACTGTGAGTGGGCACAATGTTTAAAACCTCCAGCAGCCTCACTGTGTCTGATCCACTCGTACAAGTATGACACAATAAAATGCTACCATTATGTCAGTGAAACTGCAGCACTGAGTATTTTCTACCATTCAAATTATACCTGCGCTGTGGGGGGGTCCTACCAAAGGATGCAGTGTAAAATAGAATACAGTCTATAAGTGTAGAACCATGTAGTGCACCTATATCATAATTAAATCTGATCAAATCATTAATAAATCTGTGATGTTGTGAAACATACGACAGTAAGTTGCATTCCTCCAGCCAAAGATAGGGACCCCAGCCTCGCTGCAGGTCTTTGCAAAAGCTTGCAGGACATCACAGAAGGTCTCAGGATCTCCTCGGGTGGAGCACATCTCAAACACACAGCTCTGAAAGAAGCTCTTTGCCCCAAGAGCTGTGGAGCACTGGGAGAATGGGCTGGGGTGGGATAGGAGGATGCCACAATAGGCTTCACTGGAATATTCTAGCTTCTCAGCCTCAGTACACAAACTCGGCTTGACGGGCTCTTCACACGGGGGGTCTCCAGCCTTCCAAATCAGGCCCAAAGCCTGGACGTCCTCCATGAGCTGGCTGTTATTGTCCATGGCCTTATTGAAGTTGCCACACATGCCACAAAGTTTCCCAGAGTACTGGTCAGGTACGGTGACCTGAAGGGAGCCAGATCTGGCATAGGACACGGTCAAATTGAAGTATGTCTGGAGTTCCAGGACTGACCCCTGGACGCTGACCATCACTGTGTTTCCGTACAGACTCAGAGGGAGATTCCTCCAGATCCCATTCACCTGAAAAATATGATACATTTTTTTTAGCTGTTTTTGTTTTATACTTGTGCAATTTCAAGGGAAATGGAGAGAGGCCACAATACAACCATGTGCATGTACCACTGGAGGAGCTGATCTGAAGTTTCTATAGCATTTTCTCAAATATTTAAAATGGAACCCCAAATTGAAGTAAGAAGCCATCTTCACCCAAGTTTTTTTTTTTTTTTTCAGCCTTGACAACCCAAAATCATTAGTATCTGCTTCTGTACATTTTAATCGGAAATGACAAAGTCAAAGCCATTTGTCAACTCAGTTTTGTGGAAATAGGAAAAAAAAAGAATATTAAGGCAATGTCTGTGATTTTATTCCAAAACATTCTTTATAAAATTTAGAGATGATTTCCTCACCATTTGTTAGCTCTGTGGTCTGTTTGCACTCTAGAAAAAGATCTGGTATTTGAATGCACCACTAGTTCAGTAAATGCGCAGCCAAATCCAAAAATGGCTCAGGCTTTTTCACTCTGCTTTGCTGGCTGAGCCATGGCTGAGAAATGGCATCTGGAGGTTTTTGTATGTGGAGAGACCTCTGACCATTGAGAAGCATGATAAGAGATGAGGACGTTGCTCAATTACTTCTCCATAAGTGGGTCTTAATGACTCATTTTTGATGTTGCAAGTACTTAAGTTGGAACTGACTCCACATTTGGGAGATTACTAATTGAATGAAAGTAAACACAAACAGAAAGTTCTACAAGACAAGTTAAACTGCAGCTATATACAAGCTAAAGTAAGTTTAATACACAAACATGCCGTTTTACATTAAAAGATGCAGAATGAATACAAACTGTTGTTTTGCTGTGAGAACAGTAGTTCTCCAGAATTGTCTACATTGGCTTTATGTGACAGACTAAAGTCAGCGATATCTAACGTTAGTAAAGGTTTAATAGCATTCATAATCTATTAATAAAGGGCAACCAAATTATAACCTATATATTTGGTAACTAGGTTTCATTCCTTGTTATGTTGAGGTCTGAATTGTACAAATCAGGTGGTGCTCCTCAGTTGCAGCACTTTGTATGTATCAGTAGGCTATATAAAGAAGTATAAAAATAGTAATTCCACTCACCATGACCCTTCTTCTATCTCTCCTCAGTAGACTCACTCTCAGACCCTGCAGATTCACATTCACCTGCTGGATTCTGGACACGGACGAGTTGCTTCTTAGCTTCTTCTGAATCTTCACTACAAAGTCCGGCAGTGTGTTAATCCCTTCACAGACTCTTGTCAGGATGTAAGTGCAGGGACCCATGAAACGGAAGTTGACCCCATCAAAGGTGGTGAAGCGCAGGTCACTAGCAACTCTGCAGGTGGCAGATGTGGACAACGCAGTGGAGCTTAAAGTCTGCCCACAGGTTTGGCCATCACCACATGGGCTCTGGCTGCAGGTCAATTGACCTGCAGTACAGGTGCACTGAGTGGACTCATCGGTCCAAAACTGGACATCAGACTGGCATTGCAAACCTGTAGATGAAGGGATATTGCTGGTTATTGAAATTTATCTTCTAATATATGATCATATTTTCCAGGTAAAACCTTTTAGACATTTTGGAAGCACTCACCACACTGTCCCCTTCGTATTCCAATCATATCAAAGACCACTTGCTCCCCATTTGCTTGGCCTTGTAAGAGCTCAAAAATAATCTGTTGGTGAGGAAGAATAAAGCAGTATATATTGATAGCTACATTATTGATTTTATACAAACACTCCATTGCTTTCAGAGATTGCATGAAATCAGATAAATTAAAAATGGTAATAGCAATCATGAAATGGTAAAAAGTACCTGCACAACATTGAGCTGTGAGTAACTCAGTGGAATATACACTTGTCTCCAGATGTGACTCTCAGAATCAAGAGAAGTCCAGATTTCGGTCTGTAGACCCTCATCACTAAGGAAGACTCTCAGTTCTGAGCTGGCGGGGTTTGGTTTATAGAACCAGAACTCCAGACACAAGTCTTCAGAAGAATCCAAAAAGCTGCTCTGTAGTTGAGCTACACCAGATCTTACAGGATCTCCAGTGAGGTAGAATTTTCCTGAAATGTATGGAACAAAACTGATGTTAGACTTGCAGTATAGTGTGTGAGGAAGATTCTGTATTATTAATTCTGTTATTCTATTATGATTAATTCTGTAAAATTAATCCAAAATCCAAAGTGTTTGTGAGACTTGTACCTAAAGACAAGCAATGATACATAGTTATTTTAAATATTTATATGTTATTTATAAAAGCACTTTACATGGTATATATTTCTGAAGGTTATTTTTATTTGTAATTTTATTTTAAAAAATAGGCCAAATAAAGTGGATTGACAATAATACAAAAATACTGGGTCTGACACAAATCTGTCTGAATGCAGCTGCTCTCACAATTGTGCAAGCGTTTAATGATAAAAGGCAAGCTTGTGTACTCTAATCTATAATATGTAGCCTGCCGTAACTTATTTCAAAAGAGTATACTGACATCAGTAAAGATTGTTCTGTAAAGACTGTTCTGTAAACCAAATAAAGGTGTGCACATTCACCATTGATGACATGTCATCAGGCAACTTACAGGCTTTAAAACAAATGTTTCTAAAGGTTTTTAGGCCGAGTTACTCATTGAAATTGAAGTTATTGCTGATGATTACAAAATCAAGCTACAATTATTGTTCACTTTTTGAAATTTTGTTATAAGGTAGATTTATCATAGTAACTATTTTTATTGGTCATTGTCTTGTTTTGTAATTGTTTGTTTATTTATTCATGACAAAAGGGCTCTTGTAAAGCAGAATATAAAAATGTAACTAAAAGTTTTATTGTAATTATTATATTTGTCACAATGTATGTATTTACCTTAGTACTACATAATTGATGCATATATACATACTGTGCAATACACAAAATTGAAACACTACATCTAGTTTTTACACTAATGCCTAAATGAGTGTCGTTGTTCACACGATGAGTAATTAGTATCTTCTGAAAGATGTTTTTACCAGGTTTTGAAAAGTTTCTAGTTACACCATTTGAAGTCCAGTCACAGAACGGAGACATATCATTGTCAAAATCACACCTTGTGAAGTAATCTGGAAGCAAACAGAGACAATACAAACAAGTGAAGAGATGGTGGGAACAAGAAGTGTGAGAAAACAACAGGCTAGAGTCCCTGGAAAGTGTGCTTTTGCTCTAAAACCCAATTCCATTAGGACGGTAATGAAAGCCTCTCTTTGTCTCAGGTCACTGCTGTAGGAAATTGTTAGCTTTACTCTGGGCACTTCATATAGAGTGGTCCCTGAGAGTATGATACCACACTCGCCTACAGTCACGCTCTCTCTTATCTTCACTAGGCCACATTTCTTCATGTATCCACTTAATATGTGTGATGGGGCACTTCTGGCACATTTGTTTATTTTCCTCTGTACTCTGAGAATGTGTCACAGTGGCTGATATTTAAATGCATTTTGAGAAGACAATTTTTAAGAGCAGAACTCAAAGTGTGTTCACTGTAAAAATGTAAGTGTTTTTCCTTTTAATACAGTAATATATTTACATTATATTTAAGCCAAAGCCACATAAAATGATCAAAAGGCTAACCTGCATTTGGCCTCCAGTCCGGCAGTGTAATGGATGGATAACTGTGGATACAAAGAGACGTATAGTATCAGTACAAAACAATACACTATGGCCAAACCTTTGGGGTAACCACCACTTTAGTGTGTAATACACATTTGTATATTGGACCAATGTGTGTGTGTCAGCTTTTTGGGTCCACCAAAGCATGAACTGAACAGACTACATTTTGTACTACCTCTATGAGGTAGAGGTTGGTTTATAGTTACAGTCAAGTTTAGAGTTAGGTTTAAGGTTTGGGGTTGGGCTAGACTCATGTTTATGGATATATATATATATATATATATATATATATATATATATATATATATATATATATATATATATATATATAGTCGAATATACAATCTTTACACTGCATGCAAAGTTGATGATAAATGGCCTAAAAAAGTATTAACAATGTATTAAAATAATAAAAAAAATGACATTAACATCCATTAAAATTAAGAGTCTTTTAATATATCTAATAATTAACCAAAATCAATATCCATTTGAACCATGAAAAACATACCTTGCATAAGATTCTGTGCTGAAAACACAAAGCCAGGCCACTGCTAAAAGCAGCCCCAGCTGTGTGTGTCCTGACATTGTGGCGTAAAGTCCTGTTTTAAAACGTCCCTTGCATCTATCTTGAGGTTTTGGAAGTTTTCTTCTGGTCTTAGACTGAGAGATAGTGTCTTGGGTTTAGTGTTTTGAAGCCTGGTGCAGGTCACTGTTTTATGCTGACCGTTGTGGGTGTGGGCAGGGCTTCAGAAATCAGGAGGTCCTTACAAGAGATTGTCTTGATGACACTGATCGGTCCACACTTACGGTAAATGCCATTGATCAGTAGGTAATTGTCCTCTGAGACCTTATCTGTTTGTTTTTCAGGTGTTGGAATTGGAGTAACGTCTTCTTGGTGAAAGCACTGTTTATTACCTCTGTGCATGCCACAGTGTTGTCAAGTCCTTATCACTCTATCACCTATATTTAAGTTCTGAGATTGATTTACAGTGATTTTCATGCTCTCAGAGAACGCTCATAAAGATTGTGTCATTTTTTGGGGGGCTTCCTGGATATGTGGTCACCTGCCACAGTAGGACACTACTGCCCAAGTACAGAGCTTTGATGATAACATAAATAAAAATGAACAAAAGTTAACACATCAATACTTAGTCAAATATTCAGCTCAATCTGTTTACTGTGATGTTGTGCTTGGTGAAGCAAATATTTACATAATCATAGGAAAAACATTCATTACAAGACCACTTTGAAACTATCGGTTGTTGCATAATTACTCAACAAGTATGGACATGTTTGGAGCTTAGAATTTTATTATGGATTAATTTAGGTTGATGGTTAGAGTAAGGTTTAGATTCAGAGTTAATTTTTAAGGCTGATTTTTCATGCTGGGCATCCAGAAATTCCTGTGAACTTTCACAAATATATTTAATACAAATTTTATGACGAGAAATTATAGTTCATTTATATAGTTCATACAAAGAAGGGGAATGATTTTCAGTCAAATATCTAAGTGTTGAGTCTAGTCTTGGGACCAGCTGTAGTGCGCTTTACAGAACTCCATTATAAGACCAGATATGGCCTTGATGAGCTATAATTTCTTCACAATTGACAACCCTAATGTGCATAGAACAATAAGCGTATCCCTGCAATTAATTCACTAGAGCAGCTGGAGGAAACCCATACAGATATGAGGAAAACACACCAAACACTGGAGCTGTGTAGAAGTGACACAAGTTACAGCACCACGATGCCTTCAGTTCCACATGCTGAGCCATTTTACTGGGACCCACCTTGAATATGTGATGGAGTGAAGCAAAATTAAATTAAATGGAGACAATAAAACAAAGTCTGTGAATGTAACATTGTAACATTGGTGGAATTTTCTTTTTTAAGATGAATATTAAGGGGAAGTATAACCCTATATATATATATATATATATATATATATATATAGTTTTTTTCTCTTGGTACCAGTTACCCCTGATTCTGGGAACAGAGTGTGGGCTGAATTAACTCATTACTCATTACTCAACTAATTATCCACACTGGACTACAGGATTCAGTCCAAGAACTTAGGTCCAGGTGGAAAACCTTTAGGGAAGTTCAAGAAGCAAAGTACACTGAATGCTGTCGGGTGGAACGTGCATCACGGAGTCTTGTCAAACATTAATGTCGCCTTTCACACATGAATATCTGACTGAGTGACATGTAGCGCACCCACATTATCTTTATATACACCTTCGGCTTACAGTAAACCTTGGCTCATAAATAACCTGTTCATGCTTCACCCATATATACATATGTACACATAAATCTCGACCTATATTTCATTGTGTTATATGGTGATGTGTATATATTCATGTTCCAAAAACCCTGTGATGCTAGAACCCAGTCCTGGGTGTGTTCCTGCCATGCACTCCATGATTCCAGGTAGGCTCTGGACCCACTACGACCCTTGTCAGAAAAGAGTGATTAAAGAAAATGAAGAACTGATTTTGACACTGTGTGACAGGCACGATTTTGGCATTGTTTCTGGACATATACACAAACATTTGAAAAGTTTTCCACGTCACAAAGTTGGTGTCATGTGGCATTACAGTAAACTGTTTGGAGACAGTTATTAACAAGTGAGGTAACTTTCTGGAAATGTCTTGATTGTGAGAGAATACGGACTAATGGAGTTTCACAATATTCCTCTGTTGGTTTTGGCCTATTATTGCTGCTCACTGACTTGTGTGATAAGTTATCAGAGGATCCAGACTAGAGTAGGATTTTGAAGGTGCACCCATTACTGTCAGTGCTGTAACTTCTGGATTGATAACTGTAAGGTCCAGGGTTGATTCCTAAATTTTATTGAACTTTCTGCAAAACATTTACACCTGCGTCAATGAAATGTCATTCATTTATTTCTTAATGGACTTTCTGTAACCACTTTCATCATTTTCAGGAGTTTACCTGGGATCAAACCTGGGACAGGGCACCAGTCCCTCACAGAGCATCTTACACTCACATCTGTGGCCAATATTATAATATGTAATTCAAAGTACAAGCAGCTGCACTATACCCAATGCCCTAGAGGATCATCTAGTTGGGAATAAAGCCCCTAGCATTGGTCCGTGGAGCAGTTGAACTGGATTATATTGAGATATGCGGCCCCATTCATTATCTCTGAGATCATTTGTAGTGGCATATTTTAAGGTGGAACTGTATGTTTGAGTAAGAAGTTGAGAGTAGTATGTTTATGGTTGAAATTTAACTTGCCTGTAATTTTTTATGAAAAAGACCATTTTAAATCAGATTAACCCTTAAGAGCCCAGACCCAGTTCACTATAAACCCAAATTATGAGAAATATAAAACAGGCCAAAGAAGCAACATATAACATATATATTGTTTCAAATTTCTTGCTGTATTTAGTGATTCTTTTTGAGTTAAAATCCCAGTGTAATATTAAAATCACAATAAACCATTTTTAAATTTGAATTTTCAGATTTTATCCTTGAAAAGGGATCAGTTTTGGTCGTACAGTACGTAACAGAACAGGTGACTTGTAAATGCTTGTAAATCACACGTATACATTCACACACTGTAATGTGACTGCATCCAGGTTGTACAGTAAATGTCACTTAGAGTCATCGTGATTTAAAATGAAAGATAAAACTATGTAGAGAACTTTCCAGACCTCGTAAATGGCTTGTGACACATATGTCACCAAGGGTTTTTGACCAGCTGTTGATACAAATGTTCATTTACTCTAATATTTTGATTTGTTTAAGGTGCAAGGAGCAGATGGCAAACTTTATAAAACTGTGGGGGAAGGGTTGAAGGGATTATCTTTGTGTGAACCTGTTTATCTGTCGTTAACAGCCACTGATTTGAGGTGATAGAGTCTGTGTTGACTGAGGCCGAAGCAGAATAAATTAGCATTTATTTCTGTTTATTTTGAAAATGCTGTTTATGTGAGAGTGCTGTTGAAATCCTGTTCGCCTCAGAAAGGTGTTGAGGTTACTAATGTAGTGAGCTTTTCCCTTCTCCACTATCACCGACAGATGAATTAAATGATCAAAGTGTATTTGGATGATCAGCATTGATCCTGTGTTTTGCTAAGTTTCGTAAGTGTGTATGTGTTACACAACTGCAGAGAAGGATAGAGAAACATGACGGACAGGAAGAAGATAGAGTCCATTTTTCCTCATTCTTTAAGGCCAATAAAAAATTGTACGTGATCCAAAGAAACTACTTTAAACTCCACTGTCATCGTTATACAATGTAAGGAATGCTAATTTCCTTCATACCATCATTGTGTATAAGCACTTGTTCAGTGTCACAGCGAAATCACTGGGAGCAAGGTGGGTACACACCCTGGAGGGGGTGCCAGTCCAGAAATATTAATTAATTAATTAATTAAATAAATAAATAAATAAATAAAAATAATAATAATAATAATAATAATAATAATAATAATAATCCATCCATCCATTATCTGTAACCGCTTATCCAATTTAGGGTCGCGGGGGGTCCAGAGCCTACCTGGAATCATCGGGCGCAAGGCGGGAATACACCCTGGAGGGGACGCCAGTCCTTCACAGGGCAACACAGACACACACACATTCACTCACACTCTCACACCTACGGACACTTTCGAGTCGCCAATCCACCTGCAACGTGTGTTTTTGGACTGTGGGAGGAAACCGGAGCACCCGGAGGAAACCTACGTGGACACGGGGAGAACACACCAACTCCTCACAGACAGTCACCCGGAGCGGGAATCGAACCCACAACCTCCAGGCCCCTGGAGCTGTGTGACTGCGACACTACCTGCTGCACCACCGTGCCGCCAATAATAATAATAATTATTATTATTATTATTAACCTTGTACAAGCATAATCATAACAGCAAACACAGTGGGATACACATGCAGTTCAAACCCCAAGTGCTGTATCTGTTTCAATTTATGATGTAAGAATTATTAATTCATAAATTATATATATTTTTCATTCTGAACTTAGGTTGCTGCACTATATTGTCCTAAAACTGTAGACAAAGCATAAGAAATGTGTTCAAATCTGTAGAGAAATATACAAAAGTCTAAATAATGTTGGAACTGTAGAAATGTCCTCTTATTCAAAATTTTAAAAGCTAAAATATAATAGATAGTATAATATAATAAATCACTTTCATCTCCAGAACTAATAAATAGAAAAACTAACGGACTGAAATGAAAGTCCATCTGTGGTTAACTCAGTCGAACTGCAGCCATCGGGGGGAAGAGGAGTGCTCTTTTGTTACAGTAAAGACAGGTCTACACAGCCTTTGAAGGCTATAGTCTTCACGACTGTGTCCTTTGAAAGATACAGCCATTGAACGGAGACACAGCTTATGTATCTATTTATATTGTTTACTGACAAGGGACTTGCTTTTATTTATTTTGAATTGTGTAGGGAGTAAGGCTTCTTTCTTGTCTTTTTGAAAAGGGCAGTGGCTTTGTCACTGTCAGCAACACTATGTGCTCGGTCCAGTTTTGAGACACGTTTTCATGATTGCGTCAGTGTTTACAGAGCGATTGCCTTTGTTTAATGTGTTTTATGTGTGCTGAGTTTAGTTTTTTTTTTTTTTTTTTTTTTTTTTTTTTTTACATACACTATATGAGCAAAGTTAACTTGTCCAGCATTTCTTCTAAAATGAAGGATTATACCAACCCTCCAACACACACACCCACCACATCCTTTGCTGCAGTAACAGCTTCTACTGTTTTGGAATGAGGACTTGATTGCGTTCAGCCACAATAGCATTAGCAAGGTCAAAAAACACTCCAGTCCCAGTTTCACAGCCCAATGATGTGGGGCTCTACACCCAATAAAACTAATATTTCACACTGGTTTCACATTCTATTGCTAATACCATTCAATCTTTTTCAATAGAAAAAAAAAAAAAACATACAGATAAGCCATTACATTAAAATGACACCTTGTTTCATGTTTGTCTATTGTATCAGCTCCACTGTTTACATAATTGCACGTTATTGCAATATAATGCCTGTTTTGCCATTGACAGGACCACCAGAGAGCATGCATAATTAGGGTGGTGGATCATTCGCAGCGCTGTAGTGACACTGACGTGGTGGTGGTGTGTTAGTGTGTGTTGTGCTGGCACAGGTGGATCAGACACAGCAGTGCTGCTGGAGTTTTTAAGCACTGTGTCCTCATTGGTCAACCTTGTAAAGTCGAAGACAGTTGGTCATCTGTAGCTGCACAGTTTGTGTTGCTTGTCCTCAGTCCAGCAGTGACACTAAGGGCTTTAAAACTCCAGCAGGACTGATGTGTCTGATACATTCATATGAATGCAAAGTGCATCTATGTAAAGTGCAAATATGAAATGGCCAATGACTGTAGAAACAAGGAGGCAATCAGGAATTTGTGGATGCGGTCATTTTTAAAGGAACAGGAAGAGACTCACACTTGTGATCATAATCAGCACATTTATGTGTATTATATTTAGAATGCTGAGTTAATTTAGTTAATGATAAACTTGAGTTCAAGAGACTGACTGGTCCGCTGATGACACACTGCCCCGGAAATGTGGAAACATCCATCACAATCATTACCTTAGCATTTTTAATGAAATATTTAACTATGATTGAAACATGAATTGTGCCAAATAAATGCACATGTTTTGCCAATGTGTTCAAAATCAACCCAGCATTGCTCTGCATTTCTAACAGTGGAACTGTGTTCTCTAGTGTGATGGGGCTCCATCCAATATTTTGGGAAGTCATCATAATCAAGAACTAATAATCCAGCATAGGTACTTAAGTGTGCTAAGCTCCCCGAGGATGAATGCTATCAACGTATTATTGCAATGCTCCAACATCAAATGACTATTAATTCAGAACCATCTTTGGATGGGAATGTGTCCCAGGACCTTTGGTCATACACTGTTTGTGAGAACCTTACTGCAACATGAAGAATCTGGTGGAAAACAGGATCTAGGAATTCATTAAACAGACCTTGATGCATTACAGTGTTAGGCAACGTGTGTGATGACATGGTGAGGTTTTCACAGTCAGGCGTTTGTTCCGGAAAGTCTTGTGACAACTGGAACATTTAACACATATTGCCTTGTGGCAAAGACCTTTACAGTTTAAGGTGTGCATTGCTGTTTGCTTGACTAGTGTCATTTATTTTCAATGTTGTGAAGAAGTCTCTATACGCCAGCACCATTCTAATGTTGTAAATAAAAAAAGGTTTATTTATATTAAAAGAACAGCATCAAACAAGCACCAGTGGACTGCTTGTTGAGAAGTTTAGCCAATGCACTTCTGGCATTCAAACCACATCCTCAACTTATTTTGCTTCTATATAAGGTAATGGTATAGTGTCTTTATCCCCTGCTCTGGGAGTGAGTAAAGAGAAAAAAATACATAGCTTCCTGTCCCCTAACTTTCAGGAAAAGAGCTTACTCCAAATACTTCATTCTCATTCAGAGAACCCATATGTATGAACTCAGAACAGTAAAACATTGCCTAGTGCTACACTTAATATCATATGTGCATATAATACACTTCACTAGTCTCAATTATACATTAATAATACATGCATTAAACTGTAACTACTTGTAATGTAAGAGGAGTAAAATTTACTCATGATCAATAACATCTGTATATTTAATTGTTTATTTATATTTGATCTTAGAAGGAAATATATAACATCTTTAATTTATAAAATGTAAAAGAGTGGATTAAACGAGGTTCATCAGCCAGTGTTTATTATTTTGAGTGCAGCACTGATTCATTAAATTCTTCAGTTTACAGAACAGTGCTTCTCAGGAAATTATTTCAATTATTTCTCCTTTCTGTCTTTATAACACACAGAACTATCGTTGTATACCACAGCCATTTACTCTTACATACAGATACACTTCAAAGAAATTGAACGTTTAAAAAGACACATTGGCTTTTTAATATTTGTAGTGAGCTGCATTTAGATCCAAAAATGATTCAGCACAATTTGTCCAGAGCAGACTCTCTGGTCTCATTTTCCATGTTAATGCTTACTGCACAGAGTATACCCAGCTCCCCCTGGAGGAGGTCTCTAATAGCTTCAGCAGAGAACAAGTGGCTTCATTTCACCTCTGTGGCTGGTTCATAAAGACAACAATGCAATTGTGTGAATACACATAAATGTGTTGGTTAAAATTCTATTACATTAATGCATTTCTAATGCAGCACCTTTGACACCCCTAATAAAAACACATCTTAAGTTGTAGGTTGTGTTTTATAATCATGCTGTTACAATGCAGCAGCATAGTTTCTCATATATTTATATATGTTGTATTACAGTGAACTGTTTTATTTATCATAATTATTCAACCTGGTGTTTCGCGCTTTGTGAAACTCTGTAATTTGATAGTTATTAGGAACACAATTTAAATTGGCACCATTGTCATTTTTACACATTGGTGGTACAGTCTTTTGCAAAATGTACAAGACAATAATTGCATTAAGAGCTCACACTTCAGTTCGTCATTTAGTTTTATGGTAGAAACAAAGCCATTTAGTAACTGAAAGAATGACTGTTACAGCTTTATAGCTTATTACATTTATTTAAAAAAAAAGGGAGCATGTAAAGCGAGATATGCCGAGGTTCATTCACCCTCTGAGATCATACGTAATGGGTGACTCTTATCACTGAGTCTGATAAGAAAATGGAGTAATAAAACAGCAAATCCACTCATGTAAATTATGCAAGGATTTCTGAGTAGGAGTTTGTAATGGACTGTAAGCAATAAAGACATATTTCTGGTTGAATCAAGCCCTAGAACTAAGGGTTTGTTATTGAGAGAATGTGTCTATTATAGCCCCAGAACAGTCTACAATAGAATATTATATAATCTTATACATTTGATATGTGAACATTAACATTTCCAAATATTGAAACAGGATCACTTCTATAAAAGATAAGGCTGCAAAACAACTCATTTTAAAACCATAATAATCGTAATGTCACTAAAACATCCATTGAAAATGTATAAGTGGTAATGATATGTCATGTACATTTTCTCAGACATTAGCCCACCACATTGGACTGATTAACTACACTAAATGCAATGAACAGCATTTGAATTATACTATTTTTCTGTCCATTTCATTTTTATTTCAATTTCATGTTCTTTGGTGATAACTCAAGGCTCTCTAAACGTCTCTGTAGTGTATCTGTATGCAGGAGTAAAAGGCTATAGCGTTTGTCCACCAGTATTTAAGTGTGTTTTAAAAATAACCAAATGCACACATTTATTTCAGGGACAACTTGGCTGCCAATTATGAACAAATAAATGTAGTAACTATACAGGCTGTTACAATTAATCCCCATTCATTTTTAATCATCTGACACCACCTAGTATTTACATAAGCTGAATATATTAAAAGTAGTTAAATTGTTATACAGACATTATTAATAAGTAATTGAGACTAAATAAACAAATTGACATGGAGGCCTTAAACCAGAAAGGTCTTTTGTCTTACACTGTCCACTTGTCAAGTGACATTCCAAAACAAACCCCCAACTGTGAAAAATTCACCATGTTGTCATTCACACTTCAGTGCACCAAGGTCTATTTAATGAATTCCTAGTTCCTGTTTTTCACCAGATTCTGCATTTTTTAAGTGGGATACTCAAAAACACTGGGAAACATTCTCATCCAAATTAGTTCTGAAGTGTATTGTTAGGAAATTTTATTTTTTTTGGAATAACAGCATCCACCTGAGTTATGTTTTTAAAAACAAGAAGCAGGAAACAGGTTGTGCAGTAAAACTGGTCCAATATGGTGTTGAATATGTGTTTACATTTGTTTTTTCCCCCAAAAAATCATAACTGAATATTTTATTTAACAAAGGATATTCATAATCACTGATGGAAAAGTTTGTGTTTTTGGCCAAACCATGTCCTTATTATTGCTCATTTTTATTGTTGTTGAGCACTTTGGGCATGACAAATAACAACCCAAATCCCATTAAATATGCTTCATCTTTTTATTTGTAATGGAAGAAAACTCATCGCTCACTCCCACATTTCGGCTAATTTGCTCCTGCTCCGGCAGTGTGTAGCTTTTATTATAATGAGATATATTTCAGTGCCCTCATCGATCTCAATATTATGCTTATCTATGATTAATGTTCCCACTTGTTGATTTGTTGAGATGCATTCCATATGAGAATGAGATATATTTCCTTGGAGAACTACTTAATTTAGTCATATGCAAAAGTTTGGGAGACCTTGGTCAAAGGATATAATTTGCTGAAGTTTTGCTTCTTTTGATGCACAGTTACTATTTGCATGCAGAAATCACCTTACTGGCAAAGAAAAAAAAAAAAAAACTAAGCAATGGCCTGTGCAAAAGTAATGACATATTTTGTTGCACTATATATTGTGTCTTTAATAACGTTGTTATAACAAAAGTATAAACAAATGAATGTAGCAACAGTGTAATTTCTTTATGTGAAATCAGGCAAATTAACTAATATTTGTCAAATGCATATCATTTTTAAGTATGTTCTTTGTAGAATAGGTGCAAATCTGATGGGAGTTGCCTCACAAATCACAAAGCTTATCACTGCTGTATTGTACATGTGGCACTCTTTGACATGATAGGATGAGAAATATTAATATAAGATAATGAATTCATAGACACATCAGACCGGTTTATAGTAAACAAAGGTGGAAAGTACTCTTGCCATACTTGAGTTACTTGTTCCTTTCAATGCAATATTTATAACTATTTATAAATAGTTATACCTCTACTATTTATTAAATAATATTAACTATTTATACATCTCTTGTTAACTACCATGTTGTTCCACCTTGTAGATGTAACATCAGACAGAGTAGCTCATCTGTTGCTGTAAATTTTGCTTTAGTCACTGATGGCAGCCCACAGGCAACAATGGTGGACTATTCATTTCAGCAGTGACACCGAGGGGTTTAAACCCCTCATTCATTCCAGCAGCAAAACACACACCACCATGTCAGTGTCACTGCAGCGCGGAGAATGATCCACCACCCAAATCCTTAGCAATTGGCAACTGAAAAACAGAGACTAGTGAGGTACAAAATGTAGTCCTGCTTTTGTCCAACAGAGGGAGCTTTATCTCATAGATTTACACATTCTCACTCACTTTACTGCGTGATGACTCTTAAAACACACATTGCGCTGACCACTCCAGCCTGGTCCCTGCTGTACTCATACCACCAAAAACACATTAGTGAAGGTCCCCAGACATTAGTGTAGCAAGTGTTTATCAGTTTCTGTTAAGGACAGCTGAGTGGGCTTTGGCATTTATTACAGTCAGTAAACACCAATATAATAGTAGGTGCAGTACTTTAAGATAGCTGTTATCTTCCTGTCTGACAGTTTACCATTCGTCCGATGAGACCACACACCTCACTGCTAAAGAGCAGCATTCAGAACATCTTATAGGTACGCACCTTAGCTAAGATCAGGGACAAATGCTGTGAGGTGTCGGGAACTGGTTAAGACTTACTTCACTATTATCAAAGATATTGTTAATGTGGTTATGTGGAGTGGCTGCCATTTTGTGTGTGTTGTACTGTTTACTTGTCAGTGTTGGGTTGTGTTTGTTTATTATTATGACCAGGGACAGTCTTGAATTCTGTTCCCTGGATGTTTTTTGATTTGTGCAGAATACATGTTGTAAACTCAATCTGTGCCGAGTGTTGTGTCCCACACCTTCCTCCCTTCCACAGGGTCATAACAATTTCTTCTTATGAAATTGCCCTTAAAATAAAATGTATAATTTTTACATACTTGTTGTGTGCATGTGAGCCATATTATAATATATATATATATATATATATATATACAAACACACACACACACACACTCACACATATATATATATATATATATATATATATATATATTATATTTTTTTTCCTCTGGTCAGTGTGGCATTGTTTATTTCCTCTGGTCAGTGTGGCACTGTTTAATTCCTCTGGTCAGTGTGGTACTGTTTATTTCCTCTGGTCAGTGTGGCATTGTTTAATTTCTTCTGGTCAGTGTGGTACTGTTTATTTCCTCTAGTCAGTGTGGTACTGTTTATTTCCTCTGGTCAGTGTGGGACTGTTTATTTCCTCTGGTCAGTGTGGGACTGTTTATTTCCTTTGGTCAGTGTGGTACTGTTTATTTCCTCTGGTCAGTGTGGTACTGTTTAATATCCTCTGGTCAGTGTGGCACTGTTTATTTCCTCTGGTCAGTGTGGTACTGTTTATTTCCTCTGGTCAGTGTGGTACTGTTTATTTCCTCTGGTCAGTGTGGTATTGTTTATTTCCTCTGGTCAGTGTGGTACTGTTTATTTCCTCTGGTCAGTGTGGCACTGTTTATTTCCTCTGGTCAGTGTGGTACTGTTTATTTCCTCTGGTCAGTGTGGTATTGTTTATTTCCTCTGGTCAGTGTGGTACTGTTTATTTCCTCTGGTCAGTGTGGTACTGTTTAATATCCTCTGGTCAGTGTGGTACTGTTTATTTCCTCTGGTCAGTGTGGCACTGTTTATTTCCTCTGGTCATTGTGGCACTGTTTAATTTCCTCTGGTCAGTGTGGCACTGTTTATTTCCTCTGGTCATTGTGGCACTGTTTAATTTCCTCTGGTCAGTGTGGTACTGTTTATTTCCTCTGGTCAGTGTGGCACTGTTTAATTTCCTCTGGTCAGTGTGGCACTGTTTATTTCCTCTGGTCAGTGTGGCATTGTTTAATTTCTTCTGGTCAGTGTGGTACTGTTTATTTCCTCTAGTCAGTGTGGTACTGTTTATTTCCTCTGGTCAGTGTGGTACTGTTTAATATCCTCTGGTCAGTGTGGTACTGTTTATTTCCTCTGGTCAGTGTGGCACTGTTTATTTCCTCTGGTCATTGTGGCACTGTTTAATTTCCTCTGGTCAGTGTGGTACTGTTTATTTCCTCTGGTCAGTGTGTCATTGTTTAATTTCCTCTGGTCAGTAGGGCATTGTTTATTTCCTCTGGTCAGTGTGGCACTGTTTAATTTCCTCTGGTCAGTGTGGTACTGTTTATTTCCTCTGGTCAGTGTGGCATTGTTTAATTTCTTCTGGTCAGTGTGGTACTGTTTATTTCCTCTAGTCAGTGTGGTACTGTTTATTTCCTCTGGTCAGTGTGGGACTGTTTATTTCCTTTGGTCAGTGTGGTACTGTTTATTTCCTCTGGTCAGTGTGGTACTGTTTAATATCCTCTGGTCAGTGCGGCACTGTTTATTTCCTCTGGTCAGTGTGGTACTGTTTATTTCCTCTGGTCAGTGTGGGACTGTTTATTTCCTCTGGTCAGTGTGGCACTGTTTATTTCCTCTGGTCAGTGTGGTACTGTTTAATATCCTCTGGTCAGTGTGGCACTGTTTATTTCCTCTGGTCAGTGTGGTACTGTTTCATATCCTCTGGTCAGTGTGGTACTGTTTATTTCCTCTGGTCAGTGTGGTATTGTTTATTTCCTCTGGTCAGTGTGGTACTGTTTATTTCCTCTGGTCAGTGTGGCACTGTTTAATTTCCTCTGGTCAGTGTGGCACTGTTTATTTCCTCTGGTCAGTGTGGCATTGTTTAATTTCTTCTGGTCAGTGTGGTACTGTTTATTTCCTCTAGTCAGTGTGGTACTGTTTATTTCCTCTGGTCAGTGTGGTACTGTTTATTTCCTCTGGTCAGTGTGGTACTGTTTAATATCCTCTGGTCAGTGTGGTACTGTTTATTTCCTCTGGTCAGTGTGGCACTGTTTATTTCCTCTGGTCATTGTGGCACTGTTTAATTTCCTCTGGTCAGTGTGGTACTGTTTATTTCCTCTGGTCAGTGTGTCATTGTTTAATTTCCTCTGGTCAGTAGGGCATTGTTTATTTCCTCTGGTCAGTGTGGCACTGTTTAATTTCCTCTGGTCAGTGTGGTACTGTTTATTTCCTCTGGTCAGTGTGGTACTGTTTATTTCCTCTGGTCAGTGTGGCATTGTTTAATTTCTTCTGGTCAGTGTGGTACTGTTTATTTCCTCTAGTCAGTGTGGTACTGTTTATTTCCTCTGGTCAGTGTGGGACTGTTTATTTCCTTTGGTCAGTGTGGTACTGTTTATTTCCTCTGGTCAGTGTGGTACTGTTTAATATCCTCTGGTCAGTGCGGCACTGTTTATTTCCTCTGGTCAGTGTGGGACTGTTTATTTCCTCTGGTCAGTGTGGTACTGTTTAATATCCTCTGGTCAGTGTGGTACTGTTTATTTCCTCTGGTCAGTGTGGTATTGTTTATTTCCTCTGGTCAGTGTGGTACTGTTTATTTCCTCTGGTCAGTGTGGTACTGTTTAATATCCTCTGGTCAGTGTGGCACTGTTTATTTCCTCTGGTCAGTGTGGCACTGTTTATTTCCTCTGGTCATTGTGGCACTGTTTAATTTCCTCTGGTCAGTGTGGTACTGTTTATTTCCTCTGGTCAGTGTGTCATTGTTTAATTTCCTCTGGTCAGTAGGGCATTGTTTATTTCCTCTGGTCAGTGTGGCACTGTTTAATTTCCTCTGGTCAGTGTGGCACTGTTTATTTCCTCTGGTCAGTGTGGCATTGTTTAATTTCCTCTGGTCAGTGTGGCACTGTTTATTTCTTCTGGTCAGTGTGGTACTGTTTATTTCTTCTGGTCAGTGTGGTACTGTTTATTTCCTCTGGTCAGTGTGGTACTGTTTATTTCCTCTGGTCAGTGTGGTACTGTTTATTTCTTCTGGTCAGTGTGGTACTGTTTATTTCCTCTGGTCAGTGTGGTACTGTTTATTTCTTCTGGTCAGTGTGGTACTGTTTATTTCCTCTGGTCAGTGTGGTACTGTTTAATATCCTCTGGTCAGTGTGGCACTGTTTATTTCCTCTGGTCAGTGTGGCACTGTTTATTTCCTCTGGTCATTGTGGCACTGTTTAATTTCCTCTGGTCAGTGTGGTACTGTTTATTTCCTCTGGTCAGTGTGTCATTGTTTAATTTCCTCTGGTCAGTAGGGCATTGTTTATTTCCTCTGGTCAGTGTGGCACTGTTTAATTTCCTCTGGTCAGTGTGGCACTGTTTATTTCCTCTGGTCAGTGTGGCATTGTTTAATTTCCTCTGGTCAGTGTGGCACTGTTTATTTCCTCTGGTCAGTGTGGTACTGTTTATTTCTCCTGGTCAGTGTGGTACTGTTTATTTCCTCTGGTCAGTGTGGTACTGTTTATTTCCTCTGGTCAGTGTGGTACTGTTTATTTCCTCTGGTCAGTGTGGCGCTGGTTATTTCCTCTGGTCAGTGTGGTACTGTTTATTTCCTCTGGTCAGTGTGGTACTGTTTATTTCTTCTGGTCAGTGTGGTACTGTTTATTTCCTCTGGTCAGTGTGGCACTGTTTATTTCCTCTGGTCAGTGTGGCACTGTTTATTTCTTCTGGTCAGTGTGGTACTGTTTATTTCTTCTGGTCAGTGTGGTACTGTTTATTTCCTCTGGTCAGTGTGGTACTGTTTATTTCTTCTGGTCAGTGTGGTACTGTTTATTTCCTCTGGTCAGTGTGGTACTGTTTATTTCTTCTGGTCAGTGTGGCGCTGGTTATTTCCTCTGGTCAGTGTGGTACTGTTTATTTCCTCTGGTCAGTGTGGCGCTGGTTATTTCCTCTGGTCAGTGTGGTGCTGTTTATTTCTTCTGGTCAGTGTGGTACTGTTTATTTCCTCTGGTCAGTGTGGTACTGTTTATTTCTTCTGGTCAGTGTGGCGCTGGTTATTTCCTCTGGTCAGTGTGGTACTGTTTATTTCCTCTGGTCAGTGTGGCGCTGGTTATTTCCTCTGGTCAGTGTGGTGCTGTTTATTTCTTCTGGTCAGTGTGGTACTGTTTATTTCCTCTGGTCAGTGTGGTACTGTTTATTTCTTCTGGTCAGTGTGGTACTGTTTATTTCCTCTGTTCAGTGTGGCACTGGTTATTTCCTCTGGTCAGTGTGGTACTGTTTATTTCCTCTGGTCAGTGTGGCGCTGGTTATTTCCTCTGGTCAGTGTGGTACTGTTTATTTCTTCTGGTCAGTGTGGTACTGTTTATTTCTTCTGGTCAGTGTGGCGCTGGTTATTTCCTCTGGTCAGTGTGGTACTGTTTATTTCTTCTGGTCAGTGTGGGACTGTTTATTTCCTCTGGTCAGTGTGGTACTGTTTATTTCTTCTGGTCAGTGTGGCACTGTTTAATTTCCTCTGGTCAGTGTGGCACTGTTTATTTCCTCTGGTAAGTGTGGCACTGTTTAATTTCCTCTGGTCAGTGTGGCACTGTTTATTTCCTCTGGTAAGTGTGGCACTGTTTAATTTCCTCTGGTCAGTGTGGCACTGTTTATTTCCTCTGGTCAGTGTGGCACTGTTTATTTCCTCTGGTAAGTGTGGCACTGTTTAATATCCTCTGGTCAGTGTGGCACTATTTAATTTCCTCTGGTCAGTGTGGCACTGTTTATTTCTTCTGGTCAGTGTGTTACTGTTTAATTTCCTCTGGTCAGTGTGGCATTGTTTAATTTCCTCTGGTCAGTGTGGCACTGTTTAATTTCCTCTGGTCAGTGTGGCACTGTTTATTTCCTCTGGTAAGTGTGGCACTGTTTAATTTCCTCTGGTCAGTGTGGCACTGTTTATTTCCTCTGGTCAGTGTGGCACTGTTTATTTCCTCTGGTAAGTGTGGCACTGTTTAATATCCTCTGGTCAGTGTGGTACTGTTCATTTCCTCTGGTCAGTGTGGTACTGTTCAATTTCCTCTGGTCAGTGTGGTACTGTTTATTTCCTCTGGTCAGTGTGGTACTGTTTATTTCCTATAGTCAGTGTGTTACTGTTTAATTTCCTCTGGTCAGTGTGGCATTGTTTAATTTCCTCTGGTCAGTGTGGCACTGTTTAATTTCTTCTGGTAAGTGTGGCACTGTTTAATTTCCTCTGGTCAGTGTGGTACTGTTTATTTCCTCTGGTCAGTGTGGCACTGTTTTTTTCCTCTGGTCAGTGTGGCATTGTTTAATTTCCTCTGGTCAGTGTGGTACTGTTTGTTTCCTCTGGTCAGTGTGGTACTGTTTATTTTCTCTGGTCAGTGTGCTACTGTTTATTTCCTCTGGTCAGTGTGGCATTGTTTAATTTCCTCTGGTCAGTGTGGTACTGTTTGTTTCCTCTGGTCAGTGTGGTACTGTTTATTTCCTCTGGTCAGTGTGGTACTGTTTATTTCCTCTGGTAAGTGTGGTACTGTTTATTTCCTCTGGTCAGTGTGGTACTGTTTAATATCCTCTGGTCAGTGTGGCACTGTTTATTTCCTCTGGTCAGTGTGGCACTGTTTATTTCCTCTGGTCATTGTGGCACTGTTTAATTTCCTCTGGTCAGTGTGGTACTGTTTATTTCCTCTGGTCAGTGTGTCATTGTTTAATTTCCTCTGGTCAGTAGGGCATTGTTTATTTCCTCTGGTCAGTGTGGCACTGTTTAATTTCCTCTGGTCAGTGTGGCACTGTTTATTTCCTCTGGTCAGTGTGGCATTGTTTAATTTCCTCTGGTCAGTGTGGCACTGTTTATTTCCTCTGGTCAGTGTGGCACTGTTTATTTCTTCTGGTCAGTGTGGTACTGTTTATTTCTTCTGGTCAGTGTGGTACTGTTTATTTCCTCTGGTCAGTGTGGTACTGTTTATTTCTTCTGGTCAGTAAGGTACTGTTTATTTCCTCTGGTCAGTGTGGCACTGTTTATTTCCTCTGGTCAGTGTGGTACTGTTTATTTCTTCTGGTCAGTGTGGTACTGTTTATTTCCTCTGGTCAGTGTGGCGCTGGTTATTTCCTCTGGTCAGTGTGGTACTGTTTATTTCCTCTGGTCAGTGTGGTACTGTTTATTTCTTCTGGTCAGTGTGGTACTGTTTATTTCCTCTGGTCAGTGTGGCACTGTTTATTTCCTCTGGTCAGTGTGGCACTGTTTATTTCTTCTGGTCAGTGTGGTACTGTTTATTTCTTCTGGTCAGTGTGGTACTGTTTATTTCCTCTGGTCAGTGTGGTACTGTTTATTTCTTCTGGTCAGTGTGGTACTGTTTATTTCCTCTGGTCAGTGTGGTACTGTTTATTTCTTCTGGTCAGTGTGGCGCTGGTTATTTCCTCTGGTCAGTGTGGTACTGTTTATTTCCTCTGGTCAGTGTGGCGCTGGTTATTTCCTCTGGTCAGTGTGGTGCTGTTTATTTCTTCTGGTCAGTGTGGTACTGTTTATTTCCTCTGGTCAGTGTGGTACTGTTTATTTCTTCTGGTCAGTGTGGTACTGTTTATTTCCTCTGTTCAGTGTGGCACTGGTTATTTCCTCTGGTCAGTGTGGTACTGTTTATTTCCTCTGGTCAGTGTGGCGCTGGTTATTTCCTCTGGTCAGTGTGGTACTGTTTATTTCTTCTGGTCAGTGTGGTACTGTTTATTTCTTCTGGTCAGTGTGGCGCTGGTTATTTCCTCTGGTCAGTGTGGTACTGTTTATTTCTTCTGGTCAGTGTGGTACTGTTTATTTCTTCTGGTCAGTGTGGCGCTGGTTATTTCCTCTGGTCAGTGTGGTACTGTTTATTTCTTCTGGTCAGTGTGGGACTGTTTATTTTCTCTGGTCAGTGTGGTACTGTTTATTTCTTCTGGTCAGTGTGTTACTGTTTAATTTCCTCTGGTCAGTGTGGCATTGTTTAATTTCCTCTGGTCAGTGTGGCACTGTTTAATTTCCTCTGGTCAGTGTGGCACTGTTTATTTCCTCTGGTAAGTGTGGCACTGTTTAATTTCCTCTGGTCAGTGTGGCACTGTTTATTTCCTCTGGTAAGTGTGGCACTGTTTAATTTCCTCTGGTCAGTGTGGCACTGTTTATTTCCTCTGGTCAGTGTGGCACTGTTTATTTCCTCTGGTAAGTGTGGCACTGTTTAATATCCTCTGGTCAGTGTGGCACTATTTAATTTCCTCTGGTCAGTGTGGCACTGTTTATTTCTTCTGGTCAGTGTGTTACTGTTTAATTTCCTCTGGTCAGTGTGGCATTGTTTAATTTCCTCTGGTCAGCGTGGCACTGTTTAATTTCCTCTGGTCAGTGTGGCACTGTTTATTTCCTCTGGTAAGTGTGGCACTGTTTAATTTCCTCTGGTCAGTGTGGCACTGTTTATTTCCTCTGGTCAGTGTGGCACTGTTTATTTCCTCTGGTAAGTGTGGCACTGTTTAATATCCTCTGGTCAGTGTGGTACTGTTCATTTCCTCTGGTCAGTGTGGTACTGTTCAATTTCCTCTGGTCAGTGTGGTACTGTTTATTTCCTCTGGTCAGTGTGGTACTGTTTATTTCCTATAGTCAGTGTGTTACTGTTTAATTTCCTCTGGTCAGTGTGGCATTGTTTAATTTCCTCTGGTCAGTGTGGCACTGTTTAATTTCTTCTGGTAAGTGTGGCACTGTTTAATTTCCTCTGGTCAGTGTGGTACTGTTTATTTCCTCTGGTCAGTGTGGCACTGTTTTTTTCCTCTGGTCAGTGTGGCATTGTTTAATTTCCTCTGGTCAGTGTGGTACTGTTTGTTTCCTCTGGTCAGTGTGGTACTGTTTATTTTCTCTGGTCAGTGTGCTACTGTTTATTTCCTCTGGTCAGTGTGGCATTGTTTAATTTCCTCTGGTCAGTGTGGTACTGTTTGTTTCCTCTGGTCAGTGTGGTACTGTTTATTTCCTCTGGTCAGTGTGGTACTGTTTATTTCCTCTGGTAAGTGTGGTACTGTTTATTTCCTCTGGTCAGTGTGGTACTGTTTATTTCCTCTGGTAAGTGTGGCACTGTTTAATTTCCTCTGGTCAGTGTGGTACTGTTTATTTCCTCTGGTCATTGTGGTACTGTTTATTTCCTATAGTCAGTGTGTTACTGTTTAATTTCCTCTGGTCAGTGTGGCATTGTTTAATTTCCTCTGGTCAGTGTGGCACTGTTTAATTTCCTCTGGTCAGTGTGGCACTGTTTATTTCCTCTGGTAAGTGTGGCACTGTTTAATTTCCTCTGGTCAGTGTGGCACTGTTTATTTCCTCTGGTCAGTGTGGCACTGTTTATTTCCTCTGGTAAGTGTGGCACTGTTTAATTTCCTCTGGTCAGTGTGGCACTGTTTATTTCCTCTGGTCAGTGTGGTACTGTTCATTTCCTCTGGTCAGTGTGGTACTGTTTAATTTCCTCTGGTCAGTGTGGTACTGTTTATTTCCTCTGGTCAGTGTGGTACTGTTTATTTCCTCTGGTCAGTGTGGTACTGTTTATTTCCTATAGTCAGTGTATTACTGTTTAATTTCCTCTGGTCAGTGTGGCATTGTTTAATTTCCTCTGGTCAGTGTGGCACTGTTTAATTTCTTCTGGTCAGTGTGGCACTGTTTATTTCCTCTGGTAAGTGTGGCACTATTTAATTTCCTCTGGTCAGTGTGGTACTGTTTATTTCCTCTGGTCAGTGTGGTACTGTTTATTTCCTCTGGTCAGTGTGGTACTGTTTATTTCTTCTGGTCAGTGTGGCGCTGGTTATTTCCTCTGGTCAGTGTGGCACTGTTTATTTCTTCTGGTCAGTGTGGCGCTGGTTATTTCCTCTGGTCAGTGTGGCACTGTTTATTTCTTCTGGTCAGTGTGGCACTGTTTTTTTCCTCTGGTCAGTGTGGCATTGTTTAATTTCCTCTGGTCAGTGTGGTACTGTTTATTTCTTCTGGTCAGTGTTGCGCTGGTTATTTCCTCTGGTCAGTGTGGTACTGTTTATTTCCTCTGGTCAGTGTGGTACTGTTTGTTTCCTCTGGTCAGTGTGGTACTGTTTATTTCTTCTGGTAAGTGTGGCACTGTTTATTTTCTCTGGTCAGTGTGCTACTGTTTATTTCCTCTGGTCAGTGTGGCATTGTTTAATTTCCTCTGGTCAGTGTGGTACTGTTTATTTCCTCTGGTAAGTGTGGCACTGTTTAATTTCCTCTGGTCAGTGTGGTACTGTTTATTTCCTCTGGTCATTGTGGTACTGTTTATTTCCTATAGTCAGTGTGTTACTGTTTAATTTCCTCTGGTCCGTGTGGTACTGTTTATTTCCTGTGGTCAGTGTGGTACTGTTTATTTCCTCTGGTCAGTGTGGTACTGTTTATTTCCTCTGGTGAGTGTGGTACTGTTTATTTCCTCTGGTCAGTGTGGCACTGTTTAATTTCTTCTGGTAAGTGTGGCACTGTTTAATTTCCTCTGGTCAGTGTGGTACTGTTTATTTCCTCTGGTCAGTGTGGCATTGTTTAATTTCCTCTGGTCAGTGTGGTACTGTTTGTTTCCTCTGGTCAGTGTGGTACTGTTTATTTTCTCTGGTCAGTGTGCTACTGTTTATTTCCTCTGGTCAGTGTGGCATTGTTTAATTTCCTCTGGTCAGTGTGGTACTGTTTGTTTCCTCTGGTCAGTGTGGTACTGTTTATTTCCTCTGGTCAGTGTGGTACTGTTTATTTCCTCTGGTAAGTGTGGTACTGTTTATTTCCTCTGGTCAGTGTGGTACTGTTTATTTCCTCTGGTAAGTGTGGCACTGTTTAATTTCCTCTGGTCAGTGTGGTACTGTTTATTTCCTCTGGTCATTGTGGTACTGTTTATTTCCTATAGTCAGTGTGTTACTGTTTAATTTCCTCTGGTCAGTGTGGCATTGTTTAATTTCCTCTGGTCAGTGTGGCACTGTTTAATTTCCTCTGGTCAGTGTGGCACTGTTTATTTCCTCTGGTAAGTGTGGCACTGTTTAATTTCCTCTGGTCAGTGTGGCACTGTTTATTTCCTCTGGTCAGTGTGGCACTGTTTATTTCCTCTGGTAAGTGTGGCACTGTTTAATTTCCTCTGGTCAGTGTGGCACTGTTTATTTCCTCTGGTCAGTGTGGTACTGTTCATTTCCTCTGGTCAGTGTGGTACTGTTTAATTTCCTCTGGTCAGTGTGGTACTGTTTATTTCCTCTGGTCAGTGTGGTACTGTTTATTTCCTCTGGTCAGTGTGGTACTGTTTATTTCCTATAGTCAGTGTGTTACTGTTTAATTTCCTCTGGTCAGTGTGGCATTGTTTAATTTCCTCTGGTCAGTGTGGCACTGTTTAATTTCTTCTGGTCAGTGTGGCACTGTTTATTTCCTCTGGTAAGTGTGGCACTATTTAATTTCCTCTGGTCAGTGTGGTACTGTTTATTTCCTCTGGTCAGTGTGGTACTGTTTATTTCCTCTGGTCAGTGTGGTACTGTTTATTTCTTCTGGTCAGTGTGGCGCTGGTTATTTCCTCTGGTCAGTTTGGCACTGTTTATTTCTTCTGGTCAGTGTGGCGCTGGTTATTTCCTCTGGTCAGTGTGGCACTGTTTATTTCTTCTGGTCAGTGTGGCACTGTTTTTTTCCTCTGGTCAGTGTGGCATTGTTTAATTTCCTCTGGTCAGTGTGGTACTGTTTATTTCTTCTGGTCAGTGTTGCGCTGGTTATTTCCTCTGGTCAGTGTGGTACTGTTTATTTCCTCTGGTCAGTGTGGTACTGTTTGTTTCCTCTGGTCAGTGTGGTACTGTTTATTTCCTCTGGTAAGTGTGGCACTGTTTAATTTCCTCTGGTCAGTGTGGTACTGTTTATTTCCTCTGGTCAGTGTGGCATTGTTTAATTTCCTCTGGTCAGTGTGGTACTGTTTATTTCTTCTGGTCAGTGTGGCGCTGGTTATTTCCTCTGGTCAGTGTGGTACTGTTTATTTCCTCTGGTCAGTGTGGTACTGTTTGTTTCCTCTGGTCAGTGTGGTACTGTTTATTTCTTCTGGTAAGTGTGGCACTGTTTATTTTCTCTGGTCAGTGTGCTACTGTTTATTTCCTCTGGTCAGTGTGGCATTGTTTAATTTCCTCTGGTCAGTGTGGTACTGTTTATTTCCTCTGGTAAGTGTGGCACTGTTTAATTTCCTCTGGTCAGTGTGGTACTGTTTATTTCCTCTGGTCATTGTGGTACTGTTTATTTCCTATAGTCAGTGTGTTACTGTTTAATTTCCTCTGGTCCGTGTGGTACTGTTTATTTCCTGTGGTCAGTGTGGTACTGTTTATTTCCTCTGGTCAGTGTGGTACTGTTTATTTCCTCTGGTGAGTGTGGTACTGTTTATTTCCTCTGGTCAGTGTGGTACTGTTTATTTCCTCTGGTCAGTGTGGCATTGTTTAATTTCCTCTGGTCAGTGTGGTACTGTTTATTTCTTCTGGTCAGTGTGGCGCTGGTTATTTCCTCTGGTCAGTGTGGTACTGTTTATTTCCTCTGGTCAGTGTGGTACTGTTTGTTTCCTCTGGTCAGTGTGGTACTGTTTATTTCTTCTGGTAAGTGTGGCACTGTTTATTTTCTCTGGTCAGTGTGCTACTGTTTATTTCCTCTGGTCAGTGTGGCATTGTTTAATTTCCTCTGGTCAGTGTGGTACTGTTTATTTCCTCTGGTAAGTGTGGCACTGTTTAATTTCCTCTGGTCAGTGTGGTACTGTTTATTTCCTCTGGTCATTGTGGTACTGTTTATTTCCTATAGTCAGTGTGTTACTGTTTAATTTCCTCTGGTCCGTGTGGTACTGTTTATTTCCTGTGGTCAGTGTGGTACTGTTTATTTCCTCTGGTCAGTGTGGTACTGTTTATTTCCTCTGGTAAGTGTGGCACTGTTTAATTTCCTCTGGTCAGTGTGGTACTGTTTATTTCCTCTGGTCATTGTGGTACTGTTTATTTCCTATAGTCAGTGTGTTACTGTTTAATTTCCTCTGGTCCGTGTGGTACTGTTTATTTCCTGTGGTCAGTGTGGTACTGTTTATTTCCTCTGGTCAGTGTGGTACTGTTTATTTCCTCTGGTGAGTGTGGTACTGTTTATTTCCTCTGGTCAGTGTGGTACTGTTTATTTCCTCTGGTCAGTGTGGTACTGTTTATTTCCTGTGGTCAGTGTGGTACTGTTTATTTCCTCTGGTCAGTGTGGTACTGTTTATTTCCTGTGGTCAGTGTGGCACTGTTTAATTTCCTCTGGTCAGTGTGGCACTGTTTAATTTCCTCTGGTCAGTGTGGTACTGTTTATTTCCTCTGGTCAGTGTGGTACTGTTTATTTCTTCTGGTCAGTGTGGTACTGTTTATTTCCTCTGGTCAGTGTGGTACTGTTTATTTCCTGTGGTCAGTGTGGTACTGTATATTTCCTCTGGTCAGTGTGGTACTGTTTTTTCCCTCAGGTCCCAGACATCACAGAATCATCTCCAGAATCACAGAAACACAACTGTCATTTTTAAAACCTCACCAATTATAATCACTTCATAAAACACAGTTGGACTCTTTTCATGGAAGTTTTTATGGGATGTGGACACAGTTGCTCAGACAGGATGTGGCAATTTCTTCTTTTGAATTAGAGCTTCTAATCTTCTACTAGATTAAAACATTTCTGCTAGGAATTGATGGAATGAAGCCACACAAACATTATTAGGGTCAGTTAGTAAGGTCGACAGATTTCTGCATCAGAAAACTGGACTGCAACTCTTCTCAAAGATATTGTATGGAGTTCATCTCTCCAAGGAAAGCAGTCCCAGTGGTCAAGAGCCCAGTGCCTTAGGGATTTACACCTATCAAGCCTACACTTGGCAAGTCAGACAGCAGAACTCCGATCACAGCCAAACAACTTGACAGCTCTGGACAGCAAGCTGTACTGACCTCAGCAGGTGAAAGAGTGGAGGGGTGAATGATAAAAAAAAAAAAAAAAAGTGAAGATGATGTGATATCCCACTCCAACCCTGAACCCCCACATCCCCCCTTCGCCATCAACCTGCCAAACTTCAGAGAGCCGATGATCTCATGGCTGTTTCTCTCAGCAAGGCCCAAGCAGGAGGGGGTGGAGCCAGATCAAAGTGAGCCTCCTTTGCTTATCCCTCTTTCTCTCAGGCCAGGAAAAGGAGGAGGAGGTGGAGGATGAGGAGAAGGAGGAGGAAGAAGGGAAGAGGAAGGGAAAGGAGGACAGTGAGATCAGGCTTGAAAGGAGAAGAGACCTGGGCTGGATTTAAAGAGATCTAAAAGAACGGCACCCCTCTGCGTTAACCTCAAACACACACACACACACTCTCCCATTCACACACACACACACACCACCCTACTCTCTGACCCAAAAACACTCACTCGCTCAAAACTTCCTGTCTCTAATCAGCTTTTCCCTCTCACATACAAAGAAGGTTTTACACAATGCCAAGAGCATATATTATTAACCTTTTAATATATTTAAAAAAGAATGAAATGTAAATATATAACACACTTCTCAAAGCTTTGTAGAATGAATTCAGCTGTGGACACAGACTCATACAATATAACCTCCATAGAAAAGTACTGGTAATAGGGTTACAAATTTTGAAGCAGCTGCACATGAGCGGAAGGTCACCATATCCAGTGCTGAGTGTCATCTAAGGTGTTTGTAATTCAGAACTAATAATGCAACATTTATACCTCACCCCCAATGATGTTGTGGCTAAACACATCTAAAAGCCATTAAGTAACCTCAGGAACCTTCCAATATCTATTACAAAGCCTTCAGGACAATAGAGACTGTCATTCTAGAGATCTGGATCTATATTCCCAGTCCAGGTTACAGGTTACAGGTTAAAGGTTAAAGGTTACAGCTGTACAGTTACAACTCCGACATTATTGTGACGATCCACTGAACTGTAATATGGAGAACAGGGCCTCTGTGGCTGTTACCCTGGGCTCAGCTTTGCAGAAACTGCACTATGTAACTTTTAGCGGAGGGCCAGAAACCAGCAAAGCCCCTCCAATATGTACCAAACAAATAACAAATATAACCTACAGCTGCTTTAACGTTGAATTGATTAGAAGTGGTGTTTATACAGATCTATGGGTCTGTAGTGTGCATCCATAAAAAATGGGTGAATCTTTGACCTAATAGATACACTTACTCTTGCTCTCTCTCTCTCTCTCTCTCTCTCTCTCTCTTTCATTCATGCATAAACACCCTACACTGGAATGGAATGTGACAAACAGCTTCAGCCCAAAACTACAGCAGAAAGAGCCAAAAGAGGTCAACCGCTAAACAAACACACAAACAACAAAACGCCACACACACACACACCCACACCCTGTTTGGAAAGCAATGTGTGCCGCCTCGCTGCAGTTATGTGATTAATTGAATACATTAGCCCTATGTAGCTGTGACTAGACTACAAGATGAATGGGAGAGAGTGGAAGAGAATGTGAAACGAGACAAAAGCAAGATATCTCCAACTTCATTACTTCATTCCATGCACACCTTAAAGCAGGTGCATGTGCAGGTGCAAGAGAGAGAGAACCCTTGACAGTACAGGAGTACAGGTGCGTGTGTGTGTGTGTGGATGTGGTGGGTTTATATACAGAGTATGTCCCAATATTTTTGCACAATCTTTATGAAGAATGAATGTGGCTAATGTAAGGTGCACTCACTGCTGACACAGGTGTTCAGTTGCACAGTTGCACCCACAGTTTGAATAATAGCTTTCAGAAATGGCTGACCAATACAATGGGAATACAAGAGTATAGAGGGGTATAAAGCATACACCCAAATCCCTCTGGGATGGGCTGGAGTGGTGTTTGTGCTCAGTAATGCTCTGGTGATTAAATGCAATAAAATCCTCAAAGTAGTGTTCCAACATGCACTTTTTCAGTGCAGCTCCTTATTGCGTAATACATTAATTTCTTAGTAACTACATAATAATAAACCAGGGTGGGGTTCAAGGGGTTAATAAATGCTGGTCTGCCCTGGGATAGGTCAGTGAAGGTGTGGCTATATTTGGCACCGCAATTAGCCTCTATATGTTAACATAATGACAGTGTTTAAGGTCAAACCGTGGCCTATATTTTGACCCACTTTTTATTATGGGACAAATAAGAGCTGATAACTTAAAGAGCAATAAATGACATCTAGTGAAAACCAGAACATTTGGGATTGGATCCATGGAGACAGTGAATATTTTGATCTGGAGTATTTTTCACATTAAACAGAACTGTTTCTTCATTGAGGCCATTGCTTCCAGATGCGGACGGTCCCCAACCCTGATCAGGATGAAGCAGTGACAGTAGATGCTAATGATGTTGATGACTCAGAATGACTAGTCAAAGCTCAACAAACTGGTGGGAAAATGTACATTTAATCCTGGATTAATGAGCAAAACTACAGAATACGCCAATCAAATTCACTACAGAAACTACATTTCCCATAATGCCCAGAATCTTTTAGTCAGAGCCAGATTACATATGTTTCTTTGCATGAAGTAATGGACACATACAAGTGCTGAAAAGAAAGTCAGGCGTGCAGCAGACAAAGTAAGTGTAGCTCATAGTCATATATTTTTAATTATAACTGTCAAAAAGTCTGATAATTCCTGCACAAAATAATAGTACGAGTATGTAATGTCTGTAACCACAGCCCACATAACTTCTAAATCTCATGAGCATTTTAATTTTAAAGACTGTTATTAACGAGTCTTTCATTTCTAGGCAATATTACATAAGGAACTGCAGAAGGTCAGTAACACAGTTCTCTCACATTCATAACCCATGTGAGTGTCAGAGGAAACATGAATGCAGTTTCACTATTAGTGATAAACATGCTAAAAGTCATGTGTGCCCAAGTACAAGAACTGACCTGGGGAACAACACTATACAGCACAATACAGTTCAGTATTAATCCCACAGTTCCAGGTTCCTGTCGTCCTAGGGTCCTAGGTCCCAGGTCACTCTCTGAGAGGTGTTGTTTCTGTGCCTGCATAGGTTTCTCCTGTTTGCTGGATAGACCGTGTGAAACCGTCAGAACTGCATACCCTCAGTTTCACTCGCTGACTACATGTTCTACCAATATGGACGCACCTTGTGAAAACAGAATGTAGCTACTCTAAGATGCACCCATATATTTAACTGATAAAATCTCCATAGACCGAGACACCATCCAATACCTCTTGGATGAGATGGACTGATGTTTGTGACCCAGAACTAATCGTCTACCATCAGTAACTGACATCTCTAACGACTTTGTGTCAGAATGCAAAGAAAAAAAATGTTGGCTAAGAAAGTGTCCAGTCACATTTAGCCATACAGTGTATATTTGTGTGTGTTACTGCAAAAGATCAGGTAATTAGCTGAATTTAAGGCAGTAATCTAAGTTTAATCGTTTTCACTTAAGCCAAAATGGCAATATAATCAGACAGAATTGGTCGGCATTAAGCTCATGTCTCTGGGGATGGTTGACAAAGTCATTAGTGCTATGCCCTGAATTCCAGCACTGATAAGACTGAGATAGGAACAGAGGCTGGGTATGCGTCTTTACTTCTCATTTACACCTTTACAGAAAGTCCCCTCCCTCCGTTCTGGGCCTGGAGCTCCATTAACTGCTGCTATCGCTAGAATCTCCCAGGCGCTCAGGTCTGGCAGTGATTGAGGTGATCAGATATGGATTAGAGCTGTTTCCTGTGGTCCGGTGTGGGCTTTATGGCTGTGTGGGGGCTGTTATCCAGAGAGAGAGAGAGAGAGAGAGAGAGAGAGAGATTTAGATAAGGAAAGCCACTGAGAGTTTATGGTAGTGTGGGGATTGTTGCTGAATATTGGTGCTGTTGTTCTACATGAGCTCAGAGACTGATATGATCAATACGGACGAGAAACAGCCATTTAATTGAGTTCTGTTAAACACGGAGGCCGCTTGAGACCTGGAGCCAAACACCTTGAATCTCCAAAATGTTTTCAGTGCAAGAGAATGGAAGGATATTTAATTTGTTAAGGGATGTTTGACTGAATTGGAAGCAGTTTTGTGGGTTTTTTTATGCGTCACACAATGTAAAGGGGAGGTAGTGTGCTCAGATTAGATAATAACCAAGGTAACTTTGTTTGTGAAACAGAAAAGTGTGTTGCCAGCTGGAACCAAAGAAACATAGGTACTTCAGCGTGAATCGTGAAGTCGTCTGTGAGCGTGTCAAGCTAAAGAAGCTCCAGAAAGAGCACAGAGCCTCAAATAAAAGTGGTGGAGATGGATGGGGTAATTTGCAGTACATTATATAAATAAACAAAAGGAAATAATAACAGAAAAAAATGTTGTGTGTTAAGAACAACACAAGTTACGTTGTATACTTTTCTGCACTGTTCACTAGCTCCATAGGACTGCTTTGAACTCATTAATTTGATTCCATGTGGGATTCCATTGCCCCCATGTGGGCTGGTTTGCTGGTCTTTTCTAATAGGGCACATGGCATAGTCACAAAGCACAAGTGTAGATTCCGAAATAGTGATAGACACACTATCTGACATTATTCCCTTTAGCTCACAGTCTCTGTCTAAAGCCAGCATTGGTCAGCAAAACAGAACCATACACATACTACCTGAACACCTCCTAACAAACACAAGATACCACTTTTCTATATTACTTTCCCTAACTGTGTCTAACTTTATGCATCATCAAACTTTACATCATTTACTTCCCTTATACATATGTAAACGCTTATATAGGAGTTGCAGACTGTTTATGTGTGTTGGTGTGTGACACAGAGGTGCAGATTAGAAGTCATGTGGGGTATGTGTGTGTGTGTGTTTGTGTGATATCTTGCAGTGAGAATACTAGCAGGAAAGGAAGCTTCCATGCCGTGCAGTGGTTTGTGTGTTTGTGTATGTGTGTGTCTCTGTGTGTTTAGATGTGGATGCACACATGCAGGGCAAGGCTTTGAAGTGTAAATGACTTTCATAGGAATTGTGTGTGTGTATGCGTTTGTGTATGGGGTGGCGGAGGATGGGGAGGGGAGCTGGAGCTCACAGTCGATTTCATTACCGCTCACTGGTGACTCACAGCTTGTGTGAGCTTTCAGGTGAAAACCCAGTGTGTGCAGTTCCATTACTGACCAGAGGGAGGTGCCCTGACCCTTTACTTGAAATTGTATGTATTGAAGTGGACATGGAGCACGGAACCTGCTGGACAGCACAGGTGCAAATGGACTCCTCACACAGGCTTCAGTCTGGTACCTTACATGGCATATAGATTAATTTACTATGTATACCATATAATAAGTGCTCATAGGTATTTTCATGAAGTCATACACTCTTGTTTTATATAGTGTCATGCATGTAATTATAACAACATGATCTCATAAATGCATTAATACATCATTCTGAATACAGTGTTCGTGTAAAGAGTTGTTCAATTTTACAGCACTGGACAGACATGAGGTCAGTCAGAACAGAGTCTAGAGGGTGTGTGTGTACAGACTGGCATGGACAGATTTGCGCTGTCTGTGTCCAGTGCCTGAAGAATCCACCACAGTGTCCTGTCTGTTCCTCAATTAACTTCAAACTGCTCTCCATTACACGCTACACTGGCACACAAATACTACACACACACACACACACACACCAAATATATGCACATGCCAAAAAAACACTTTATGAGGCTGAAGTTAGCTTTTTGAATTTTACGCTCCGCCATGAATGGGCAATTTCATGAGGCTTTTTCAGAGAAATTAACTTCTTTTGTCTTGGGAAAAGAAAAACTTGTTTTCCATTGCACCTTTAACAGGGATGTTTCTGAGGCTGAACATTTTGGCTTTTAAAGTCCACCTCTGGTCAGAGAGTAACTGCATAAACTCTCTATGTCATCTTTTATCAAACAGAAAGAAGATGTTAGAGGTCTTCTCTGTGACAAAAGTCCCCTCATGCTTTCATAGTGGTTTAAATTTGAGTATACACCTCCACCTTCATTCAGTACAAGCGAATTCAAGAAATGCAATTAGTCCTAATCTCTATCTCCACCCACTCCTTCACCACTCACCTGCAGTTTGAACACACCTGCAAAGCCCCACCCCAATAGTCGATGGGATTGGCTCCTTAGGGTTATGATGTATGAATTCCTGGCTGTCTGAATTAGCCTGTTGGAAACTATTTAAAACACTGCAGTTACAAGTGGAAATGCTCAGCCTCTGCTTATTTAACTCTTGATGTTTTGTAGTGTATAAATAACACCACAACAACATGCTAATACAACATGCTAAACACTTGATTTTCAATGAAAGACCAATTTAAATGCCAGCTACTGTTTCAGTTTTTGTTCCATCTCAAATAGTGCTGCATCTACATCTTTACAGTCTAATTTTAAATGGCAACTTCCAATCTTAACTTTGTATTAGCTGCCCTCTATTTAAATGTTAGCCCTAAAGTTATAAAATAATGCAGGAGAAATTAAGGCTAGAACACGTTCCAAAGAAGGGTAAGTACAAATGGAAGTTAAAGAATGCTGCTGGATATTCATGTGCGACCTCCTGCACTGAATGTGGATGTGATTTCTGTCAGAGACATAATCAATTTACATACTGCTAACCCATGACTTTTAGCTCTTCTGTCTCCCAGTTGTCACTGTGTAATTCAATCTCGGTTGAAATTTATAGAAAATATGTTAAAAAAAAACGTACAATTGTGAATATTGTTTGAGACTTTTAGTTGCAAATTGAGTGATGATGTACACAAACTCCAATCTGCAGAGACATCTTCGTGATTCAATCACTGAACTGCGATGTGAACACTAAAGCATCCCTACAACGTAATGTATCCCTGACAACAACAAAGGACGACAGAATCTCCTGCATCATCCCAGCACAATGGATTGTAGCTGTGTAGCCTATTTTTTCCTCGTCTCCTCAGGCTGTTTACAAGTTGCGTTAAGCAGTCCATTTGATCTAAACTTTTGTAACCGCCCAGACATATATATGAACATAGTCTCATAGGACATGTTTGTCTAACAACAAAGACAGTGAGAAACTGATGTAGTAAATATGCATGAAACCCTTTCACCAGTCTCAATATCCAATGAAAAGTGGTTACTGAAGATACATTTGAGATATATGGAAAAGCTAGCTGGACATGGCTACATCTCATTGTCTGCTTATGATAAGATCACTCTGTTAATTAGATCCTCAACCAAATGAACAAGCACATTTGTCTTGTTGGAAGGTCCAGAGTTGTGCAAGGCTATGTTTTTCTGCAGGCTGTGTGATGTTCACCTCCAGAATCCTAAAGCAGATCTTTTTAATAATGATGCTGTTTACCTGGACAAGGTTATTTGGCCCATTGGCTACAAAACACACGTAAAGCATTACGTTCCCACCACCATACTTAACCCTGAGGATGGTGTCCTAGGGGTTGAATTCTTCTTGTTTATTTTGTCAAATAAAAGCCAGGTTCTTATGTCTGAACAACTCAGTTTTCTTCTCACCATAAACTGATAAACCAAAAGCTCCTTCTTTGTCCAGGTGACCTTTTATTTGTGTGTCTTGGAGAAGTTGAAGTCTCCCTGGCTGGTATCTATTGGGAACATCTTTGTGCAGTGTCTGCCTTGAGATGTTGGAACCAGAATCCCATCTCAGAATCATTTTGGATTCTTTCGCTGCTATTCCTGCCAGCTCAGGGGTCACTTTTGACTTCCTACCTCACCCTTTGAGATTTTTCACAGTGTGGAACTATGCACTGTGGCCATGTTTATCTCTCTAGAAAACATCTGGATATGGCTTTATAGCCTTTCCTTTTCATGTATGCAGTCTCAATATGCAACCAAAGATTCTCGCTGAGCCTCTTTCTTCAAGCAATGACTTGCGATGGACTAGAAACAGACAAAACATTTACTGCATCAACTGTTCTCAGTTTTTGGTTGATTAGAATGTCCTAGAACATTGTAGACAGGCCCTATGCGTGTACCAAAATGGACAGTCTCCATGATGACAGAGCAATTGTTTTGTAGTTGTTGTCTGTGTCAGTTTGTTATCCTTGCTTAACCCAGCCAGACCAGACCAGCGTCCAGCTCCGTGAGGAAGAAAGGTGAGTCAGAGAGTGAGAGGGGGGAGAGGGATAGGTGGTCTGAAAAGGCCACAGCTTCAGCGTAAACCAGTGAGCGTGTAAACTGAGAAAGGTCAGAACCCTTTGAGCTTCCGTTCTCCTCTGGCTACAGAGCCATGCTGGTATTTAACACCTTGGATGCCCGCTAGAGTGAGAATAAAGATGACTTGGCAGTGTGCTTGGATTGGGACTTGATGAAAACCCTGAGAAAAAGAAAACATGGGAATGTTTTCAATCAGAGGATTTTACTAGTAAGAAATAGTCCCAGTATCCAGTGGAGGAGGCACATACATGTATATATAGATACAATAAAGATATAATTGGAAATAGTTTAGAATTAATCAGGTCAGAAGTGAACAGGAATAATCATCATGGAGCCTTGTCTTGAGGTGGTATCATTTATTACTAAAAGACAATTCCCAGGATTTTTTAAATATCATTGGTAAATATAGATGTTTATGTGCAATTCTGGGTATCCAACATGAGAAATCTGCCATAAAATTCCCCTACTTAGAGTGTGACTGTTGGTCCAACATCAGTTCTGAGTGAGAGCATGCCAGCTTCCCTCTGTTTGATGCCTCTTCTCCCTGTGTTTAACTCATGTTTGGTTTGCCTTTTTTTGCACGTTGTTTTAATCTGTGAGGGTATCTGGGTGAGGTGGGTTTGCTTACTCTACTGCTCTCTGCTATAAGATCTGAGCCTAGTTTCCTCATCAATGCTTGGTGGTTAGCGGCTTGCTGTCTTTGATGCTGATAGCTGGACATGCTGATCAGGTGAACCCATCTTCGTCAGCTTCTGGACCAATCTGAACTTCTGTCAGCTGGAACTGTTGACAGAGGGAACCTGTTGTAATTGCTGCTGCTGGCTGTTGGCAACTGAGGGAATAGGTCCTGATTGTCGTTGCTTGGCAAGTAGCGGTTTTGTAACATCAACGTTAATTGCTGCTGATATCAACCAGCAAAGTGCATTCTCATTGCAGATGATTGTGGCTAGTGGCTTGTTGACTCTGCTACTGGTGTTGATTGGGCTGTTTTCCAGTGGTTGGTTTGCTAGTGTTTACAATGACTGCTAATATTGGGAGCCTGTTTCTAACCCTGTGTCTATATACTGGCTACATACTCTTACTACTGTTTGTGCTGTTTTTTGGTTTTTCTTTTGATTGATAGATTGATTTACAGATTATTTTTGTTGCCACATGACATGACACTGGTGATCATATCTAGTTCAACAGGATGCAATAATATTAATAATACAGTTAAACTTAACCCTAAACCTGACTAACCTCCAAAAGGTTAGTGATCAGCAGCATATTGTGCTTGTTTAATGGTATCACTAAAAACATAACTGTAATTCTGAACCTAAACCCTAAACATATGATGAATTCTAAACCTAAACCAATCAATAACACTTACGTTAACAGTAAACCAAAAACAACATGATTGAAAACTTCTTTCAACACTAACTCCTAACCCAAACTCAAAAGCTTAACCCTAAAACCTAACTGTGAAATTAAACCGAAATCTAAAATTTGCAGATCTTGTTGTGTCAGCAAAAGCTAATAGGACATTTATAAGGAGTTTGTTCTCTCTTCTGCATTAACAGCATCTCCTCTTCCAGACGGTTTGGAACATAGTCTGAGGATTTGTTGGCATTCTGTATTCAGGTACTGATGTTGGATGACTTGTTCTGGATCACCGAATGAATTTCAACTCACCCCAAAGGTAGCGCACGGAGCTCCATCACAGTTCCACTGCTCCACAGCCAAATGCTAGGTGGTTTGATACTCCTCCAGCTGGCACTTGGCATTGGGTGTGATGAGCTAAGGCTCATGTACTTGCAAATGTAATGTAATGTAATCATTTCAGTTTTTCTGCTGTTTCTCCCTGTTTATCCCATTTTCCCCCTTGTTATCCAGCATATACCGTTTTATGCAAGAGATGGAGCATTTTTGCTCAAATGACAAGTATCTTTTACAAATAAAAAAAAAGCCATAGATAATATATGGAGATCCTTTTCACTGAGAACATTATCAAAACATGCTGTTTGACCAAGGTTATCTACAGTTTTGCATGAGATTGGAACTAAGCGCTGGCAGAAATGAATGTCACATTCTCTCTTGCAGCACAACTCCCTTTTTATTCTCGGGGCCCGTAGAAGCTTCAGCATCTCGCACATGCAGGCATTTAGATGTTAAGAGCAGAGGAATCAATAGTTCGGCTGCATCTTTGTCTCTCTTCCCGACATGAAGACAGCCCTCTTCAAACCAGACAGAGCTGCTCTGAGTTAGCGCTCGACAGAGAGGACGGTGTGTGCTCGCTGATGAAAAACTACACACACACACACACACCAGACCAGAGCTTAGCTTTAGGCATTTATCAGCGGTGTGCAAGCTACAGAGAGCTTTCACAGGCACTAATGCAAAGAAGCAAAGAAACTATGTCTTTCTTCTTCTTCCTCATCACTCCCTCCCTCTCTGTCTTTTCACTCCCTGCAGTCTCTCATTAGGTTGTGAGGAGACCCCTGCTCCCAGGTGATGCCCCACAAACTTTCGCCGAAGACACACAGGGAACATTTTCTTGCGCTCAGGTAGAGAAGAAACACCTGTGAATGTCAAGCGTCAAATATCAGATGCCTAACTGCAAATGGCACGCCAACGCAGGCCAAGCGCAAAGGAAGCTTTTCCCCTTCTTATCTCCGCCCTCTCTCTTTCTCTCTGACTGCATTTCCTCTCTCTCTTTCTGTGCTCTCTGTCTCATCCTCTCTCTCTCTCTCTCTCTCTCTGTCTCAGACTGGTTCTCTATTCTCTAGCCATGATAAAACCCAGGGAAACAGGGCTAAGATAAGGATTTCAATTAAGATATTGCAAGTGAGATTTTCCTGTCTCAGGCTTGGCGCGTTTGATGTATTTTTAAATCCGGCCTTGGCCCCCGAATGCTAAAATGAAAGCAATTCACCTCAGATGAATAAGTAACAGGCGGCAAATGAAATGGGGCGAAATAGTTTTTATCAGCACTTATTTACCGCCGGTGCATTATTGCAGCTACATCTAAGGAAGAGCGAGAATGAGATTTCCTCGAGACAGAGGTGTGTTTATATTTGTGCGTACGCATATGCAGATACACACATACACCAGGAAGGAAATGCTCAGTGTCTGTAGCAGGCAGGGGATTAAAGGGTGATTCAGTCTGGTCTACAAGTGAATTCGTAAAAGACCATTTCCAGGATTCATACGATGTGTAAAAAATATAGCTGGTGTGGATTTAGCTTCTAGTGGATTTAGTGAAACAGCACCCACCAGTGGACCGAAGCTCACTTTGTGAATGTAGAATAACTACAAATCTGTCAGTGAATGTCTACTGTGCCTCAAGGACAGGGAGTAGAAGCATGGAAACATCAGAAAACACAAGACATCAGAGGAAAATTTTATTTTATTTTGTTTCTTTACTGCTGTGTCCATAGTGAGTTAATCATATATCCCTTGTGGCTACACAAATTGAACACAAAGCATAGGGGTTTGATTAAGTCTTACCATATCTTGGGCATGTTAGAACTAATTAGATCTAAGTTAGTTATGGTTACAAATGAAGCACTCTCCATTTAGTGTGGTTTTGCCCAATAACACCCAGCTCCACCTTGCTCCTCTGGCTCCATACACAGATTTTTTTTCCCTGGGGCAAATATGTAATGATTTTCAAAGGCTTATATTTTTATTTTTATTTTTGATTGATTGTCAAACCATCTACCCTGGAGTCACTCTTTTTGTTTACTTTTAGAGAAGACAAATTATATTGCATAAGACGGACCATTCAATTAATAGTGCAAATGATTAATGGCCTTTTTTATTTTTGGTCTTTGGCATACATGGCAGTCTATGCATCTTGATCCGCAAAATATTTAAAATATATATGACATCCAGATATTTATAAATGATCTATATCATATTTCATTATGAATTTTTATGTTCACAATTTAGGCTTCTGCACTGAACCTATGGCATAAGCAAAGCATAGACACATACCATATGCCATAGACTGACGCAACAACTGTGATTCGTCTTCAGTTTAAAGACATATAGAGCACTTACTGAATACAGAAACCATTATTTTATGACCTACACTATGCGCTACATAGGGTGGAGTAATATATTTAAGATTCAACCTTAGGGTTGGAAGTGTAACTGCAGATATATGCAGACACACCAACACACAAATATAAATGCTCACAATGGAGTAGGGCACTTGCACTGGCTACAGCGTAGACTCTGGCTTGATTAAACACAGAAGCATAAATCAGTCTTTAGAGTTAAAGTCAGTGTTACGTGCTGTGTAGTGTAATTCATACTGAGACAACACTTTTATGCTGTGAAGCAAGCAACTGTACCTTTCAGGCCACATCCTCTCAGGAAGATCTATTGGTTTTGATCTCATATGAGTGTTAATTTTTTGCATGGCACAGTGATAGTACTGTGATATATAGAGTGTGGTGTCCTCAGGCTATATATTTCTGAATGTGGCTCCATTAAAATGGTTACTAATCAAATAAGTTTACCAAATTGTATGGAGTTTTAAGGCATGGGGAAAGCTCAGAGCAGGGCTACACTGGGAGCCACTTAAGACATCAACACTTGAATCAACCAAGCTACAAGATGATGACACTTAGAATGTCCATGTGCTACTATCAAAAGGAAGGAAGATGGCTCCTCGGTCTTCATTGCTATTTTCTGATTAAACTCATTTGGTCACTCTGACCTGATCCAGTGGATGCCAACAGAGTGTTTCTCGAAGAAAAATCATGTCTCCATGGGAACCTTTTAAAACATTTTCCGGACTAGGCCTGGAGTAGTGCTAGAGGTCATTAAGAAAAGCTAGGTGCACCATCCAGTGCAAAGCAATAATGGACTTCAGACCATCTTGGACCTGGAGCAAGACTCCACACACTGAGTCACTTAACTCAGGAGAATTTGCTCTGTGCCCAAGTGTAGCAACAACATCTCTATCATGGAAACTCTCAGTCCTCTCAGTTAACACTAGGAGATAATGTCCTTGTGTTCACCTACACTCTACCAGCTACAAATTACTCGCTGAGAGGCAAAGGCACTTTAGGGTCACACTGCAAGTGGGAATTGTTGAGGTGGTGCATTCAGATGGGGTAATTTCCCACAAATATACCACCCCCAGACCACTGTAATTATGGAGACTGGAAGTCTCTGAGGCTCTGGTGACTGGAGTACATGAGAGTAGTACACTAAGATTGTACACTATTCCCCAAGATTTTGAATTAACACACAGTAAAGGTGATTAGAATCCAGGTGGAGAATGTGCGGGAGGTCAGAGTTATCAAAGAACACATCAGAAACTAGTGTAGTCACTGCATTTGTTCTTATATGTGATGGTACTGTTATAAAATATTGCAAGGTGGATATAAAATTGAAATTGTTGTGGTGTAGTATCTGCCCTTCTACTCGTACAGGTCCATATTCAGATTAATATTGCTTCAAAAAATTTGGCAGATCGGAGCTAGTGATGAGGCCACAAGATAATATATTGAGGCCACAAGATAAAATATTGAGGCCATGAAATAATATACTGTGGCCATGAAATAGTATATTGATGCCATAAGATAAAATATTTTGACCAAAAAATTACAAATTTAAGCCACAAGTTAATATACTGAGGTCACAATATAAAATACATCAGCCATGAGGTAATATTTTGAGAAATATATATTGAGACCAAAAAAGTATTTACAGAGGCCACGATATAATATACTGAAGCCACACAATCTTGTATTATAATATACTGACAGCACAAGAAATATATGGTGGCGACAAGATAATATATTGAGACAATGAGATTATATACTGAGGCCACAAGATAATATATTGTGTCCACAAAATAATATACTGAGGCCATGAGATAATATATTGTGTCAAAAAGAAATTGTATTGATTGACAAGATAATATATGGTGGCCACAAGATAATTTTAGAGGTATCGAAATAATTTATCATTTTGTGATTTATTTTGTAGCCACGCCTTATTAGAAACAACCACTATGTCAGCTTAGGGGCTCAGTAATTTTGCTGAGTTCTGCAGTCACATATACATTTATGCGCAACTGCACTCACTCAGCACTGAGGAAGAAGACTGCAGGTGCCACTTTGTTGCTTCTTTTCTCATATATTTCCAACAAGAACCTAACTGACTCACGCCTTCAGATGTCTCCTCCTGTTTGAAGGAAATCGTTGCTTGGAAATTGAGGCATAAGAACGTATCTAAACCTTTAAAGTCTGTGGCACAGTGAGAGAAAGCAGATCAGCCGTACGGTGAAGCAGGGGGTTGCATCATGGACATGATAGAGAAACCAACACAGCATGAAATAAATCTAGCTTTCTGAAGTCCAAATGTCAGCTCCCACCTGCAGGAGACTCTAGGACTAAAATGTGTGTGTGTATGTGTGTGTGTGTGTATACACATTCAACTGAACATTCAAGGTATGAAGCCCAACATTTTCATTCTATTTTTCTCTCTCACTTTCTCTTAAACATTGACAGTGCATTCCACCATCAGCTACACATTCCTTCAGTCAATACGCAATCTCACCATCTCTAAAAAACACATATGTGCTTTGATTCCACACTCCGCCACGTTCACTCCCAAATGTCAGATAGTGGATTATTGACTTTGCTTTCTGTCCGTACAGTGAGCGCGGAATCCAACCTTCACCTGTTGTTAGGAGGACAGTGGTGTTATCCACTACACTATCCAAACAATGCTGGCCGTCATTTGACATCATCCATCCACCCATACACTCATTTATTCATACATTCATTCAGCAATTTGTGCACATTAGAGGAACTACATTCTCTTATAACCACTCGTCGTTTTTGTTAGGGATTCATTCATTCATCTGTTCATCCATTCACACACAGGCAAGGATTGGGCCCAGGACTGCAGGACCCTGAAGCTGTGTCACAGTGACAGTCCATGCAACACACTCTTAAAAATAAAGCTCCTACAAAGGGTTCTTTGAGCGATGCCATAGAAGAACCACATTTGGATCCAAAAAGAACCGTTTTAGCTAAAGAGTCTTAAGACTCAGTCTTCAGAGTGATGCCTGACTTTTAAAGACATGGGAGAAGGTTGTTGCACTGCAAGCGAGACTGTAACAGAGGAAGACTGATGGCCATCATTAATAAATGTACTTTAAAATAAATTAATTATTTTTGTTTGAATATTCATGATACAAGTTTTACTTTTTCAAAACTTTTCACCAGAGTTCACCATCTCAGTTCATGTTTGAAGTCACAGTTTCTTTGATAACCCATTAGTGAAGAAGGGAGGATGAAGGGAGGACAGAGAGCTGGGACATTTCGATAAAGGGGTCCAGAATCTGTGTCATATTTTCAATAACTACACACCTCAGGAGATCATAGAGAAGAAAAAAGTATAGGAGAAAACGTATAGGACATGGATAAGGAAGCAGCAAGTGAGAGTCATGGAGAACAGGCACATTCAGTGGTGTGTGTGTGTGTGCATGTGTGTTGTGTGTCTTCGTGTGTGGGTGTGTGTTCTAGACCTGTGTGCCTTTGAAGACAGTGTGATTCAGAATTCAATCATCTTTAAGCTGCCCCCTCTCCAGCGGCAGGCTCAGAGATGTGCTCCCAGACCCCGTCATTTCAGCTCACGGTCACCTCACCCTGCCCTCCTACTCTTCTCCTTCTTCTCCTCTCTACCCCTCCTCCCTTTTTCCGCTCTCTCTCTCTTTCTCTCTCTATTAATCCCAATGAAATCGCTGACAGTGAAAATAGAGAATTCCATCTTTATTCTCTATTCCTTTTGAGTCTCAGTTCCTCTCAGTGTTTATTCACCATTCTCTTAGGTGCGTCATACTTCATACAGTCTTTTATTATTATTATTATTAAAGGAAGTGATTGTACAAAAAATATTTCTCTTAATGTTGGAGCATTTCTATTTGTCCATTCACCATAAAATGTTCACACGGTGTGAAGGACAGCTGCTGTGTTTGAATGATGCAGTAAATAGAAAGACATTGTTCTTTGGACAGCCACATTATGCAGGGCTATGAATAAGGAGAGATCCGATGCATCATCAGAAGGGTTTTCATTCTCTTTCTTGTGTGTGTGTGTGTATGAGTGTGAAAGGATATGTACCACATTCACTCACATGTTGGGACCAAAATCTGGGACCTGTTCTCCTTATAATGAAAAAAAAACCCATTATTATTCATTCATTCATTATCTGTAACCGCTTATCCAATTCAGGGTCGCGGTGGGTCCAGAGCCTACCTGGAATCATTGGGCCCAAGGCAGGAATACACTCTGGAGGGGGCGCCAGTCCTTCACAGGGCAACACAGACACACACAAACACACTATCACATTCACTCACACACTCACACCTACGGACACTTTTGAGTCGCCAATCCACCTACCAACGTGTGTTTTTGGACTGTGGGAGGAAACCGGAGCACCCGGAGGAAACCCACGCAGACACAGGGAGAACACACCAACTCCTCACAGACAGTCACCCGGAGGAAACCCACACAGACACAGGGAGAACACACCACACTCCTCACAGACAGTCACCCGGAGGAAACCCACCCAGACACAGGGAGAACACACCACACTCCTCACAGACAGTCACCCGGAGGAAACCCACGCAGACACAGGGAGAACACACCACACTCCTCACAGACAGTCACCCGGAGGAAACCCACGCAGACACGGGGAGAACACACCAACTCCTCACAGACAGTCACCCAGAGCGGGAATCGAACCCACAACCGCCAAGACCCTGGAGCTGTGTGACTGCGACACTACCTGCTGCACCACCGTGCCACCCCATTATTATTATTATTATTATTATTATTAATAATAAAATATAGGGCACACATAGGGTTAAGCAAGAGTTAGGGTTAGGTTTAGGGTAAAGTAGACATGAAAGGTTGATTAATTCCGCTACTCAGACTAAATCCATTCAGTTCAGTAATGTGTGTGTGTGTGTGTGTGTGTGTGTGTGTGTGTTTGTCTGAGCACCATCAGCAGAGGGAATGAAGTCAGTAAAACATTAACCATAGTGAGGTGTAATGTGATAAGTCTAACAGGGCTGGTCTCTATAGGGGGCCATTCTGGCCAAGCCTTTTGATGTTTACATGCTCCTCTAACTCCAGAGCAATCAAACACACACACACACACACTGCTGAAAATGGTGACGCACATGAAAGCTATTCTCTTCTCTCTCTCTTTTTCTCTTTGTTTCAGTGCAGCCCAGTGTGCAATACATACATCAATATAATGTGTATTAGTACAATAGTCCAAGCAGGATCAGCTGCACATGAGCCCAAAGACCCCATGCTCAATGCCAAGTGTTGATTAGAGGGTTATACATCAGAGGTATTGGGTTGTTGAGCAGTGGAACTGTGATTCCTGCAGCTGATGGAGCTCCATATGACACCTATGGGATGAGATGTCCAAATAAGTTTAGGAACCACAGCAGAGCTTCTCCAGTAAAGACTTTTCAAATCCACGGCCTCATTGGTCGCATAGTGTAGTCTCTGTTTTCACTGCTGTGATCTGCTGCACTTTAGTTGTCTATTCACACATTTTTCAATGTCACAGCAAAAAAAAAAAAAAAAAAAACCTTAAACAATTGTGTGTGTTTTTTTTTTAAAGAACTCACACTGATGTGCATACCTGACATATTCTCTCTCTCTCTCTCTCTCTCTCTCTCACTCACTTCCTCACTCACTCTGTTTATTTAAGCTGGCACAGAATGAATTGAAATAAATGAGTGTGTGATAAAAGACGGGGGAATTAAAGAGAGATGAAAGGTGTCCTGTCATCTCCGGGACAAGGCACTTTTTTCCCCCAGTCTGCCTTTGATGTGGTTCCCAGGAAAATTAAACTCCTGGAAATTGTGGGAGAAAACAAATGAAAGCAGGTCAGGCAGGTGAGCTCAGGGAGAGGTGTATTTACATATCCGTCACCTTGTGAATCGGGGATAACCTCATGACCTACCCCCGGGGGTGGCTCCAGATTGTAAAGCATTGAGCTCTAGGGGATGATGAACGGCTCATAAAGACCATTACCTCTCTCTCACTATATGCTGTTGTACTAAAACTTTTTTAGAAAGAAGTGGTTAATTTTTCTACTTTTAAATAAATAGAATTCTGAAGATAGCGTTTTTAATACATTTTTTTTACAGAATTCCACTCAGCACAATCCTATTCAATGCAGACCTCTTTTTTACTGATGTAACAAAACTGACAGTTAGGGTTCTGCTTTGAATTTGGAGGAAACACCAAAGTTCTCACAGACAGCGACTAAGGGTGAAGGTGCTCTTCCTGTGCATGGCTCAGCTCGTCACTCTTTTCAGTGCCTGGTCCCTGGTAGCTTTTTCACTAGCACAGCTCTCTTGTGAACAGTATGGCTCTGCGTCCACGTTCAGGCAGATTCCTAGCTGCATGCTGCCAGAGTTATTTGTTGGAAACTGATTTAAAGAGTGTTTGAACTTCTTCGAAAGGCCACTGCTTAATTTCACATGCTGCCGTTGTGAGTCCGATAAAAACACGTTTGGTTTCTGTTGTAATTTGGTGATTTTTACAAACACAAAGTTTATGCTGGAGGTCTGCATTTCACCATGATTTTACAAGTCTCTTTAGCCAATCAGTGCTCGGCAAGGTTAGCATGTCATGTCCCTACTCGGATCGCTTGGTACCAGAGTATATACCATGCAGTGGAAAAGCACCACTAGAGTCAATATTCAGATGACATACTACTTTAGCTCAGCTTTAAAATCTCCCTCTCTCTCTCTCATTGTAAAGATGGCCTTGGCGACCCTGAGCTATAGCTACTCTGACTTGAACTGGACCTTGGCTGTGGCTGAGCCACACACTGATGAGATTAATAATGTTTTCAGCTGCAAAATAGCCATAATCAATAGATAAACAAGGCATCAGTGGCTGGCGGAATGGCCCGGAGAGTAAGAAAGTCTTGGGAAAGCCAGTGCGGACAGGCAATTAGCCAAGGTTAAAGATCAAGTGCACGCCAGCCAAGTCTGCTATAGTGAGGAGCAGCTGTGCATGATAAACACAGCTGAAGAAGGGGGAAGCTTAATGTGAAGCGGGACCTAGACTCCGGTGCTAGGGTTTGGTTTAAACACGGTTAGAATACTGTTCAGCTCAACTTTCTTCACCAACTTGCACCCTGACAGACATGTTTTACTGTTCTCTCACAATCACAGTTTCTATTTGAATATACATTTAAAACATCTCAAATTAATATTTAATACGTTTAATATTTTTAAAAAACATGCAGATTTTTTCGTGTTTTTCTAAGTCTTTTGATCAAATGACAAGAAAGGGTTTAAAGGAAGGAAATATTTAATTATTCAACAGCTAGGATGTAAACAAAGTTATCCAGAGTCTGTTGCAATGGAATAGAGTTACACACCACAGTGCAAAAATCAGAGACCACTAGTACATTTTCTGTATGTTTCATTGTTCAAATTTTTGCAGGTGTTTTATGCAATAATTAATCATCACCAGTTACACGTCAATGAATATCCCCTAATTCCACACCGTTTCCCCAACCTCAGGAAGGTGGGGGTGAGGATGTGCTTTCTGCGAAACGTGAGGTCAACCCACTACATTCTCTTCAATGGCTTCTAATGCAGCACCACTGAACAGCCAAATGCACTAGAGGTGAATGCAAACTGTCCAGATCTGTCACATCAGCAACAGATACCGTTTTTGGCTAAAACCATGAGCAGACAAACTGGGGAGAGAACAGGATCCCTCCTACCAGCCCTAAGTAGGACACCCAACTCTGACGGCTAAGACATCACCAGTAATCTAAGTTGGGATCTTTTGATGATATAGGGCCAACACTTTTAATGTTTTTTATAACTCCAAATTTGGGATTTGCTTTTAATCAGAAGATCTCGGTGGTGTGTAGGAGGCCATATTTGCAACTCAGTTCACCTAGAACAACATTACTCAGCACAGGACAAACAACAGCAGTGCATTGCCATTTAATATAATTCATGCTAGATTTAATACCCCATTCCACTGATTATGTATCGATCACTATGACACGAGACTCCCTCTGTGGCTTTCAAGCCCTTTCTCTTGGTACACAGAATCTAAGAGAGGACAAAAGGGAGTGCATCCTTTAATAAAGCGGATCGATTGTGTTAATCCTTTTTATCGAACCATTGTCAGGATTAAACATTTCTATATGAAACAGTTCAATGTTTTAATACAAGAAACACAAGTCAAGATAGAGTTGTATTGTTTCTGCAGCCTGCAGCTGTGCATTCTTCTCCTCTGTCAAAATCACTTTGCTCTTCAGAGGCATGGATTAAGCCCAGTCTTGGGCTAGATTGCAATGCCAATACTGATACAGCATTGAGTATCCTTATTAGTCTGGATTTAGATTAAATCTCAGGCTTGGAGCTCTTCCTTTAAGTTGCTTAAAGATAATAGATAACTTCAGCATTTCTGCATTGATATCAAAATAACTAATTACAATATAATTAGAACTGAGCGTGGCAAAGTGGCCCTGCAGGTCGATCTATACCTTAGTTCACGGTCTGTGATGAGTTTGGTGTGTTCTCACTGTGTCTGTATGGGTGTCCTCTGGGTGCTATAGGTTTTTTCCCCAGTGTTCAAATTCATGTTGGCAGGTAGCTTGGTTGTGAGGAATTCTTCACAGCTGTGAGTGACTGGATGAGTGTGTGGCGTTCCACATGGTGTTACGACCCACCACGATCTTGATTGAGATTAAATAGGAATGGATCATTTTCAACCATTTTCTTATATATTTCTCAACTCTGTGTTTCATTTGGAGAGGAACATGTGGAGAGGGTGTAACAGCATGGGCTGGAGCATTTTGAAATGTTAAATAAAATAATATAACCTTGTATATACATACAGGCAGATTTGTTTTAATGAACATTATTGAGACACATTACTGAATGAAATAACGTTCTGAGCGTGCATGTTTTACATATGTACAATGACTGAATTGTATTGTATTCTCTAAAGGATTAAGAGATCGTGTTATGTCAATTTTTGTTAGCGCTTGTCACAAATAGAGCAGTCATGGAGTCTGGGAATAAGTGTGAAGTGGATTTATTAAGCAATAAGACAGAAGGCAGTAAAACTAAGGGTGGTACGTAAAGGAGGAGGGATCATGTGGAGCCGAGGGTGGAGACAAGGACACACAGATATAACACCAAAATTAAGCTGGAAAGTTAGCTAGATTAGAGACATTGCAGATTAGTTTTGCTGATAACCAATCCAGCATTTCCCACAGATATCGGCATTACACCAACATTAATATCGGATCATTGCCAGTTCTAGTTGGACTTCTGTTCCAAATGGTTGCCTAATTCCCAATTCCCAATTCCAGGCTGGAACACTCTTTATAACACCATCATAAAATAAACAGAGCTTAGACTATGTGTATTTATGGGGAGTGAATGGCAGGTCTTCACTAAAGTGATTTAGATATACTCAACAAAGTATAACGCGCTCAGTGACGGACTTAAGCACATGTTCTTGAGTAAATGTAACGAGTTTTTACTCACTTGGGATTGGAGGGGCCTTTTCAGTTTAACAGTGAATTTCCTTTGCATTTTCCATCTCAGACTTCCCATAAGTACATTTTAGCCATGCTGAATAAAACCAAGTGGTTTCTACTGAGATGTGTCACCTCCTTCAATTCCTCTTCCTACTCCTTCTCCAGTAAAACACACACACACACACACACACATGCAATTAAAGCAGGCAGCCTCTGCTCGCTGATCCCAGTGATGTGCTTTAGCCATTTGGCCTTTGAACAGCCATCAGTGCAGCACTGCATTATAATCATAATCACAACAAGAACCTGCTGGCGGTTATTAAGCGTCACAGCATGATTCATGCTGTGCAGGTGTGCAGAAGGGGCCAGGGACACGGTGTAATTGGAGCCATGTTCCCTCCGACACGCACTTATTACGGTAGAGTGGCAGCGTCTTCATCTGTGTGGAGGATGTGGCGTGACGTACTTCCTGTTCATGCTCTAGGAGACACTTCATTTGAAGGAGATGGCTAAAGGATCTCTGAAGAGGCTTGGCTTAGGGTTGCCAGATGTTGATTTTTAGTGCAATTACCTCTGAGGCCCTCAGTTAAAGCAATCCAGGAATGTGATGTGTGGACCACATGAAAACAAAATGAAAATGTGCTTTTAGCCTTGTGCAGCAGTACTATGAAATTCAGACTCCACATTTAATCCTCTCTCTCTCTCTCTCTCTCTCTCTCTCTCTCTCTCTCACAAACAAGAGATTAGGGGCAGCCCTCAGTGTCCATGGATTAGTTGGAGGTTATTTTTTTCTGTTCAGCCGTGGATGATGTGGGAGGATACAGCACTGCTCTCTGTCCCTTTGCCCCATTTTATCTGCCATTCTTTAGGATCAATCCAGCAATAATTTGGTCCTACCCGAAAACCACTGTAATGTATGCACTATATTGCTGTACAGCAGTAAAACAATGTAAAATAAATGCCTTCTCCTTTTGGAGTGGAGCTAAAGCAGCTCACAATGAAAAAAAAAAAATATTGTTGCTATTCAGCAGAGCAAACAGGAGGGAGATAACTGACCAAATCACTACAGCGCCACCCTGTGACAGACCACTGCTGCTGTAATTGTTAGTTAAGAAAATAAAAACTGGTCTTCCCCATTATTACACTATAATATATTCTTCAAGTTTCTATATTAGGGACCCCTCCAAAAATGGCATTCAGGAGGTCCAAAGGGTTAATTAGAGGGTCCTGGACTCCCTGGGCCCCCCTGCATTTCACACCTTGAGAGGAGAGCACTAACCTGAACCACATTTTCATTTTCCATCTGCACAGCTTGCATACTTTCATTAGCATGAGACTGGTGGGCAGAGTCTGCTGACAGTTATTTCAGTGGTTTCTTTGTTTTGATAAAGCAGTGTTCCTGTGAATTTAGTTCCCTTGTTTTCAATTGGAGATGGAGATGACAGTCTGCCTTGATTTTACACACAGAAAAGGGCCGTGTCCACCTTTGAGTGTAGCCGAAAAATGACCAATGACTATAGGTCTAAGGCAGGTGTGTCTAATAAATTGGCAACTGTAACTGTAACATCTACAGCCACCTAAATAAAGCACAAAGGAGCATTACACTATTATAAGCTGCAGTATGAGTGCAGGAGAGAGAGAGAGAGAGGTAAATGAAAGCCAAGCTAGAGGTAGGAGAAGCAAATGAAGGGCTGAAAGCATCTTCTGAAAGAGAGAGAGTGGGGGGAAAAGTCCCCCAGGGGGCGCCAGTGCACTCCAGCATATCAGCATTAGACAGATGCCACCCCACAAGAGTCCAGCACCCAGAGGGTGAAAGAGAGAGAGAGAGAGAGAGAGAGAGAGAGAGAGGTAAATGAAAGCCAAGCTAGACAAGCTTTCCAACCCAGTGACATGCAGGCAGCCTGTTTGCCTCTAACCCATCCAGAGCATGTTGAAGCCCCTCTCTCAGAGAACCCCCCCTCCCTGGCAGGGGTCCCAGCTGGAGGCCTGTCTCGTTTCTAGCTCTCTCCGAGTGGAGGGCTGGGGGGGTGCGATCAGCTCCCGGAACAGCATCCTTATCAGCGTGAGATTGCCTATTAGTGTGTTAAGGTGCTGACATGCCCGCTGATTAGTGGGCTGGCATCTGATGAGTGGGGCATGCCAACTCTGCCACAGCTCTTCCTGATTTAATTCATTTTCACTGGTCTGGTGGAAATAAAATAGGAACATCAAAGAGGAACAACAGCTTTAAGGGAGAATGGGCTGGGAGGGGTGGGTGGGATTTAGACATGGGCAATATACAGTGTGACCTCCTGCGCAATCCAAACTTCCCTTCTGAAATCAAGGTATTAGTTGGTGGTCTGTCTGCTTTTTGCTGTGTTTGCATCTTCCCCTCATCTCAGAAAACTTCAAAGTTTAGATAGGAACATGTCTGTGAGGATACACTAACACCCACTGGTGGCACTGTTATTTACCCAAAGAAGAGCTGTGAGACAGAGTGATAAAATTTAATAAACACAAAGCTTTTCTAAGTTTCTGGACTCTGTGGTTAAATTATATATAATAGTACCCTTAATACGTACAATATACTTGCGAAATCTACTTCAACTTCACTTAGGTTTGCTAAGTATTCTATTCTTCAGTAATGGTACATATCATTCCATGCTGTTGTATGAGCGTATGTCCACTATAGGGGTGTCTTAAAGCAGCTGAATCTACAAATTCCCAACCACAGTATAAAAGCAGCTGCTACATCCCATAATACTGTAAATAGTGCACCAGCAGAGCAGAAGAAAATGCATCAACTTGTCGAACACTGTATCATAGTAATTCATATTCAGCTCTTGTACTTGGCTAAAGGAAAATACAAAGTGGTGGTGTTTTGTGTGTGTGTGTGTGTGTGGGGGGGGGGCAGGGGGGGTTGGGTGAATATAACAGTTTGTTACTGAAAATATTGAAAAGATGTCATATTTTGGGGGAAATATAGCCCAGCCACACTCCAGCAATCCCCGGCGTCCTGCTTTTCCTCCGTCAGCATCTTCTGCTCAATGAAGTTTAAAGGTGGCAGACACCTCCATTAAGACTCCATTGTGGCTCCATCTCGAGGAATCCGTCTCCGTGAAGCCGTTTGGATAATGGTCTCCAAACTCATCGGTTATTTATGAGGAAGAGCCCCGGCTAGTTAAGGGCCCCCCCTCTAGTCGTCCTAATGATCCCCCAGTCACACGCGCATCAATTATTCACCGCGGATCGATCAATTATTGACCACGTGTCGCAGAGAATTGAAATCTCTCTCATGAAATTGTAATGTGTGTTAATACGCCATCGCTGTGAACGATCGCACTTATATACACTCACCCTCCAAGCGCCCGTGAAGAGGAACGGTGGGGACATCATGGCGGGGGTAGTATATATCTGCAACATATTTGTCTATTTTCTCTTATTAATTTACCGTATTTGTGAAAAGCTCAAGTGCTAATTAAGTTTAAAATTTTCCATTTTTTCCCTCACCGTCAACTCTAGAGTCTGTTTATAAAAGCCTGACCACAACGGTCAACTTCTATTGATCTCCTGAAGGCAGGTTTATACTTCTGCAGTGACCCATGTAAACATCTTTGCATCACAACACAGGCATCCTATGCAGATGCATGCATAATGTCAGTCAAACATACTTTAAAGCCACTGTCCACTTTGCTAGCATGGACCACACATTGGATGTAAGGCTGGGGGGTGAACTCCTGGGGGCTTAAGTGCTCAAAGAGGAGGAGTGAGGAGACAGTGTGGTGGTGGTGGGTGTGATTTTGTTCAACATGGGGATGAAGTGAGACTGAAGGAGTATAAATAATGTATTAGAGCAGCAATTGGAGCATGGTCCAGCTCTAAAAATTAAGCCATTTTGACACACACAGATATGACACAAAATAATATTGAACCATTTTACTGTGAATATATTTATGATTTAAAATAAAACAGCCATGAAGTAAAATGTTGACCTCTTTCTTATTGTTTCTTACCTATTTCTTAATAAAATGTCTGTCACACTATCATCAAAACACCACAAGGATCAAACACCGCAACAGCATTCTCCATGTTCAGAATGACCCATTTCATGGCCCCTGTTCCTTTAACGGAGGAAGAGCCACACACAGTTCCCCCACAAGAGCAAGAAAAGAGAGGAGGCACACATCAGCTCTCAATTCTACAGCTTTAGATTGGTTCTCTTCCTTTGTTGTTCTTGTCACCATTTTTTATTTTTGGCAATTCTCATTTCTCCACTCTGCTCATGTCTGTGGTACACAGTTTAACTCCAGCGCTGTGTTTGGAGATGCTCAGATAGTAGCTAGAAGACAGTTTTATTGTAATGAAACATACTCTTTTTATCCCTTTTTCTGATATGGGCAACCCATAAAAATGACTGTGTTTTATTCCACTGTCTGTGGGTTGGTAGATATTCCGGGTATTCAGATAAAAGAAAAAAATATATTAAAACAAAAATTGCTATTCATATTATATCCCATTTACACCTGCATCTTATACACTGACTTTAAAAAAAAGCCTAAAACAAATTGTTTTCTTGTTCAATTTACAGTTTCTGTTTATTCGGATATTGGAGTAAAAAGTCAGATATAAAATATACCATTATGTTTGCGCAGGCCTTTTTCCCCCAGTGTGTAAACTTCGGCAATGTGCACTGAAGTGCATCCGCAGAGGGTGTGTACTTATTATATATTTGTTCAGCTTAGCACATAAAATTGAATGAATATAAAATATCAAGGCTACTTTCCCAGCTGTACACTCTCATAAAGGAAAGTATGCTTAAGATAGCTTTTCTTGTTGGTACAGTTCTTTAGTTTCAGGGCACAGCAAGTGCCAAAGATGTATATCAGTCTTGGACTAGTTTTCTGCCATGGCAAAGCCGTGAACATTCCTAGGCTTTGTTCAACCAGAAACTGACACTCCTCCAAACATTCCCGGGTCTTTCCTTCATCGGCATCAAACGTCTCCTCGAGCCTGGCAACGTCAGCTCCTTCATTTTCCTTTTGTTTATCCCTTTTTCCTCCTGATATTTCCGCCTGTCATTCCTGCGGTGGCAGAGGCTCAGTTATTCCTCGGCTTTAGAGCTAATTAGTAAGCTGGAGGTATGGGACGTGCCGCTCCATGTCATGTGGCGATGGTAAACAAAAGAATGGCTCTCCTCTTGACTCGCAGCAAACAGAAAAAAAAAGAAAATAAAAAAGTAATAAATAATAAAAAAGAACAATGCGTGGGATGGATTTCAGTTTTTAATTAGTCACACGCTTCCCACTGTCCTCTGAATGACCTGCACAGTCAAAGTGCACAACTTGCATTTGTGCATTTAATTAAAAAGATGCTAATTGAGCTCTCTCTCTCTCTCTCTCTCTCTCTCTCTTTCTCTCTCTCTCTCTCTCACACACACACACACACACAATTCTGCTGGACTGAAAGCTCTAAAATCACTATGTGACAAATATTCTTGGTTAGTTTGTTCCCTCCTGATTTTTTTTTTTTGTCATTTCATGGTAACTGTTGTGTAGTATTAATAATAATATGTGTCATTTTCCATCTTAAAATGACGTATTAATGAACTACATTCATGATCTCGAACAACAAGTTCATTCATTCATTCATTGTCTGTAACCTCTTATCCAATTCAGGGTCGTGGTGGGTCCGGAGCCCTCCCGGAATCACTGGGCGCAAGGCAGGAACACACCAGTCCTTTGAAGGGTGAAACACACTCCCACTATGGACACTTTTGACTCATCAGTCCACCTACCAGTGTATGCTTTTCATGGGAGGAAACTGGAGCACCCAGAGGAAACCCACATGGACACAGGGAGAACACACCAAACTCCTCACAGACAGTCACCCGGAGTAGGGCTTGAACCTAAAAGCCTAGATCCCTGGAGCTATGTGACAGTGACACTACCTTCTACGCCACACTTCGAATTCACCATTTTCAAATCATCAAAACCAAACCTCACACATACCTTAGATACAATATCATCCCCAAGAACAGGACAAATCCATGCACTTGCAGAACTTTTTTCCCCTGATACGTTAGCCATTTTTAATACTACACAACAGTGACTAAAAGGAAAAAAAGGTGTGCCTTATTTTCAGTCAGAACAGGCAAAGCACAAGGGTCTAGGTGCTAGTTTAAAATCGCCACCTAATACGTGTTAACCAATCACATTCACTCCATCTTTTGGATAGTAACCAATTACATTCTTTCCTCTGCCTCCAGAAATGTTTTGAGTAGTGACTTTGCACATGAACAATTATTTCATGTCCGAGATCTGTAATAATAAAAGTCCTTTTTCCCCAAATCTCTCAGAACTAGCTGTACTTTCAAAAGCAATCTCCTAGAAGATCGTATCTGATAACTACCCTGACTAAAACAGAGAAGAGTACAGAGACACGCTGGGAGTTTACCCAGGATTGCTTTATAGAGAAGAATATACTAATGCTGTTGTTTATAGCTGGTGAATGTTGTGTTCCAATCCGCTAAATCATAAAGAATGCAACGGTGAACAAGAGACTTTGATGTTGTTATAAATAAAGAGAATGCCTGATACTGATACTGAATGAAGTCTATGTAAAACAGATGACGCAGCAGTCACTTACAATGTATCACCACAGTCTATCACAGGCAGAACATATTTTCTTAGTATTCAAAGTAAAAAAATATTTCTGAAATAAAAAAACAATCTTTACTTTGAGCTTCTTAACTGGATTCTCAGTGTGAACATTAAATGAAAGCTTGCCATCGATCCAAATAGCCAAATGCTTGTACACTGTCACCCCTTGAATGGGATTTCCATCATACCTTAATACATGACTGCTGTGCTGAGCCACAGCTGCTTAAGCTCATTCATTATATCAGGATTACAGCTAGATGAAGAAAAATGTATGTCACATAATCATTTATTCAATTATTAAAGCACAGATGTCTATAGACATATTAGCATAGTGTATTACAGTGATACATGTACAGTAATTTATTATGTAAATGATGCTAGCATGCTTGGGGACTTGCTCCTGTTGACTGCATATGTGATAAAGTGTGCTTGTTGGTGTTAGTAGCTTTAGATCATGCTTGTATGTCACTGCTGAAACAAAACAGGATTTCTCAAGTTAGCCAGATAACTTAAGGCCAAACTCAAGCCTGTCCAATAGGAAATGACATTACTCATATCCTCAATTTTTAAGTTATAAGAAACTCTGCTTTGCGGAGTACAATCCTGTGTCATGGGATAATGATGCCAGCATGTAAACATTGCCAGATGTATCACACTATTTAAGGTGGAATGGTACATTTAAAATTGACACTAACTTTAGCTTCTTTGAACTATGGGTGGATAACAATTAGGCAATGTTTTAACAGCATTAAATCCCCCCAAAATATATATTAGTGATGTATCACGCTGATATGTTAAAAATGCTTTAATCTTGATACCACTGGCATCAAACAATATACAACATATATGTCAATCAACAGCTTACAATTGTACTAAATAATGACAGTACTGAGGCTCAAGTCCAGGTGTGGGTTTATATCATATTTGCTGCCCAGTTACTTTTCTTCAGAGGGCATAACAAGAACATCTGACCACAGCTGAGATTAGCATAAGGCAACTGGATTACTCTCTGAAACTTATTAGCTATGAAATGAAGTTTTAATGAGTGATGCAGCTGATCTTCTGAGCTCTCGGATGAAAGTGAAATATATTCAGCGCGGACCGTGAGTAATTGGACACTGATACAATTTTCATTGATTTGGCTCTGGATTATGGCGCAGTGGTGCCGTGTTCACATACGGCTGAGGTTAAAGCGGAAAGACATAAATATGAAGACATATGACAAGAAGCGAAACATTGGTGGTCTTCTGATATCACAGTTATAACGCTTTTTTTTTTTAACTTAGGTAGAGGAATGCTACTCCTGACCGAAGTTAATTATATATAGTAGTGATCCATGAAGAATAGTAGGTTGCACTTTAATTTTGTTAATGTTTGTTAGCTCTTCTACAGAAACAGAGAAGAAAGCTTAGCCTTTAATATTCTCATACATTTTTACACATTTCCCTGCCATCCATTAACTGCTTACATTTGCTTAGATCACTTTTTTTTGGTGGGTACTAACCACTGCATAATGGCAACACACCAATAAAACTCTGAGCAAAACTTAAAGAGCAATGTTTTTTTTTGTCCATCACATTAACATCAGGAATGTGTCAGTGCTTTTAATTTCTGGCTGAGTTGGTGTATAATGAAGATGACCTTCTGTATGGGCTAATGCTTTAAATAGAGAAATGACTACCGGAAGACTACTCAGAGAAAGAACAAGAGAAAGATAGATAGAGCCATTATGAAATCGTCAGCACAGAGGAGAGAAAAATCTACTTTTGTTCTGAGCCCTCTGCTCAGAACTCCTGAGAAAATCCTTTTCTTCTCCAATCTCAGGCATAAATGCACAGAGAGAGTGTGGCGGTTAAATGCAGAGAGAAAGCTATTACACGCTCATGAATACATGCAAACATTGGCATTCAGCACCATTCAGAAGGGCCTCCAGAGTCCAACCTCCATTCACATTGATCCCCTGACCATCAGCACTGTCCCCTACCTGCAGAATCCCAATGTGTCAATACATCCAGCTCCGTCGTGCCTGGAATTAGGCCATGGATAATTAGATAACACATTCTATCAACTCTGTATTCATAAGGCATTATATTACATATGTTGTGTACTCATGTACTATCACAATTCAGTCATGTAATAATGACAAGGAAGGTTAGGCTAAACATTATAAGCCATTATATGCGCCATAAGCCACTTATAAATGCATTCATTATGCAATTTCTAATTCTTATGAAGTATTACTGATAATTACAGTACATAATATTGAGGATATGCCCATGATTTGAATTACAGGGGGGAGATTGGGGGTGGTTTGACCCCCGTAATTAAGACTACAACACTCTCAAAGAGGTCAATATACCTCTAAATAATTGTAACTCATTATAATATCCATAACTACTACAGTGAGTTAGAAAGTAATTGGTTTACAATCATCTACAAACTTCAGACTTTATGATAAAACAGCAAAGAAGACAAAGAAGGCCCAAGACGATTGAACAGTTAGAGGCCTGTATTAGACATGAATGGGAGAGCATTCCTATTTCTAAACTTGAGAAACTGGTCTCCTCTGTCCCCAGACGTCTGAGTGTTGTAAGAAGAAGGGGGGATGCCACACAGTGGTAAAAAATGGCCTTGTCCCAACTTTTTTGGGATTTGTTGACGGCATGAAATTTTGAAACAACATATTTTCCCCTTAAAATGATACATTCTCTCAGTTTAAACTTTTGATCTGTGATTTGTGTTCTATTCTGAATAAAATATTAGATGTTGGCACCTCCACATCATTGCATTCAGTTTTTATTCACAATTTGTTTAGTGTCCCATCTTTTTTTGGAATCTGGTTTGTACTATAAGCACTACATTTACAGTTTACTGAAGCAAATGATTTGTAACGCATCATGTTACTGAAAATTCAAACATTCTCCCTTCTCTTTTGTCATTTTATAGTAACTGTTGTGTTGTGTTTAAATAACAATTGTCATTTTATTCAACAACAGAAACATAACCCAAAAATTAAGTAGTTTGAAAGTGATTATTTATTTGTTTTATTCATTTGTTAAGGGTTATATCAAGCGAAAAGCCCTGCTAAAGCATGTGCATTGATTTGTTATTTCTTGTGGATAACACTGTGTCCAAAATCATGCTTCGTTTTTGGTTTTTATGGTTTAAAGATGATGATTTCGATGTTAGATATTATGAATATAGCGATGCCTTAGGAATTGTAAGCTGTGTTTCCATGAAGATTCATGTCAAGCGCAAAAAGAACTTGCTCAACAAGTTCCTGTCGTCTGCACACAATGAGAAAGATTCAAAAGGAAGGACAATGAGTGCCACATGAATTGAGTCGGAAGAAAAAGGACGATTGTGTTGTGAAGTGTTCGAATCTGTAACAAACAACAGAGCAAGTCTTTTCTATGTGTGTTGTATTATAAACTTCTGGAACTGGCTGAAACTGTTATTGATTGCTGGGACATTCTGGAGCACCTGGTGTATAGTTCAGACAGAGACTCTTACAGCTAGCATTTGTTTAGAGTGGTGCAAAATGCTTTGTCTGATGTACACTTCAAAACATTTGAAGAAGATGTGTGAAAATGCGTTGGTGATTTCATCGTGTCAAAAATGTCATTTTCTTAATGTCCCCACACTGTGGATTAGAAGCTAATTCACAATCATGTCCTCATCAATACGAGCCAGTCTCGTAAAGTGGAAGTCAACTCAAATGTAATGGTGCTTTGAACTGACTCCGTACAGGAGGTTAACCCTTAGAAGTCACTGTTATCCCTGCTGTCATTTCTTCCCACGTTCTTACTTGCACATTGCAAAGCTGGAAACCTCTGATCAAACTTTGGTTGCATTTTCTATGTCTTCTATGTTTTGTGGGATTTAAAGGCAGGTACCTCAGCCCACACAACACTGTAATAATTAAGCTTCATTTATTGTCAGTTATCAGTTTTGCTTTCGGCACTAGCTTTATATCAGAGCTGCAGCTTTCCAGACAAAATGGTGGCAGGGGATTTTTATGACACAATCAAATGCTATGAATAGAAGGACATTCTATATAATGTTGAACTATTCAATGCTTCAAGCCATTTGGAGGAGTTTTCTATAGATTTCTCTGCTGTGTATCTCTCGGATTATTCGTTTTGACAAAGATGACTGCCAGGCCTCATTGCTAATGCACTGAAAATGATTCTCACTTTTAATGCGGAAGCCTGAGTTGCCTGAGGGGCAGAGGCACTTTATTAGTGATGACTGCAACTCATACACACACACACACACACACACACACACAAACACACACAGTGTCCACTCTGCTTACTGTTGCCTCACATGGCTCCTCAGCTGTGTGGTAATTTTCATTTCAGCGTCCAAATTACACACCCTTCTGACAGCACCATTTTTTAGCAGCCAGGAGAAAATAAATACATTTCTGCAAGGCTTCGTTTAAGCTGAAATTCTCTGGCAACATATACTTTTGCGCTTGTTTATAACACAATGAAATTACAGTCCTTGAGAACGACTGGGAGGATCCTGTCTCTCTCTCTCTGTGTGTGTGTGTGTGTACACGTGACTTAATGTTGTGTAAACATTCCCATGTAATAATGTCTGATTATTCAAATGAGCTGTGTACTGTAGATGTACTTTAGAAGATGTCCATCTCCATAAAAATATAATTTATATTTATTATATCATGTTATTCATTCATTCATTCATTGTCTGTAAGCTTGTATCCAGTTCAGGGTCCAGGAATCACTTGGTGCAAGGTGGGAACACAGCCTGGAGGGGGCGCCAGTCCTTCACAGGGCGACACATATTTACACATTCACCAATAGACAATTTTGAGTCACCAATGCACCTACCAACATGTAAAGGAATGATACCACTCAATCAAGCAAAGCATGTACCAACCCCTGAATAACAGTGTGAGGATTTGAATATGCACTGCTGTGGACAGTCTGTGATTAAGACTGTAAGGATGTCTGAAGGAGTGTGTGATGTCACCTGGGCCACTTCGCTTATTTTGGGATGACGTGATTGGTTCCTGTCATCAAGAATCATGACCAATCAGCTTCCTCTCACTCTTTGGGTCAGGCAGTGGGTACATGGCTTTGATGTGAGAACTACAGGGGTGGGTAGACATGGGCATGTGAGTGTGTGTGTGTGTGTGTGAAACCCATGTGGGGCTATGTGCCTTTAGCTCATGCTTTTCCAGGTGAAATGCTGAAATGAATGCAGCAGTTCATTTGGAAAGGTTTCAATCACTGCCAAGAACGGGAGAGATTCGACTTGCTTTGATCCTGTCCTTGTGTGTGTGTGTGTGGGAGTGTGTGTGTGTGTGTGTGTGTTTGTGAGAGAGAGAGAGAGAGAGAGAGAGAGGTCTCATCCTCTTACATGCCCCTACAGTTCTTATCTGTATTTCCACAAAAGATTGAGGTGAACTAGCAAGACCCCTGACATTCTCACAGTGCTGTCTGTAGTCGAGTCAATCCCACAGAAAGTCACTGTATTTGATGGAACTGAGTCAACTATAACGGAGGTGGGGGGGGGGGGGGGGATACCCAAAAACTGATCTTAAAGGAAAAGTAAACATTTTCACTACCAAATATTAGCAAACACTATTTTGCTAGTACGGAGGCTGAAACGGTGAGGTGAACTCAGAGGTCTTTGTGGAGGAGTTCAGGGCGGTTTATGAATGCGTATGAATCCGGACCAACCCCCCTGTTGGATAAATGAATAAGAGAAAAGGGTGGAGACAGGGTGGAGGTGGGAGCAACTTTAAAATAGATCCGTCTCCTGAACTAAATGAAGCAAGTTTGGCTGAGAGGAGGAGTTCGGGCGTGGTTCTACTCCCAAAATTATGTTATTACATAACTTCAATTATTAAAGTGACAAAAAAAAAATGGGCGGCATAGTAGTGCAGCAGGTTAGTGCGCAGTCACACGGCTCCAGGGACCTGGAGGTTGTGGGTTTAAGTCCTGTGAGGAGTTTGGTGTGTTCTCCCTGTGTCTGCGTGGTTTTCCTCCGGGTGACTGTCTGTGAGGAGTGTGGTGTGTTCTCTCTGTGTCTGTGTGGTTTTCCTCTGGGTGACTGTCTGTGAAGAGATGGAGTGTTCTTCCTGTGTCTGCATGGGTTTCCTCCGGGTGACTGTCTGTGAGGAGTGTGGTGTGTTCTCCCTGTGTCTGTGTGGGTTTCCTCCGGGTGACTGTCTGTGAGGAGTGTGGTGTGTTCTCCCTGTGTCTGTGTGGGTTTCCTCCGGGTGACTGTCTGTGAGGAGTGTGGTGTGTTCTCCCTGTGTCTGTGTGGGTTTCCTCCGGGTGACTGTCTGTGAGGAGTGTGGTGTGTTCTCACTGTGTCTACGTGGGTTTCTACCGTTGGTAGGTGGATTGGTGACTCAAATATGTCCATAGGTGTGTGTGTGTGTGTGTGTGTGTGTCGCCCAGCAAAGGACTAGCGCCCCCTCCAGGGTGTGTTCTCGCCTTGCACCCAGTAATTCCGGGTAAGTTCCAGATCACAACCCTGAATTGGATAAGCGGTTACAGACAATGAATGAATGAATATATAACTTTTACATATTTTTCAAAAGTAAACTACAATCAAATTGCATGTAGACTCAGAATGAATTATTTCATGCTCCACAGAGTGGAGTTCATATTCATTTAGAAGCTCTGCATCATTTAAGGTGGAATGGTATGATTGGTAAACAACTGATAGCAGTTTGAATCTGGTTGAATTTGAACTAGTTACTACATGCCCAAGGGTTTGAAATAAACACTTATGATTAGTGAAGCTACTACGGTAGACACATGTGTTTAACTGCACACACACACACACACACACAGGAAATATAATTAATGAAATGAAATAAATATGAATTAACTGATATTACTGCTATAAACTATACAATTTTGCTTCTTGGCAATAAAATGGGATACTCTGTAGCAGCCACACATGAGCCTCAGGTTGGCTAGAGGGTTATAAAGCTCTCCAGACACTGGACTGGAGCAGTGAGACTGTGTTCTCTGGTATGAGGGAACACCACCCAGATGAAACAGGAACAGAAATTCTGATGGACCTGAAAACTCTGAGTGTAATGTGGTTTGAATGGTAATGTATTTTTTTATATTCACATTAACACACACACACAAACGGTGGAGGGTGTGTGTCGCTTTCTGCTCTCTCTCTCTCTCTCTCTCTCTCTCTCTCTCTCAGTATTCCTTGTCCTCATCCAGCTGGCTTGCTCTAGGACTCTCCAGCTCTGGACGCAGATCCTTGCCATTGCCCCCAGCATAGCCACACGTGGAAAACAAGTGTGTTAGGCATGAATAAATGATTTCAGGATCCTGACCAACTTATAAAACACAAACCCAGACAAATGAATACACACTCACTCAGTCACAAACACACACACACACACACACACAGAAGACAAGGGTTTAAAACACTGTCAAAAACATTGTGCCAGTCAAAATGTAGTTGAATTTCTTTTAGCACAGACAAACACAAACTCGGAATGAAATTCATCATTAAAACCAAAAAATAAATTGGAATAAATTAAAACAAGGTTGGGGGAAAGTTATCCCATTGGGGGCCAAATTAAAATATACACATCTGTTTGACAGCCATGGATGAGGAGTATGATTTGGGGAAATTGGGGAATATTTCTGCCATAAGCCATAAGCCAATCAGAACATGTTACATTTCAGGATTCATCTTCTGTAACTGTAGCCTAGAGGGAGGAAACACACCCTGGACAGGGTTCCAGTCAAATGCATGTGATTATCCAAGTTCTCTCACACACAGCCAAGCCACCTAACGACTAGGGTTGTCCAGTATAATGGCAATATCGTATAATGCGATATTAAGACACAAAGCTGCCATTCTTTTGTATTTATGGGCACCACAGGGTTGGGGTGCTGCAGGAGCTCACTGAAGGCTGATACCACACCCTGAAAATGGGTGGGGGAGAAGCCCAGTAGCCCACTGGAGTTTGGGTAAAATCCTCTAAATATGTGTGATTTGAGCCTCAGTTTACTGGAACATGGTGTGTGCTGTGCTGTAATATGTAGCCTGTTAGCGAGACTTATTTTGCTTATTTTTCTGAGGTTTTATTGTCAACATGTGTCGGTGTGCAATGTCCGGCTACGCTAAGCTCAACCGCCCAACACAGCTCACTGCAAACACCTTTCACTCAACCCCCAACACCCCCTACCCATGCTAATACCATGTACTGTCTTAATATTTTGAAATGGTATGACAGTATGAAAATGTAGAAACTGCTCATTACTAATACCAACATGTGCACCTGGAAGAAACCCACACAGACACAGGGCAAAAAAAAAAACAACCTCTTCACAGACAGCGACTCAAGAAGATGATCAAGAAGACTTGGTTATCTGGACATAACTCTCCTTTACAAACTGACAGAAGCCCTGAAGGGTATTATTTATAAATCCGTTTTAATATAAATTATAAACAATAAAGATCAGCTGAACAATTTCTCTATCCTGTGGCTGTATGTTGGCCAACTTCCTCGTGTCTCTGCAGTGGCAGGTTATTGAGCTGGACTGCTCCCTTCTGGTCAAAGCTGGTACAGCATGCTATTTTATTAGCTCTTAGCGCCTCCGAAAAAAAAAAATTCCCTCTGTCACACTGTCCAGCCTCTTTATAAGTCAATGGGAGGAAATGGAGCTCAGCCAATCAGATCTGAGTTTCTATTTTGATAGACATTGGCGTTGGTTTTAAGTAAGTTAATGTTTAATGGACAAAAAATGATAGTCCTTTTTTGTTTAGTCATACTAGATGAATACATCAAAGTAAGGAACAAATGGAGAACTCCTCTCTTTCTCTTAACTCCCTTGTTTTTACCAGTCATTGTATACCTTTCATTCATTACAAAGTGTGTGGGCTTAGTGTGTGTAACAGCAAGGTTGTTACTCTGCAGTAGTGTATGACTCCCTATGAAAAATGAGGCTGCTGTTCTCTTACAATTGGACCTCTATCTCCCTCCTTTACTGGAGTGTAATTTCTCCAGGGGAAATAGATATCCACTTTATATACAGTTAGAGAGGGAAATATTGTACAATTAGTGCAACCCACCATAATATAACACACAGGCTTGTCCTGTTTTTATAGTTTTCTCAACTATTTTCTCCTACACTTCACACCTTAGGGCTTGTACGCTTGTGTAGTTGTGTGTGTGTGAATGTGTGTAATTGAGTGTAATCATGTGTTGTCTAGTGTAGTCCTGTGTAATTTAGTAGTCCTACGGTACAGTCTTGTCTAATATCGCAAATATGTGTTGTCATTTATAGTCTTGTATAGTCTTGTGTAGTATAGTTTTGTGGCAGTCTAGTATAATCTCATGTACTCATTTATTGTATTGTAGTGTCTTGTAGTCGTGTATAGACTTCTGCAGTCTTGTGGTCATGTACAGTCTTGTATAAAATTGTGTAGTCTTGTAGTCATGTATGGACTTGTGTAGTCTTGTAGACTTGTGTAGACTTGGGGTGAATTCCATTTCTTCATTATATTTCACTAACCCTTGTTTTCAAGTGTTATCTTGCCTCCTAGAAATTATTTACAATGTTTAAAATATCTCCCCACTAAATGGGACAACACTTCCAAATGCTGATACATTGTCAGAACACCAAAAAGTAAAATTTCAGTGGCTCTCTGCTGGCAGTCAATAGCAATATCTGAGCTTCTAGACTTTGTGTAGTTAAATTTAGGGCATCATGCTTTCAAAAGCTTCCCACAGCCTTTTATTATCACCTACTCCTAACTCTCTGTGATATGAGGCTGAATTCAGCTGACTATTCAGCTCCTTTTGTTCGAAACTTTTAGCCCCACCTTAAATTTTGCAGTAGCCTCAGGCATAGAATGTAATTGCTTTGCCATTGGAAAAGTTTAGTGATGTTTTATGCTTGTTATGAAGTAAAGGACTATAATGCACTCAAATAACATTAAACGGAGATAATACCATGTTAAACATTGTTTATTAAATAATAAAATACCAACATTTATGGCTTTCTGTGGTCAAATGTGCCGCCATCTTGCCACTGATTCCCAAGGCATTCATAGTCTCTTTCAAGTGGTATATAACCCTCCCCCTTGGCCCTACCTCTCCTTCCCAACAAGAATTGAGACACCCACCTCCTAGGCAGAACAGAAGGGTAGGGCTAAGTGGTGAAAAGAGATTATCCTTGGAGTCTTGCGTTGTCTATTATAGTCATGAATATCATTGTGGTCTCGTAGATTTATTAATGATTTACAGGCAACTAATATGTGATCAATGACATACATGTGACATTAAATTGTTTTTCAAATATATCAAATACTATTTAAAATAGTGTATTGTACAGTACTTCTTTATTAGTTTTCAAGAACATTCAGGTCCAAATTGGATGGATGGATGGATGGATGGGAGGGATTAATACAAGTGCCTTTATTTTAAGATGAAGATACAGCCAAAAGCATGTATACATATACCAAAGTACCATAAAACAACCCACTACACTACAACATGCAGGATGAACAGTAGCAGCAGATTTTCATAACACTTGTATGAGAAGACACATCATGATTTATAGATTTTTTACAATCCTGAAGTGAGTGCCAAAATCGCAGGTGGAAATAACTGTTCTCTAGCCTCAGAAGAATTATATACAGTAGGAGAAGGTTATTTTAGCTCTGATATGGCATTTTGGACCCTAGTGTTAGGGTTAGGGTTAAGGGTGAATTTCTATTGTGGTCAAGTGGGAGTTATCATGCGGAGCACGTGTCAGATATAAAAATGTAAACCTATAAAGGGCAAACCATACTTCATACATATTGTATGGCTCTCGGGACCGATATTGAGGTCAAATATATATCAATTTATTTTGAGAACCAACTGCATTCATTATCTGTGAATGCTGAGCAGCTATAATTATAGAGTTTGGAGTGCAAAACAGGGCTAATTAAAGGTCTCGCCAAGCAAGTATCTTATTCTTATAGATAGCAAAAGAAATACATCCATTTTCATTATATTATCAGGTTGCTGTTGACATGCTCTATGGATATATTGTCCACAAACTATCACCATTTCTGTTGTTTGTGATATATCCCCTAAGATATGTTGAGATGTATTCAATATCACTGATAGAAGTGCCTTTCCGTCCTGTAGAGACCCTGTAATTCGTTGACCACGTTGCATTAATCTCTGTATAGAGGACGGAGTACAATGCAACTATTGTTAGAGGAGCTCAAACCTCTCAGCTCCAGTGAAGTCAAACAGGAGGCGCTTAAGAGACTAGCGTCGACAAGCAAAGGGGACCAAATTGAAAATGTGCTGTAGAAGTGTCCCTCAATGGTACGTCTTCTTTTATGTGGCCCTCACTGAAGCCCTCCTTCGCCGCTCACTTGGATTATGACTTGACATTCCCAGAGACAAAGCGAGCTTAATTACAAGGGGTGTCCAATGTTGTGAATCTATTTGAATTCTGCTCTGGCAAATGGCTCTGAGGCGTTGTGGGGAAACAAAGGAGGGTTTACGCCGAGAGGAGTGCTTTCAGGGAAGCACAGGAAAGAAGGGAAGTTATTTAAAGGACAATGCTTATTCTCTCTCTTGTTCTCTCTCTCTCTCTCTTTTGCTCTCCACATGCTCTCTCTCGTTCACGCGATATACACATTGCATATTGTCAGTGTTTGAACAAAACTTTGTAACACTGTTTTTTGTCACTGTTCATATCTTGTGATAATTAAAAGAACCTTTGTGTTAAAGTGTCGTGATGAACAAAGCAATAGGAATGCATCAAAATGATTCTGAATGAAATTATTTTACATGAACTTACATTTCCTTTCATCCCCTTTGGAACTCACTGGGTTCTATCTGCATTTCTACAAACCCCATTTCCAGAAAATGTGTAAATAAAAAAGTATATGGAAAAAAAAGAAAAGAATACAAGGCAAAGATGTGCAATCTGTTTGAAACCTATGTGTATTTGAAAACAATATGAAGACAATATTGCACATGTTACATTTTTTTTTAAAATATTGATCCCTATTTTTTATGAATGAGGCAGAGATAGACAGTACACACAGAAAACACAAAGAATAAAACAGCTCTTGTTTAAAGAAAATACCAAAGTAAGTGTAATACTCTGACTATATAAACAACAACATTGTATTAAATACAATAAACAGCTGGAACATATAAACTACATAAAGGCAAATCCAGGAGGTCATGAAGAAGTGAGACAGAACACTGATATATGAATAACTCAATGTTAGCCATCAGAACCTTTACCTGGCCTAAACACTCCATTTTCAACATTGCATATGGTGATATTTTGTTTGAGAATTTGACATAAATACAATTTTATAGTGTATCTTGACTGTTTACATGACAAAACAAAATAAGCTGAAGATCTGTGAATTGTGAAACAATAATCCTAAACCCTAACCCTAAAACCCTTTAAACATGAAATCATTAACCCTAACCCTAAACCCGAAACACTAAACACTAATCCTAAAACCCTAAATCCTAAACCCCAAACCTAAAGCTAATTTTAAGCACCAGAATATTACAAATGGCAGTGTTAGAGAGCTTGTTTAACCAATCATAATGTAGAAATATGAATACCTGAGCTAATCATTTTCATAACACATGTACATGTACACATGTTTGGATATCATGTTAAATAAATACATTCATTCATTCATTAATTTATTATATTTAAGCGCTTATCCAGTTCAGGGTCGCAGTTGGCCCAGAGCCTACCCAGAATCATTGGGCGCCAGTCATTCACAGGGCAACACACACACACTATCACATTCACTCATACACTCACACCTATGGACACTTTTGAGTCTCCAGTCCACCTACCAATGTGTGTTTTTTGAATGTGGGAGGAAACCGGAGCACCCAGAGGAAACACACGCAGACACAGGGAGAACACACCACACTCATCACAGACAGTCACCTGGAGGAAACCCACGTGGACACAGGGAGAACACACCACACTCATCACAGACAGTCACCCGGAGGAAACCCACGTGGACACAGTGAGAACACACCACACTCCTCACAGACAGTCACCCGGAGGAAACCCACGCAGACACAGGGAGAACACACCACACTCCTCACAGATAGTCACCCGGAGCGGGAATCGAACCCACAACCTCCAGGTCCCTGGAGCTGTGTGACTGCGGCACTACATAAATAATACTAAATAAAATAAAAAATAATAAAAATAACAATAATAATATTCCAGTCAGCAGATACTCACTCCTCCAGTACAGAAATGTGTGTGTACGGAAGCCTGTAAGCTTGTGCTATGGAATTCGGGGCACTGCTGTACACTGGGAGCATGAGTCCCCTTTACCTCTGCAGGTGGAGCAGTGCTGTGGTTTTCACTCCTTCTGGCCTGCTTTGTTTTCTCATGGCTCTACCCAGTGAAGAAACCTACAGAGGCCTGTTTTCCTCTTCAACAAGTGTTTGGGTGGCACTGGAGAAATGTTACTGTTGCGGGGGTTTTGTCAAAGAGGGTGGGGTGGCTGTTGTTCTCTGTGACAGACAGTTTCTTGTTAAAATAAAACGTCTGACACTTATACAGTGCTCAGATTAAAGCGGGTTAGAGCGGCGGCCTTGGCGTGAGAGGGGCTTTGATTGAACTGACGCCAGTGGAGGCGAGGGGGCTGAGTGGCAGGCTTTCTGAGGGGCTTATTAAAGGTTTTCATTTACCCCTTACAGAGACTAATCACACGCTGCTCTACATTCTGACTCACCCAGAGAGAGAGAGAGAGAGAGCAACAGAGAGACGCTGTGTTGCATGAACAACTCTAGAATGACCTTGTTTGACCTTTCTGCATAAACACCTCTACATTTATCGAGAGAGAGAGAGAGAGAGAGGGTGAAAGAGAATGATCAAATGATCAAGAGACAGAGACAGTCGGATAGAAGTGGAAGTGATGGAGATGCAGAAAGAAAGGAAAATGAAAGCGATAGACAAACAGAGAGAAATGAGAAAGAGGGAGAGAAAAAAATGAGAGATTGAGTAAGAAGACAGAGCAAGAGAGACACAAACATATACAAGACAGAGAGAGAGAGAGAGAGTTATGGATTTTTATGCCTGGCTCTGGTGCGTGTGTCTCTGTGTGTGTGTGTTCGTGCCCTGGGTCTCTCTGGCCGTGTTCAGATGCAAAACTGGATTTGCACACTTCTCAGTGTCTAGAACACGTTCCGCTGTGAGGCGTTGTGTGTGTGTGTGTGTGTGTAATTCCAGCCCACAGTGCTGTCTCAGGCTTTCACACTAATCCAATCAACCCTCCCGGCCCTCGGGGGTCCTGCCGCGGACGGAAGGGGTGGTCCCCATTTGTTCCCACTGCTCTGAGTGATACGGTCTTTGTTTGTGCAATAATAAGCATTTGGCGCTGAATTATTCATGTCACTCGCAGCGACAACAAATCATATCAGCTCTGGTGTTAAGAAGCCGAACAGATATTCAGAGGTAGTGAAGGTTCGGAAGCCCCCTCCAGTGAAGACAGTGAAGCCCCCCAAGTGTAGTCAGAATTATAACTGTCAGTCTGTCCTTTGTTGGGTTTAGTTGTGCGTGACAAGAGACAGACAGCCTTTGAACACGTTCTGAGCCTCTGTGTACTGCCTACATTTAGAGTTTCTGGTTGAATTCTACACTTTTGTTTACAGTTCTCAAGGTTCTAGGTGCACAACATGTCCAAATATATGTTTAAATCTCTACTAATGAGTAAATTCAGCTACTCTGGATTTGGAAAGATGATGTTATATAGAGTAAAGCATACACAATGAATGTGAAACAATAATGAGAATGGAGAAGAAAGAGAACTAATGATAACATCTTGCACTGAACACAGCTGTGGCTCGTTCTCATTTAAAGGTAGAAGCGCCGAAAGTGGTCATTTTGACCAGGGGTGGGTGAAGGCTGCTGTAATGTTTGATCCTTGTGGTATTTTAACAAACTCACATATGGTGAGAGAGGGTTCCATTAGACAACAAGACCATCACCTGGAGTCAGAACTGTTATCGCCCAGTGACTAAGACCAAGGCTAAGGCTATGTTTAAGGTTAGGTTTAAGATGATGACTAGTATTGTGGTTGTGTTTGGTGTTAGGTTTAGGTTCAGGCTTGTTGTTTTCTCTTGGTTATTATTAGCACCTTACTAAAGTGTATATAGGGAACGGGTGAGTTTGTGTGTGATTGTGTATATGAGTCAGTGAGTGTGTGTGTGTGAGTGTGTATATGAGTCAGTGAGTGTGTGTGTGAGTGTGTGAGTGAGTGAGTTAGAAACCAGTTTCACCAGTTTCTTCAAACTGAAAACAGGTAAACAAGTTGGGAATTAGCTCAGATGAAGAAAACAGAAGAAATACAGATCATGGAGCACGGAAGCCATCATGGTAAAGTTTTACCAACCAGAACTGAAGTCCTCTCCATGCTTTAAATCCCATGTAGAAACCCACTTCTCCGCCTCATGTCTATTTCAAAGACTTGCATTTATTTATGCATTGTGCCTGGAGCATTAGGCCAGAAATCTCCTCATCTGAACCTCAGAGGGCTTCACGAGCCAGAGACGAGCTTTCCTTTCTACTGTAATCTTTATCTCCGAGATATCCCAGAATTCCACACTCAGGGCCATCTTCTCTATTACAGCTGTGTGAAAACCACAGCTGCCACGGCAACAGGCTCAACTTTCACGCTCTCAATGATTTAGTGTAACTCTGTCTCTCTCTCTTTTTCTGCTTCTATAGGGCACAAAAAGATAAAAAAAAATCCCCACCCACCACTGCCACACGGATGAATAACTGAAAGAGAAAACAGCAAAACAACCCTCTGACTGAAAATCCCATTTGCGCTTCAAGTTTCTTCATCTCCACGTCCATTCAGCTGGACACTCAAAGCCACAGATGCATCTGGACAGCGAGCTGCATGCTTCTTCTGATTAAATAATAATTGCACATTTACAGTTACAGTATCATGCCTTATTCTTATACTATACACAATAAAAAAAAGGAACTAAAATGTTTCCAGCGTTTGGATTTTCATATGATGCCAGCTGTGAGAAACACAGTCGGGTTTAGGCTGAATCCCATTGCTTATTTTACCCCTACCCCTTGTTTTTAAGTGCAGATATGTAGCATAAAATAATGGTTAAAACCATCCACTACGAACACAAACACAAAACAGTGCTTCTTTCCCAGGCTACTAGTGATGCTCCTAAGGTAGCTGTGCACCAGTCTGCAGTGATATCTGAGGAGCACTGCTGGACCTAAGGTAAATTTAAGGCATCAGACACCTTCAGAACCGTTCAACAATAATTAATAATTTAATACGGCTAGTATGAAAGGGAATTTACCTTATTTTGGTTCAAACTTTCCATTTGTTCAAATATTGCAGCAGTTGCTTCACCTTTAAAGGTGGGACTGGATATACACTAATTAAGATATCAGCGACCTACTACAGATATTTTAAGTGTGTTATGAAGTAAAAGGTCATAATAAATTAAAACTATATTAATACAAAGGATGACATAGTTTCTAAAATAGAAAATAATACTGACATTTGTGAGTTTCTTTGAAATGTGCCCCAGAATAATCTCTTTTTTAAGGGCCATATAACTCTTCACTAACTCTTCACCATACCCCTCTAACTCAACTAGAATTAAGACCCCTCCACACCTAGGCGGAAGGGTGGGGTAGGGCTAAGTAATAAGACAGGGGTGAAATGGGATTCACCCTTAAACTGTACTGTACAGACACAGTGTTGTATGGAGGGAGAAGGGGATTTTGGATCTTTTGAGACCTGTGCTGCATAATACTGACTGAAGTGATGACTCTGTGGATGAAAAAGTCTATCCCTCGATATCCCCCCGGAATGCCCCCCTGTGGAGCGCGGTGAAACTTTTGACAGGAGCCGACGCAACAAACTCGCTACGAAAAAGGCTTTGATGGCTTCATCACCCTCTGACTGTGGCGGGGTATTCATTATGTCGACATGAAATGGAATACCCTCATACCACCTGCTGTTAACCCCCCCACACACTGTACCATCCATAAAGCACTGTACGTGTCCCTCTCATTACCCTGAGCTGCTGAGGGGGTCTACCCCCGTGGATGGGGTGAGGGAGGGGGGGATATGACAAGTGTGTTCTGCACTGGGTGGGACGTGATTGGCTTTGCTTTGCTTGGAACTGCGTTTCATCTTCTTCTCCATCACCCCAAGCTCAAGCTCCCTCAAATCTTGTGTGATGCATCTGTTGCCTGTCATTAAAATGTCTCAGTGTGTGTGTGTGTGTGTGTGTTAATTTTGTCTTCGGTTTTCAGAGCAATAGTTCCTACAATGCAAGTATCACCAGAATTCTGATTTTGTGGAAATATCTGGCTCTCTATAATATAAATAATCCACTTACAAACATATGATGCCCTACTGATGTGTGTGTGTGTGTGTTGTGTTTATACACTAATATGCATTGTGTTAGTTGTATCAGTTATATTTAGGTGTCTTGTGGGTTCCACTCGTCATCTCCCTGGACTTTGAGGAAAGTAACCTGAAACTCAGAAATGTAAATGTTGGGAACCTATGCTGAGGGGAATCTCCAGCCTCTGAGGGAATGTGTCACACTCTACTGATCTGGATGTGCCGCGCCAATAGAGAACCATCAACTCACCAGAGGCAGGATATGGGACATCACACTCTATTTACCTATGGTTGCATCTCAGTATTGCTCATTCAGGTTATGCAGAGTGTGAGGCATTCCCTCGCTTAAGGGTAAGGCCTCCAGTTTGGAGTTGCGCCTCACTAGGGCTTCCCACCTTCCAAGTTTCAGAGTTTCAGGAATTCCTCACAGTCCATGCTGGGAATAAAAGGAAAGTAAAGACAAAGAAACAGTTTTGGAATTGGAGGAAGTGGGAGGCCTTGCCATTCTGCCTCACTCTCCTGAGAAGCTTTAAGATTTGCTAATGGGTTGTTTTCTGTCACGTGATTCTGACAGCACATGAGATCCCGATGGGAGCCAGGAGGGGAAAAACAGATGGAGATGGAGGCGAGAAACAAAGAAACAGTAAACATACCAGTCTTAATTATATCGATTTGAAGATTTCTGAGTGCATTAATATACTTGTGTGTAATTTAAGAGAATGTTTCTGCATTTTTCTTGCTGCTATAAAAACTAAGAAACTCAATCTACTCAGGGTTCACTGTTTATTTTTTTCATTCCTCTTTGGTTTTTACAGTTCAACCTCCCTTCAGTTCTGCCTCTCACTTCTGATTCAGTCGTTCATATTTGCATCCACCCGTGTCCATTTCTCACACTCTGCTCCTTGTTCTGTCTGTTCCCCAAGCATTATCAGAGAGAGAGAGAGAGAGAGAGAGAGAGAGAGAGAGAGAATGTATTGTCATCAGGCTTGTTTGAAACACCACACTCACGTCTGCCAGATGTGATGTGCTTAGAATTTCAATCTCTCTCTCTCTAATTTATTGTTTGTAAATATTCAGGTCAAATATAGGAATTGTAGTTATATTTTTATGAATATTATATAATATTGTATAATTACTCAAGGAGGATTTTCAGATCCGAGTCAGCCTTTCATCCAGAGATTTATACTAACAAACCAACAATAAGGCATAAGACATTGTTCCTTGGTCACAGACGTGAGACATGGCTAGAATACACACAAAGAAACTACGCAGAAAACGCAGACACAAGGCAACAGAACTCGCACAAAGTGTGACATCAGCCCAGAAAGATTGGTCGTGTCCAAAATGGCTCTCTATTTAAATTTTACGGTAGTACTGAGTACGTCTGCCAACTTTCTCTGAGTGCCTGAATTGTAAATTGGAATTCGAGCATGATTTATGGCCCCCACCATACAATTTTAGCTCACTACATGAGCTGAATGTGGACCAGAATGTGTGTGTGGAATGCCCTGTGATGGACTGGCGCCCCTGTCCAGGGTGTGTTCCTGCCCTGCACAGAGTACCAAACAGAAATCTCAGATAATGCAGATGATTCTGGCTCTGATTTGAATGAATGCCTGCCATTTTAATGCACTTTCCCTCTGAACAAAGGAGGAGGTAATAACAATAAAGGTATAACTATTCACACTTAGTTGGAACAACGTGAATCTTTTATCTACTGCTTGTCTTCCTCGTTGCAGGCTTGACAATGTTTTATTAGAGATGGGGTGACATTTGCTCTGAACTGAATTGAAGTCAGTTTTATGTGCCTTGCTCTTTTTTACAATGCACATTGTTACAAAGTGGATTTACAGAGATCTGGGGCCAAAACGTCTAATGAGAAAGCCGAGGGCAATGAAGGCATAGAACTGTCTGAAAGATGTAGTCACACACACACACACACACACATACAGCCTTGTCACTATGGTCTCAAAGGACATTCATTACATAGGATCCCATTTATTTTTTTGGAGACATGCCCTAGCAAACCAAGACTAAATTAGACAACAAAATAAGCCCAACCCTAACCTTAACTCTAACCTCAAACCAACTTTAAAATGTCTTTTATTAGAGTTTAATTATTTACATGATTTACACAAAGAAGGCACTATGTCAGTGTGTAAACAAGAATAATGCACAATAAGATATATTCCTGGCACACACACACACACACACACACACAGAGGACTGTCTGTGATCTGACATCCAATAGACAGTCCTGTCCCAGCCTGCCCTAAGGTCATCTAAGGTCAAGTGAAGAAGTGCAGAAGCTGTCCAGACTGTCCTCCATCTCTTGATGAAACACACTATATGTAAGAATTCTGTCAGTGATGGGGCTCTGAAATTGAATAAAATAACACCCCTGGCTCAGATTGGCTGGCTTATGGCACCTTTATGGCACTCTACTCAGCTCTACACATTTGGTACCTGGTTGGTTGGTCACTATAAAGCCCCACCCCCATCCTGAAAGTAGCTAATGACGTCACAAAAAGCCATCTCTAACAGGAACCAAGGGTTTTGTATGTTGTTATTTTTTGGAATGAGCACAACTCCATGCCCCGGTTTGGACAGATCAGCAGAAATGTTTTTTGTTGTTCATTGTTCCATGTCCGGCTCAAGCTGGAGTTGTTTGTCGCCCGCCAATCCATGGAGCTTTAGAACTTCTTCAAAAGACCATGGTGTATATGTACAAGGTCTGGCTGTGTGTAAAATGAAAACAAAGGGGATCGCTACTGTAGCTTGGAACTTTAATAAAAACGTAGTTTGTTCTGGACATCTGCATCGTAACTGGCCAATCAGTGCTCTGCAAGGTTTACACATAATGTTTATTCATTACTCTGTTCACCCGTAACCAGGAGTGAGCAGGTATTAAAAAAAGTTCCAGGTTCCAGGCACCAGGGGCAACATTTGCCTAACGGAAAAAACACAAATGCTGAGTAGAGCCGAGTCGAGTAGAGGCCATGCAGTGTCAAAGTGCTGTTAGTTGACCCCTGCATTTACAGCAGTTCAACACCAGAGGCTCTATACCCCTGTAGCTGACTCTTAGCTTTGGTCACAGGTAATGTGTGGATCTCATTTCATTTGGTCATTATTCCAGCTGTTCACACACAATCTAACACCTCTACCACCATGACGCTGACCTCACTAATTCCAAGGGACGACTGGGCAGCGTTTCCCATGGTGGAGTAATAAATTCATTATGGCCATAACACACTATATTTGAACTACCTTTACCAGCATAAAATTCTGCCTACTGTGCAGCAACTTTAGGTTGCATTTTGATGTGCTAGAGTGGGCTGTGTGCATTCCAGGAATTCTTCTCCATCTAAGGTTGACTCTTCTTCATTTACCCTTCCAGCGAGTTGTTTTCTTCCGTGGTCTGAACCTCTCTGCTGGAATATATTGATTTTGTTTGTGAAGGTCAACGTCTGTAGGCTGCTGATTCAGATACGTTATCAATGAGGTACAGAAATATGTGCTGACTTACAGTACATCCGCAAAAAACTTTCTTTCAGTAGTAACCACCCCCTAAAACCCACAACACCCCTCTCCCCACCTCCCCCCTGCTTTTGGGGCCTTGAATACTCCCTCATTCCCTTGGAGAATCACAGTAGAACATCTGCATGGATTTTACTAAATGATAAATGTTGTTTGACTGTGGTTCTGTTGCTGCATGTGTGTGTTTTGCTGAGATAGCGAGGGGAGAATTAAGGCATCTCCTTTTTAATACTCTCTCTCTCACACACACTCTAACTCTCTGTGTGTGTGTGCTGCATTCGTTCATTCAAATATTTAAAAGTGTTTGCACTTTGTTAAAACTCCAGGGAGTGGATGGAATGCTATATTTAGTTTCCTAGGCTCTTGGTAATTGCAGGGGACCTGATGGCATAAAAACATGACCTCAATTAACACAGTGCGGGCTAACTAATAGAGTACTGCTCTCAAGCCAAGCACTAAAATAAACAGCTCCTGATGAGGCTTAGCTCTTCAGCTTACAGCCCGGGCCTCCTCCTTATCTTCATCCCCATCTTCCTCTTCCTCCTCTTCACTTTCCTTTGCTTTCAGTTCAGTTCAGCTCCATTTAAGTTAGCTTCAAGTGGAACAAACACGATTGTATTAAGCATTAAAAACTACATACTTAAGTGTTACTGAACATTTCTAGGATGAATAATCAGAGAAACACGCTACAGCAAGGCTCATAAATGAATCCTCATTTTGTTGGTAATAAATCACTGATTACTTATCTCTGGCATTGTAATTATAATTATGGTATGCATTAGATATAACGTAATAACAGAGTAAATAATAAATAATGTAATAACTGAGAAAATAACTATAATGTTCAGTTGGTTCATTGCTTATTTATACATCGGATGATAATTATTGCTTTGCCAATGAACTGATTATACATTTTAGAAGTAACATGAGCACGTATTTGCACTTTTTATATCAATCCCATTAATATCTGTTTAAACAATTTAATACAATTGTCTTGTAATATGTGATGCAGACCTGTTTGTAACACGGTGCATTCTCAGGCATCGCTGGTCACTCTACTACACCTCCACATGTCCATTTCGTTTCGTTTAGTCCAGTTCAATTACTGAATACCAGTACAGTCACAAAAATAATCATAAACGTTTCTCAGTTTACAGCACAAGCAAACATAACGCTGCAGCAAATACAGCTATTTCAAATTCTACTACTACTACAGTGAGTCAAAAGTCACAAGACTCTGTTTTATTTCAGAAACTAAAGAGACAATTACATATCTGAATACGCCAGCAAGTAACGGGTGAGGGGGTCTATCTTATAGACTATGTCCGGAAAATGGTTGCCATCTTGAAAGCCGCCATACTGGATCAAGGGCAATTGTTTCCAATGGGAAGGTAGTCATGTGGCATGTCAAAGAAGATCAGAATTGTCTCAGAAATAGACTGCCACAATCAGATTTGCAATATCTCTTGTGGTTCTGAAATTACATCGAATCTACACAAATTTTGTTGTTGGTTACAGGCTTGACCAGACCCTAAATGCTCAGCGCTACCTGACAATGCTACAAGAAACAGTGTTCCCATCCGTCCTGACCAAAGATTGCACTGAGCATTTAGGGTAATGTCGAGCCTGTAACATGTACACACCACTCTGCCCCAAACCCTGACCCAAAATGATAAATGATGTGTAAATAATGACCAATTAAACTGGAAATTGACCAAATTTTGTATGGTGCTGTTGGGGTGGGGGGGGGGGGGTCATGGGTTAATACAAAGGTTTGTCAGTGTTGTGATATTTTAGATGAACATTATTTTGCTCAACCTTCAGAGTGATACATACTAAGCAATAACCCTCAGCACTCAAATCTACTTTGAATGTCTGTGTACTTCTTTCATATTTACTTGCCCACTGTTGTGAGATTGCATTCACATTTCTGTTGTTTTTGTTGCTGTGCAACTTATATTTCATATCCACAGCCTTCAGCCTCATAATATTCTTTACCAGGGGAATTATCTCAGCACGGTAGTGGAATATGAAGCTTTAGATACTGCGCAGTGTTATGGAATTCCAGTGCTAAGCCTATGGCTCGACATCTAATGAACACAGTTCTCTGTTTCACCCTCTATGTAAATCTGATCCTGCTGACCCTCATACCTTCAGACTCATGCATTAAAGATCTGTGCTGAATATCAAGAAGAGAAGAGAACTGCTGAGCTGTTGCTGGAAATCATTTCAAACTCTTTTAGAGCATTGTATCCAGAGGAAATGCAGTGCTAACTGTTTTTTTTTTAGTGGAGTCATTAGGAATGAAATAAAATTCCTTGACTTAATTTATGTTCAAGGGGGGTACCCCAGGTCTGCTCGCACCATCACAGATCCAGTCGCCACATAATGCGAGAGACTTTTGAAACTCAAACTCAAACTCCTGGTGTGGAGCAACTACAAATCTGAAGGAACTGGGGAGCCTTGCCCTTAAGCGAGGGAGTGTCTTGCAACCATACAACTGGGCTTGCTAAGTTGATAAGGTTTCCAAAGCTGAACAAACCTAGCCCGTATACTGCCTCTGGCAACCTCAAGATTGGGCGTTCAAATTTGCCAGGGTGGGAGGTGTCTGTCCACTAAAGCCAAGATCATTGTTTCTGTGTCAAACTAAATTTTGTTGTCAGTTCCCACCACTTACTACATCACCACCCATCACACAAAGCTATGAAACAGAAATAACTTGCATATAATGTAACGTCATTAATAAGCTCAGCACACTTTCAGGAGAACACTAACTGGCCACTTCCATAATGATAGATCGCAGACAATTGCACTGCTAGCATCGCACTTAGCGATGGGGAAGAGGGTGAGCTTTCCATAAACTCCCTTCACTGAGACATCACCAAAGATCAAAGTGAGCTGGACAAAGACTGAACTCTGGAGACGTGAAAAAAATTTCTAATTACAACTTAAGGCAGGAGACGTCAGATTAAAGCAAAAGTAGGTTGTATTTCTGCCTTAAAACCACAGCTTCACTATCAGTATGATGCTCCACTGGCCTGTAATAAGGAGAACAATAGCTCAGTTGCTGCTACTGCAGGCGAAGCACTGCAGAAACTGCACTATGTTACTTTTGGAGGAGAATACAGGGGCTGTGTGAGGTCAGTGGAATGTGTGGACTATGTTTGGGTGTGAATTACAATAACTGAGTTACTTAGGTATCAGGGGTGTCTAAATTGTGGGCATAGCGTAACTGGGGGGCAACATGGGGGGCGCTTCACCTCCTGTAATGCCCCTGTCACTGCAAGTGTGTCTGTGTGTGTGTGTGTGTGTGTTTGTTTTTCGATGCACAAAGCTATGTTTGTGTGTATTTGCTTAAATATCACAATGTGTGTATGTGTGAGTATCCTGAAACCCATCCTGTTGTGTGTGTGTGTGTGTGTGTGTGTGTGTGTGTATCTGTGTGTGTGTAATTTACAAATTACAAACTAAATGATTAAAAGAGAGAAAGAGAGGTAATTTTGTTTACTCCTTCATGCACCACCCCATGCTCTCTCTCTCTCTCTCTCTCTCTCTCTCTCTCTCTCTCTCTGCCCAGAAGCCCCCCACTCTGCTGACAGAAGGTTTTGAAGCTGCTCTTGTCCCCTCTTCCCCTGGCCACTGACTCAGAGCAAACAGGCAGACGGTGAACCTGTGCCTCCCGGCCGGACCACTGACCCGCTCCAAACTTGGGGGCAACCTTCTGACTGCAGTGTGTGTGTGTGTGTGTGTGTGTGAGAGAGAGAGAGAGAGAGAGAGACCAAAACTACACAACTCACCATAGGTTCGGTTACGAAGTTGGAATCCATGTTTTCCAATAACAATAAAGCAATTTATTATCAATTATGAAGTACATACAGTAGCAGTAATGTACCAGGAGTCAATCATATGTCACTTCCCATGTCTTTTTGTAACTACAGAGCAGTTGGAACATTGCTGTGAGCATTTGATGGCATTAATGCGGTCAGGTATTGATGGTTTGATCGGTGCAATTCCATGGGGATTATACTGGCTGTATATATATGATACAACACACACACCTGCCATCAGTCATCACACATCTCTAAATGATGTGGAAGCTGATTATGTTTAGAAAGCACTGGACAGTTCACTGTGTACTGATAAACAACATATGCCTCTCATAGATGAGGTCAGTGGAGGGCTACTGGAGGGTCCTGCTGCCAAAGGCACCAACACTCTGGGGTCTAATTAAAGTGGAGTGGACATGTCAGAATTCCAGAATAAATATGGCTCTTGTTAAAGGGCTTTTAAGGGATATGTTCAGATTGTCAGTGACCAATGAAAAACATATTTATAAGGACATATTTTGTACAAAATATATCAAATATCAAATAAATAATAATGAATTAAATTAGACAATGTATCAAATTAATAATATTAAACAAATATAATGGAATAAACAAAATAAGACAATGAGATGAAAAGATAATAAGGTGCATTAAGTAGTAGTATTTACATTCTTATCTACAATAGTTTTATAGAGGTGGGTGGGGTTTGTTGTTGTGGGTGGGGTTTAGCACTATGTTGCCACACATTGTGGAGACAAACTGCATTGTTTTTCCTTTGCCGAGGAAGATTTGGGATTGTTTATTGTACATTTTTCAGATTTTGAGGCACTTTTGGACCAACAGGAAAAAAGCTTTTCTTGCTTTTATGGGTTCCAGTTTCTCTGTAACTATTTTACAAAGCACCAGGTAGGGTTTGGAAACTCCTCAAGCTGCATTCAGACAGTTTGGTGGATTGTGCTCTGAATGCCATTATATTTTATAACAGGATGCACATTCCACTGTCTTCATTAATTCTACTGCTCCCCCCTCAACTCGAGAAGAAAAGCCCATAAACACCTCCAATAAAAACCCACTCTGCTCCTTCTTTGCAGCAAAACTTGTCACACAGGGTTATGAGCTGTTATCTTAGGTTTAACTGATTAGTATAGTGGCTAACACCACAGATTTCAGCACAGCAGACCAGGGTTCAAATCCCAGCCTCGGTTAGAACACCATGCTACACCAATAGAAGTGCTTGGGGCAATCTACAGTTGTCTACCCCCCTTGTAATTCATTAGTGAAAAATGAATGAGTTTGATATAGATATCAATTGTAAAACACTTATAGATCATATATTGTTATATACACGCCCAGGTGGCCACATCTAGACCTTAAAGGGTAAATACAGCACAGTAAATTACTGTGGAGACACGTCGCCTAGGCTACTGTCATTAGAGGTATTAGTGTAATGGTGAAATGACTGTAATTTTACAGTGTATTATGAGGATGAATATCATCTTGATTTCAAAGTGTTTTCATTATTATCCTAAGTGTTTTTAACTTTCTAACAGCCTCGGGTCCAGGTGGGATCGTGTAATGGATTCAGAGAAAAAGCTGGGAGGCAATGGCAGAGTTAATCAATGGGCTAATCCTGTCATCTTGCTTAACCACATCACTGTAATCTAATAAAGCTCCTGGAACTTGTCTCAGTGTATCAATCTGTCGGACGAGAGCAGAGCAATCATGTTACGGCTGTCTGGCCCTATGTTTTTAATGTGTGGAGGAATTGATTTCCAGTCTGCTTTTGCGGCTGTGGCCCTGTGGTTACTTTTATATGTCCAGAGTAGAAACTGCAATCACTGCAACGTCCATAATAAAAGCCTGGCCTGGTCAATAACTGCCCTGTGGCCGGCGTGCGCGATAGGAAATCAGTGGCAGTGGAAATGATGGGACAACAATTGATCAGAAGGCGGTTCTGATCTTTAGTAATTGCTATAGTTACACAGCCCTGTACAAGAAGACACAAGAAGTAAACACAAACACACGGAACAGGAGGGGTGTTATTGTGAAAACAATGCACACAATGCAAGGCTTTTTTCTAAAGCCCTGATTGGCTGGCTCCCCTCACGCCGGTGTATGATAAGAGACGGGGCTTAGAGGGATAGAGGATTTAGAGAACAGTGGGCCTCCTTTTTTCATTTCTTAAAAAGATAAATAAATATATAAAGCAAAATAACAACAAAAAAGCTAAAATTCTTTATCGATTTCAACGAAAACTGTGGATGAATAAAATGGAAGGGAAATGAGAGATATAGAAATTTACAGGGGAGAGGAGCAGAAAGAAAAAAAGAAGATAAGGGGAGGGGGGAAAGAGGACAGAGAACAGATGAAGCCAAAGAAGAGACAGTCGAAGAGAGAAATAAGAGAAGAGAGCAGAGAAAACAAGAGAGGAGAAGATGAAAGAAGAGTTGACAAAAAGAGAAGAGAAAATAAGAGAGATGATGAATAGACAGAGAAAAGTAGAGAAGAAAAGAGAAATGAGAAAACAGAAAACAAGTGAAGACAAAAGAGTAAGCAAAAGAAGAAAAGAGAATAGAAGAGAAGAGACAAACAGAGGAAAATGGGAGGTGATGGAAAAAAGATGAGAGAAGTATAGAAAGAGAAGAGGTGAAAACTAAAAAGATAATTGAAAAGAGAAGAGAGCAGAAGAGAGGGAAATGGGAGAAGATGATGGAAGAAAAGAGAAACATAATAAAGAAAATAGAAGAGATGAGAAGACCTGACAAAAGAAGACACAGATACTAGAAAAGAGAGGGTAAGAAAAGAGAATAGAAGAGAAGATAAGAAAAGAGAAGAAAAGAAAATGAGAGGAGAGGAAAAATAGAAAAGTAATAATAGAAGAGAGAAACCAGAGTTGACAAAAAAGAGAAGAGAAAAGATGACGGATAGAAAGAGAAACGTAGAGAAGAAAAAAGACAGAAATAAGAAAAAAGAAGATGACAAAAGAGAAAAAAGATGAAGATAGAGAAGAAGAGAACAAAAAAGAAGAGAGAAAAACAGATAGGGCTGTATAGAAGAGGACGGAGAAGAAGGAGAGAGTTAAAGAAAGAGAAGTGCAAATAAATGAACAGGAGCGAGGTAGAGGGAGAGAGAGAGAGAAAGGCCCAATGGAGGAGTGTGTGTGTGTCTGTGTGTGCATGTGTGTGTATGAAGTTTAAATGCCACAGGCAGTCATTCATTCAAATGAAATATTTAGCAGGGCTTTTGGAGCACCAGGGCTATCTCCACATGGGGGACGCTCTGGAGCCAGTGGGCTCTGAGTCACCTGCAGTGGACCCTCCCTAACCTCCTGACTCTTTAGCGCAGAAAAAGGACACTCTGTCACAGCTAAAGTACACATTGATTAGAACCAGATCTGGGCCTGTGGCTGTTTTCTAGGGTCTTAGCTTTAGTAAACTGATCTATTGTTATCAGCCACAGTGGAATTGCTAAACATTCCGAGCTCAGCGGAAGAGTGTAGTGGCTCAAATTAAGGCTCACAGCAGGATTCCCACTTTCCTCTTAACTAAGACCCCAAAAGAAAATTGAAGATCAATTCCAAATATTGGATACAATTTACCCCATCCCACCCTGCCCTTCAATGGTCAGGACCACCACAGACAGAGCAGGTATGATTTGAGTGGTGGATCATTCTTAGCGCTGCAGTGACACTGACATGGTGGTACGAGTGGATCAGACACAGCAGTGCTGTTTTAGTGGCAAAAATGGGACCCACATTATATTTGTGTCAGGATCGCGGGGTGGACTGACTGAGGCGGACGCACTCACTAAAGACACAGCGAACTTTCTTTAAACAAAACAGAACCATACAAAACAGATAGACTTCAAAAGAAAGAAAACACAATAACTGAGAAACAAACCACGACAGAGGAAACGAAACGAGGACCAACAGAGACAGACTAAACTTGGAAACGAAACGACAACGTGGAAAACAATGACGGAGAAACAGCGGAGACTTGATAACATGACAAAGGTAACGACAACAGGGAACGAAACAGTACAAATGACCGACAAACAGGAAGTGACACAAGGGAACTTAAATACATGATACAGACAAGACACACCTGGAACAGATAACGAGGGGGACGGATTACCAACGAGGACGAGGGTGGAGACACGAACAATAACAAACAGAGCCATGTGCCAAGAAAACACATGGCAGGGAAAACAGACACGACCGGACAAGGGCGTGACAATTTGTCAGCAATGGTTGTGATGACTGCTTATTAATTGGGTAAATTAACAGTTATCCATCTACACAACTGGTGCATTGCATTGTACAAATTAATCAGGAAAGTAACATGACTCATCTAACATTGAAGAGTTTTATTTCTGCGGTCACCTCATGTAGAAACAACATCAGTAACAACTAGATTCATAAAGCTACTCTTTATCTACATACTGTAGACTATTTTTAGATATATATCCAGGTGTTCAATATAAACATCTTCTTTAATAAAGTGTCTCTACAGTGACTGAACAATCAACTGTGGTCATAAACAAATACTCTGTCATTTAGTCACTCTCAAAAATATTTTAAAGAGCGATCAGGTTCATTGTTAATCACATAAATGTCTATATGTGTTACACTCTCCTGTCTTCAGATTACATTTATTTTAAGTGCAGGAGATAGAGAATAACGTGTTTTGTGCCCTATTCACTATATACTTCATTACATAGTGAGCAATATAGGGAATAGAGTCAGGAGCCATTTGGAACATCCACCCGTCCATCCATTATCTGTAACCCCTTATCCAGTTCAGGGTCGCGGTGGGTCCAGAGCCTACCTGGAATGACTGGGCGCAAGGCAGGAATACACCCTGGAGGGGGCGCCAGTCCTTCACAGGGCAACACAGACACACACATACACACACACACACACACTCACACCTACGGACACTTTTGAGTCGCCAATCCACCTACCAACGTGTGTTTTTGGAGTGTGGGAGGAAACTGGAGCACCCGGAGGAAACCCATGCAGACACGGGGAGAACACACCACACTTCCCACAGACAGTCACCCGGAGGAAACCCGCGCTGACACAGGGAGAACACACCAAACTCCTCACAGACAGTCAGTCACCCGGAGCAGGAATCCAACCCACAACCTCCAGGTCCCTGGAGCTATGTGACTGCGACACTACCTGCTGTACCACCATGCCACCCCCATGTGGAACATGCCTCCCATTTTGTATCCCAGGATCTATAGAGAATGAACTGAAGGCTCTGCAGCTCTAAAAAAAAAGCCTTAACATAAATGAGAGGAGGTGATGTTCTGGCATCTTCAAATTGACCAAAAATGGTGGGATTGTACAAAACCTAAAGATGAATGGACTGTGATACTCAAAGTTAATACTGTGGGAGAATGAGAGGGGACAAAATCCTCCCTTTTGGTGGTGTGTTGCCCCATCGCCTGATTGAAGGAACCGCCCATGTTTGGCAGGGGGTTGTAAAGTTAAGGCAGATGGGTGTTCCATATTAATTGCATTTCAAAACTTTCAATTACATTTTAGAATAGATCTTGGCAATGCTCTCCTGAAAACTTTTACTGACAGCGTTTAGGTCCAAGTGCCTTGCTCATGTGCCACCACTCACACGTATTTCACCACAATTGGAGGTTCGACTGATATTCACAGTGATTGTATTCATGATTATAGCTGTCTCAGTTTGAGATTCCTCTCTCTCTCTCTCTCTCTCTCTCTCTCTCTCTCTCTCTCTCCCTCTGTGGTTGTCTCTCTTGTTGATGGATCAATAGTTATTATGTAGGGAGTGTGTGCGTGTGTGTTTCTATTGTGGAGGTTGGGCTTGAGCTTCAGCATCAAGCTCTTTCTCCGAGTCACTGACACCTTTTCATTAGAACTGACAGCAGTCTAAACAAAAGCAGCTCTTTGCCTGTCAAGGCCTCATCCACGGCTCCATAAATGGCTTTGGCGAACACAGTGAGCAGACAGGGGCGCTGCTGCTTTACCTTAACTATCTGACTGAGGATTCTCTCTCTCTCTCTCTCTCTCTCTCTCTCTCTCACCTTTTCTTTAATCAACAAACCTCCCCAGTCTCAATTCTTCACCATGAGGCTCGTCAGCACGGATTTGTTTATTTTTAAAAACAGAGATTTTTCTTTCTCTGTTTGTGAAAATATTCTGTCCAGATGAATATGAAAATAGCTGCCAGTCTCATGCCAGTCCAGTAGGGGGCCATAGTACCTCTTTAAGAGAGATGTCAAAACACCACACAGCATGAGAGAACCACAGGGGTTTAATCCCAAATCACTCTATGCTATGTAGCGCACCATGCAAGTCATGAAATTACTGAATCTAGGTCTTAATAGTCGATAATATATTTCTAATACAACATCATATATATATATATATATATATATATATATATATGATGTTGTATATATACAGGGTTTAGACAATGAAACTGAAACACCTGTCATTGTAGTGTGGGAGGTTTCATGGCTAAATTGGAGCAGCCTGGTGGCCAATCTTCATTAACTTCACATTGCACCAGTAAGACCATGTGCATCCAATGGTTCAAACATTGTGTCCTGAAGGCGGTGCCGTGTATCAGGACGACAATGCACCAATACACACAACGAGACCGGTGAAAGACTGGTTTGATGAACATGAAAGTGAAGTTGAACATCTCCCATGGCCTGCACAGTCACCAGATCTAAATATTATTGAGCTACTTTGGGGTGTTTTGGAGGAACGAGTCAGGAAACGTTTTCCTCCACCAGCATCACGTAGAGACCTGGCCACTATCCTGCAAGAAGAATGGCTTCAAATCCCTCTGACCACTGTGCAGGACTTGTGTATGTCATTCCTAAGACGAACTGACGCAAGAAGAATCGGCCACAAAAGGAGGCCCTACACCACACTAATAAATTATTGTGGTCTAAAAACAGGTGTTTCAGTTTCATTGTCCAAACCCTGTATATATATATATATATATATATATATATATATATATATATATATATATATATATATATATATATATATATATAATATATTTTTTTCTCAACCTGTCAATCCATCCATGTTGTGACCACCCAGCTGACTGAGCACCAATATTTATCCAAACTTCCTTCTGTTCATCTGCTCATACATCCATGTCTTCTGACCTTTCAACCATCTATTCACCTCCCCAGTCTTTCATGCATCCATTCACTCCTGTATGGAGCACCCTTTCCTTTTTAATGTTTTGAATCCTTTGGTGAAACCTTTGTTGTTTGGGCAGAACTAAATAAGTGATGAGGCGGTGTGGAGGAAGGTGGGCTAATGAATGAATGGTGGTGGGATAAAATGATAATTGTGTGGAGAAGTGTTGAGTAGGATGCCTGAAAAAAGTATGAAATATCTCTCTCTTTCTCTGCGCCCCCTCTGAGGTGGAGCCGATGCATTGCTGCATTCTTTATGAGAGCTTTTTTGAAAAAGCAAAAAAAAATCCTTATCTTTTCAGCATCACCTTCGGTATTCCAACATGACTTCCAAAACTTGGTCCAAATTTACCAGTAGAACAATCCAGATATTTGTAAGATTCCTCCATTATGATTCATTGTGATTCATAGCCAACTGATGGCACTGTTGTGTTTTTGTTGTAATCTGTTTTTGACAGCGTTAAACAAGGGCCAAAGACTGCCATTTTACATAATTTTGACTTTCAAAAATATATAAAAGTTAGGTTTAGGGTTAGGTATTACATGTTTGGGTAAACATTAGCGTTATGTTTTACAGGGTGAGTTTATATTTTAAGTTAATGGTGTGATTACGGAGCTCACAGTTAGCTTCATGGTTAATTTTAGTGTTAGCATTAGCATTATGGTTAAAGGGTTAGGTTTAAGGTTATATTAGGGTTAGCAACAAATTGTGGTTGGGCTAAAGTTTCGACAAACATGTATCAAGCTGAGGGCAGATTAACTGATGATATCTTACAGACATTGACACTCCCAAAAAACTAAAACAAAAACAAAAGCAAGGTACAGGAAAACAAATGACAGATTGTCTTTGCTTCTTTCCTGTTACAGCATGAAAACTTCAGCCTGTCCCAAATAGCCCCATACACCCTGCATAGTGCACTTCACTCATTATTAAACTAATTCTGCAACACCATTATATTGCGTAAGGAATATATCTGAGATACAGCTGTATGGCAAGCTATGACATGCATTCGGCGTTGATTTAAAGCAGACACAATGTCTTCAGTTGTAGGTTTAGAGTTGGGGCAAGTTTTAAAGCAGCTTTTTCATGCTGGATATCATAAATTCACATGAACATCCAGTAAATTATGTTGTACATATTTTAAAAGTTGTGATTCTAATCAGTACAAATGTGTTTCAGTCAAATATATAGAAATCACCTTGAAACCAATCTTAGAATCCAGGCTGTAAGAAATGTATGCATTGAAAAGTAAGCCAAGCCATAGCCAAGGATAAAACGTTTAAACAGATGCTGGATGGTCAGACGAATGGAGGGATAGAGGGATGAATGGATAATGTAATGAATTCATCCATGGTTGGAGGAATGACATATGAATAGATGAATCCATTCTGGGATCTCCTGCCCTTCTATCTGGACCTGATTACAGGGATTTCTATACCCATCCTCAGGGATCTTGACCTCAGGATGCAATGCTCGTGTGAGTGCTGTTGTCATAGTGACAGGTATCCGTCTCTTCAGAAGAGAGGGTCCAGGGGAGAGGGGTCAGTATTGATCTGTATTGTGATGATACCATGACTCACCAAAGCATAGTTATAGACAGCAGAAATTCTTTTTTTTTTTTTTTTTTTAATCAAATATAATAAAGGGTCCAATCAGAAAATGACCTGATGGGTCAGACTGTGCTCCAGCTGCTGGACGTCTGTTGGCAAGGCCAACAAAACCAGTCAGTATTTACTCATATGTACACTAATATTTGAATTTTGGAATGGTAGACTTATTAGATGTGTCCAGAAATATTTTTTTTATTTTTGTTTGCGCCCCCTCCAGGGTGTATTCCCACCTTGCATCCAATGATTCCAGGTAGGCTCTTGACCCACCGCGACCCTGAACTGGATAAGGGTTACAGATAATGAATGAATGAATGTTTGCACATTAAAGAGACAATTGCAGGATGTAAACTTGATGAAGCTGATGCTTTTCTTTACATTTTCCATTATATTCATCAACGTATAACTCTCAGGTCAACTGCACCGCTGATGTAGCTTGTGTGCAAAATCACTACTCAAAATGAAAGAGGTATGATAGATAATTCTCAGCGCTGCCGTGGCCCTGACATAGTGCTAATGTCTAGTGTGCATTGCACATATATGAGTGGATCAGTCACAGCAGTGCTGCTCGAGTTTTTAAACCATTTCCACTCAGGTTCACCTTGTAAAGTCAGAGACTGTAGCTCGTCTGTCGCTGCACAGTTTGTGTTGGTCGTCTTCTAGACCTTCATCAGTGGACATAGGACACAGCTCACAGGACACTGTTGGAAGGATATATTTGGTTGGCAATGAGGAGTTTAAAAACTCCAGCAGCACTGCTGTTTCTGATCCACTCTTACCACCACAACACACACTAACACACCCCCCCCCACCACCACCACCACGTCAGTGTCATTGCAGCACTGAGGATGATCCAGCACCCAAATCATATCTGCTTCATGTTGGTTCTGCTGAGGTCTTGACCCTTAAAGAGTACGAATAAGAAAGTATGCAGAGAAACAGGTGGACTACAGTCTTTAATTGTACTGTAGAACTTCAAAGTGCTTCTGTAGGTCAGTGGAGCTAACAGCTTCAGGGGTCTGGCCTCGGAGACATTTTGCATCAATGTGTGCTCTGGATTTGAATGAACTAATGCCCGGGTGGGCTTTTCTTTTGGTCTCTGTTTTGGCAGTCCCGGTCAGACACCTCATCAGTTTCATAATGAGCCCCTCTGCAGTGGACGGCACCAAGTCCAAATGTTGTCCTGTAAATGAATGTCTCTGGCTTTGTAATCAAGCACCTGATTCCACTTATTCAGCCAGCCCTAGCCCCCCGAGCTGGAGCAATTAATGGTTCTGTGTGTTGTTGTGGTGCTGCCCCCTGCTGGGAGCTGGGTAAAGAGCGGCAGGAAGCCCTAGCATGCCACACATCCCATAATCACTGAGCTGATCACGTTGCCATGGTGAGGTCCAGGGCTGTGAGGTGCAGTAAGGAGTCGGATGGAATCCCTAGGTGAAGGCTGAGAGAGGAGGAGAGAGGGAGAGGAGTGATGGTGGGTGATGGTGGGTGGTGGTGGGGGGAGGCGGGGTGGGTTCTAGACAGCATTGCTATTCCCCGGAGCAGTCGCTCAAAGTGGAGGAGGCAGATTCTTTGACGCTTTCTTTCACTCCTTCCTTCTCTCTCTTTCTTGCGCTCTCTGTTTTCACTTCTATTTTCTCGCCCATTTCCTCTGTCTCCCTCATTCCTCCTACAAAGTGACATTCATTTACACGCTCTCTTTCTCTCTTTCTCTACTTTCCTATTTACCCAGGCCTTCATTGGTGGCTTTCTGTCTTTTTTCCGTCCACTTCTATCACTCCTCCATGGTCATCCATTTGACCTATCCATGACTTGTCCCACTTTATCTCCTTCCAATCTCAGGTCTATCTCATTTAATCATCTTGGCCTATGTCATCCTCTCTCTCTCTCTCTCTCTCTCTCTCTCTCTCTTCTCTTCTCTTCTCACTCCCTATCCCTTCTCTTTCCTCATGGAATCATACCTGCCCTGTGGTGGCTCTGTCAAGATCCTGACTACTAAAATACAGAATAAAACCTGCTCCTCAAACTCAGAACAGTTTTCACCCCGATTGCTGATATTTGGCATTGCACATGGGAACCTTGGCTTGTGTGAATGCTCCAATACTATTGGTCAGTACTTTTCTACTGAGACTGGAACCTATGGCTGGACTGTAAATAGCTGGATTCACTTGTAAAGGAGTATGCAGACATTCTAAAAACAAACAGTAATGGAAGGTACTGGGAGAGTTTGAGTGATGATGTCGTGAAGTGATAGGACCTCCCCTCAGCTCTGCCAGACCCCTGGTGTTTGATGAGTCTCACCATGCACATGATCTCCTCATCCTGCTGTGTTTGTCCGGTAATGTCCCCAGAGTTATCTGGACGCTGTCCCTCCCTCTGAGGTTGTAATATAAATTCACATATGTCCAGAAGCCCTTATCTCTCAGATGTAAGAGCCGATAGATGTTTCTTCATTACGTTGTTCTGACCGCTACGCAAACACGGCACAGGAGGTAAATTGTTTATTTTCACAGAATGAGATGAGATGGGAGAGGGGTGTGTGTGTGTGTTGGGTAGCTGTCTGGACCATGCCTTCTGGCACATGAAGAACATCTGCTATGGAATATATATGAGACTCATTCTGGATGGTGATATAAATCTTAGGAGAGTGGACTTGCAGCTACAATATATGTCCAAACACTGGTCCACACCCACAGCAAAGCCACACTTTAAAGGAACACTAGGTAAGACTTCTTAGTTTTGCTCCTGGGCTCCTCCTACAGTTTTAAAGTGTAATCCACTTTTGGAGCACTGTCCTGAAATCAAGGGAGTAGGGAGATATGGTGGGGGTAATTTTCTACCCTCTTCCAAATGTTACATAGTGCATTTTTGCCATTCTGAGCATGGAGAACAACTGATAGAGGCTCTATTCTCTTATCTACAGGTCTAAATGCTCTGGAGCAGCTGCACTAAAAACACCATGCCCAATGCTAGTCTCACCATGCCCCATAGGCATCTGGCTGTAGAACAGTTGAGCTGCATTGTCAAGAGTCATAGTGTACCATTCAGTAGCACTGGGAAAATTTAGAATTTAGAATATCCCTCTATACCATCAAACTATCACAGAAATGTCACTGAATGTACTCCAAAGCTTTCACTAAGGAGTATTAAAATTAATGGATACGTTTACTGGGAAAATATAGGTTCCGTATGCCATCCTACAGCACATTTGCCCACAGATGTTCCAGCTGGGGCTGTAGATCCTGCACACTTGTAGGTTGCAGAAGCTGACATCCCAGGTTGCATAAATGCTCTATTGGCAATAAATCTGTCGACCAGACAGGCCAAAGAAGTGTTGCATTCAGGACGACGTTCCTGGGAAACCCTTGCTGTGTGTGGGCAAGCTTAATCCAGCTGAAAAATGCCCGTCGGAATCCCTGTCGTGAGAGTCAACAAATGTGGTTGCAGGATGTCCTGCGGACATCTCTGAGCTGTTAGTGTCTCCGACTGTGAAATGTGAAGATTCTACAGATCATCCCACTAGTAGTTGGGGCAGTCTGTCCCTCCACAGCAAAGGCAGGATGGAAGTGCTCAGTATGACGCCTCCATACTGGAACCTGAGTGTTGTCAGATCCTAAACATAACCTGGATCCGTCGCTAAAGATGATATGGTTAGAGTCTGTAAAAGTCCAGGTTTCTCTTCACAACACCACTGCTCCCATCACCTCCTAACAGCTTGGTCTGAATGGCCTAGATGGCTGGCAATTAGTTGAAATGACCCTCCTGGTTCTCTCAGTGCAATGATTTGCCCCCTCCAGAGTCTGTCAACAGGGCAGAATGTCTTCGAGTGCTTATCTAACATTCATCGACCTCTCACCAAGAGATACACTACCCAAAATAGCCTCTGAAAGCCTTTTTAGGAAAGTGGGGAATCACTTGTACACACTCTTGTGGCAAGACCCAGTGTATATTCAGGCCAAACTTGGCAATATATGTAAGTCTTGGGGAGTACATATGGAGATGGTGGGGATCCGTAAAAAGGCTCAGTGCTTGGGAGTGCATCCCTGAGTCATCCCTGTTTGAGATCAGAACGGTAAGAGTACTCTTGTAAAATTACTTAGCTTATAAAAAAAAACAGTGTTGACCTCATCATTTTATTTTTTTATGTGGTGTGTGTAGGGGGTATGCGGGTATGGACAATTCCGAGCTCATTTGCTTCATTTTGTTGAGTGTGTGTGTGTGCAAGTCTCGGGGGCGCACCCCGTTCACGTTACAAAGAGGTGAGGATTTACTCGGAGTTGCCGACGTTAATGCAGTAATCTCCATCCGCATTTTTTGAGCGCATTTCTGAGGGATGGGCTTTTTACAAGGTTGTATTATCCCGCCGTAATTCACTCCCACAAAGGACTTACTCTGCCATGTAATAACATTGTTGATGGAAAATTGCAGACCGCACAGTGATAAAACAGTTTTATTTCTTTCTGTTCTCGCTGGCTCTGTCCCAAACTGAATGGATTATAGGGGTAAGAAAAATGGCAGAAAAAAATGTCCTGATTCCTTTTAAGCAATAAGGAGGGCGGTAGGGACAAGGAGAGAGAGAGAGAGAGAGAGAGAGAGAGAGAGAGAGAGAGAGAGAGAGAGAGAGAGAGAGAGAGGGCATTGTGGGCATAGGCGTATGTATAATATTTCAAAATCACTAACACTTTAACACGAGCCTTTGGTAAAAGCTGCGTTTTATATTCATGGCTCCTTGGAGTATGAAAGGATTCTTTTATAATCCCCCCGTGACCTATCCATTTACATTAGAGCACAGCTCTCCTTTATGCACCAGTGGAAATATATGCCTATATAAGATTCCTCATACAAACTGGAGCTGATTGACGCACATTTTGGGTCAAAATGTACTAAATTCTACATGGACTTTCTCTTCACATTGTTAATACCTACATTTTAAAGACTCACTTAAAACCAGACAAGTAACTTTAGCAGTCAGGAACAGGGGTAATCAATCAATTAAATAGTATTAATGATCAAATATTTAAGTATTAAACATTTAAAACAGCAACAGTGCCCTTTGTTTATTTTGGCTAAGCTACAATGTACATGAGATATAAGTCTTTCTGGGTAACTGCATGTATGTAGCAGTTTGGGTGAGATCTTTGATGGAAGTTGTGGTCTGCATGGTCTCGACATACTGCCAGAGGGGTTGCTGGTGAGTAGAAAAACACACACTGGAGACTGTTCCACCTTAAATGATTCAGAAGTGTTAGAAATGTTCACCAATAGCAGACTCCACATTGTAGTCCCTACCACTACATCATTTAAGGAGGAATGGAATATTGGCTTATTTTGTGGCCAATTTAAGTTCATGTGCCTCTAGCAATATGAAGAATTTCCATGGTTTAATTGTTTGTGTCTAGTTTTTGCATAACACTGATAGGTGTGTATTACCTGGGATTACTGTTCACACTCTGTTTTCATTGGCTGTTGAAGGGACCCATTCAGACTTGAGCTCGCAAATTATTGCTTTATGGAATTATGTCAAAAGTTAGAGAAAAATGAAAGAAAAATAAATAAATATGACATTTTTTTATGCTCCAACTGGTCTGAAACATGGTCTAGCAGCATTATATCAAGAGTGAGCCTTCACATGCTACCCAACTTTCCTTCCAAATGCCAAATATGACTGCACAACAATATGAAGGTTTCTGATAATTCTGAGCATTTAGTTAGGTTTAGATGTTAACTATAGCATTACACCAACACAAACATGATTCTAAAATTCGGAAGCTTATTGCAAGGTTTACAATTGATTGTAGGGTTATGTTACTTTAAATATTGATTTAGAATTAAAATTAGAATCACTTATTTTATTGGCTGCTTGTACATAGTGTAATTCGTTCTCAGCATTTAACCCAATCTGTGCAATGAAACACACATTTACACACACACACTAGTAAACACATGCTCGGAGCGGTGGGCAGCCCTAGCCATGGTGCCTGAGAAGCAGTTGGGGGTTAGGTGCATTACTCAAGGGCACTTTAGTCATGACCTGTTGGCTCTGGGGATGGAACCGGCAACCTTCCGGTTACGCGGCCAGTTCCCTAAACACCATTGCAAATATTAATTATATTTTGTACACACGTGGACAGTTAGTAAAATATATGTCATGCAACATCACCTTTAGACCAGCCCTGGTCTCCACATTATGATATATATATATATATATATATATATATATATATATATATATATATATATATATACACACACACAAACACAACACACACACCCCTTGAAAATATACATACACAGCAACTGAGAGAAATACTGCAGTCTATGGGAGTTCACAGTGTCCTTCTTGTAAATAGAACATGTTTAGATTTTATGAGCTTTATATAAAACCATAAACTATAATCATTTCCATATGGCAACAGCATATGCCTGTAAATTTGCACTCTGTAATAAACAATGTGTGAATACACTTTCCTTCAACTCAGTTTATGAATTGTTGAATATAAAGTGTGATGTTTTTTATTGTATAACATATTAGAATTGCTATCATTTTGACACACCACCTCTTTGTATAAAAAAAAAAACAAAAAAAAAACAAAACAAAACAAAAAACAAATATTTGGGCAATGGAGCAGGTCCCAAACTGGACCTCATACACATCACAAGCCCTATATATCCTCTCCTCTCCTTTCTGTTTCTTGTGATAAAAACTGCATGTCCGTCTACAACCATCACCTCCTACTTTCCCATGATGCTCTCCTCCTAAAACACAGGTTTCCAGCTTCCGTGCCCAGCCCAGAACTCCTCAGAGTTCACATCCCCTATCTAAAGCTGTTTCAGTCAGACTGGTATTAGTATCAGTATTAAAGCATTTTTCTTTTTTTACTAAAAGCATTGCCAGGATTTGTAATTCTATATGATTTTATGTGAATATCTGGCAACCCATGATGAAAACCAAATTTAAAACTTATTTTTCCTAAACCTACACTTAAAAAAAAAACGTAGATTAAAAATGTAATGTTTTGTTGCTTGTTGAATGCTTTCTCTTACATTAAAAAAATGGTAAATTACATAAACATTGAGTGTAATTAGCAAAACAGCATCGCCATTGGATGTGAGTTTGATGAGTGAATGTAAAAGTGAGGGATTTGAGATTCAGTTCGCTGGAACACTGTCTGTGCTGTGGCCTGTAGCCTGTTAGCTTTCTCTTAGCGTCTCAGACGTGACCTTTTATTGTCAACAAGTGTCTCTGTTTGAGATATCGGTCTACACTGAGCTGAACTGTGCAATGTAGCTCGGTGAAAACACTCCAAAAACATCTCACTTGACTTTGTGCTGACAGATATGAGGCTCACAGCAGTCTTACCATCTTCAAAGTGAAGTGTTCTATTCTACAGAGAACTGAATGAATGATCAGATTTCTAAAGACGCACTTAACACAGCTAGATGGGAGAAGTAATGGCAGCCAAAGCCAGTTAGACCCAATAACTGTAGTGAGTTAACACACTTAACAAGGACACACAGTATAACTGATATGAAGTGCTGCTGTTATCGTTACTAATGACTCCCCCTTGTGGACATATAATCACCTGCTAAACATGAGTGTGTGTGTTATTACCTTGCAAAATACTTCCAAAAACAAGAGGACCTGACTGTATAAAGTGCATTTCCATAATGATTTGCATTCTAACATTTGTTTATAAGATCAATGCATGTTATAAAGCCTTATATCATTTCAAATGTATTCTTATTAACAGAAGATACAATGCTTTAGCAACAAAACAACACCAGAGACTTCTAACAAATTATAAATACAGGACTCCCAGGACGTTTTACTGGAACATTTCTGGCGTCTGTATTTTGAAGAGTGTATCCATCGTCCTTCATCAGACCAAGAAAAGGCTCATTAAGAAGGCTGAAGGACCATAAGAGTCCCCCGTCCCCGTCCCTGTGTGCTTACCCAGCTGAGAAGAATCAGTATCTAGCTAGCAGCAAGCAGCTTGTCTAAGTGAGACAAAGTGGGTCGCAATTGGAGCTCATCACTGCGGCTGAGACGTAACTCGGGCAGACAGCTCAAATTGGGCATCCAGACTCTGGGCCCTGATTGGAGGGACAGGTGCGAGTTATACGGGATCCTACAGCCCATCACACTCACTGATCCACTCATGCCTCTTTGACACTGCTCCAGTTCTCGCCAGGATTTTCACGGGCGCTTAGGATCTTGATATTTAAAGGACGTTCAAGGGCGTTTGGGTCGAGTATGCGGAGACATATCTGTGCAAAGGGAAAGCATGGAACTGAAGAAATGACAACTTAGAACAGGGCTTCTTCATTCATTCATTCATTCACTATTTGTAACCCTTATCCAGTTCAGGGTCGCGGTGGGTCCAGAGCCTACCTGAAATCATTGGGCGCAAGGCGGGAACACACCCTGGAGGGGGCGCCAGTCCTTCACAGGGCGGGATTCTTCATCTCTATCACAAATTATCAAGAGAGATGTAAGTGTTCAGGGTTCTGTCTGAAATTAGGCATATTAACTAATCCACCACTCTTCTGGGATGAATTTACACTATAGGTTTGACCATTGCTGTGATCATTTGATGGCATGCAGCCTCATAAACTTTAGTGAGGTCAGCTACTGGGACACAAAATTCACTGGAACTTATGAAATCTGAATGGAAAAGCATTCCACTGCTGGGAGGGTTCATATTCGTCTAGCCAAGTCTTTGCCTGGCATTGGGAACGGTGACTTTAAACTCTACAGCATTTCATTCGACTGAAAAATGTCTTTTCTTTGGCAATTATATTAGGTGTTAAAGTATTTTTGTGTTACGTATTTTGAGTTATGATTCTCCCACTATTTAGTCAGTTATTGGTAACCCTTGTGCAGTATTAACAATGATAATTGTCATTATATTCAACAGAAAATAAACTAAATATTATTATGTTTAATACTACACAACATCTACCAATGATAAACCCACTCTAACTCATTCCAATATGTTTTATCCCATGTTTTCAGATCTAAGTAGATCACAAAAAGCCTACTGGGTTGTTTTGTTTTACTGCATGAGCTGCTAGGCTCCACATCCCCAAATTAATTTGCTAATACTCTAAAAAAGTGATTTTATATTCGTAATATGCCCTGTTTAAACATTTACACAGCTCAGTAGATGCACGAATGCAATCCAGCAGCTGAAATTCACCAATAACTAAAGTGTAAATATTTCAACAAAGGCCGTTAAAAGTGATTAAGGTCAGTGACATCTTTTTATATCACCCTTCATATTTATGTCCCATGCTCCGTCAGAGACCATTAGCTTAATGCTCTGGGCCACGACCAATCCCCGGGCCCATGGCGATCCATGTTCCATTGTTTGTCTTAGCGAATGTTTCTTTAACACACACCCGTAACGCACACAAAGGACTTTGAAGGCGACCATACGACAGAGACTTTTATGTTTCAGCATTACGCCAGCAGAGTTCAGAGAGTTCTGTTCGGCCACACACACTGAAACAACACACACATTCTTCTCTCCTGTTATCAGGGCATTGTCCTTCAAATCCACGATGAAATAATACAAACAGAAGCCTTTGAAAGCCATCTTTTGGCAGCTGTTAATTGCTTGCGTGTCTCTGAAGCGTGACGCTCTGCTTCTCTGCTCTGAGTTCCTGCACTGGGACCAGACGTAGTGTGAAAAGGCCAAACAAAAAAAAAAACACAAAATGAGAAGAGACAGAGATGAAAGGGTTTTAAAGTCAGTGGAGGCAGCTGAAAGTGAGGGGGTGTGGGGAGTTGGTGGTGGTGGGGTGGGGGCTTTAGAGACATTGCTGCAGAGTGAGAGTATTTAGAGAACACGCTGTACTAAATGTCAAGGAGAGAGAGATAGAGAGAGGGAGGTGGGGGTTATACACACATTCTCAGTTCCACTGACCATACAGGTGCAGTTTGTAGTTCTACAATTACAGTTCTGACTGTAGTTTATCTGTTGCTCTGCATACTCTGTTCCGCCCCTCCCCCACCTTTCACCATGTTCATCCATGGTCAGGACCCCCACAGTGCAGGTATGATGTGGGTGGTGCACTCACTGCTGCAGTGACACTGACGTGGTGGTGGTGGTGTGTTGGTTTGTGTTGCGCTGGTGTAGAGTGGATCAGACACAGCAGTGCTGCTGGAGTTTAAACACTGAGACCACTCCCTGTCCACTCTATTAGTCACACCTCCCTCGTTGATCCACCTTGTACATGTAAAGCATTCTTTGCATCATGAAGGCGCTCTTCAGAATGATGGAACGTGCTGTAAATCGTTCTATGTAGCACTTTTTGAACAGAATCATATACAGTATTGTATTGTATATGCAGTATGTTTAATCTCCAATCAGAAAACCACATTGGCCAATAGGAAACGAGGCTCCAGAGTAGCTGCACATGAGCCTCAGGACACCACGCCTGATACCAGGTGTCAGCTAGAGGGCTATAAAGCACCCCGCTGTGATGTCTGCAGTTTTATTGCTCTGTCCAATATCTTTGGGATGAGTTGGAGAAAATGAGTGTCTACATCTTTTCAGTGTAAACCATAGCTGAGAAATAATCACAGCTCCTATGTCCATGAGGAAATTAATCATAACATAATGACTATAACACTTCCAGAGATTTCATCAGCTGGGTCAAACAGAGCAAAGCCATCAGGGCAAGGATGAATATGATTTATGATCGGGGAGATTTACTGAGAGCCAATGTGAGCAGGATTTTTGAACAATAACAAAATGTCCTTCACGTATTACAAAAATAATCGTACGAGTGTTTGATTCGAATACACACAGCTGCAGACCCACAACATTCATTCACTGCTCTTATTTGCTCAATGCAACTGTTAATTCTACTCTTACAGGCTGTAGTTCACTTGTTGCTCTGCATACTTTGCTAGCCGGCTTTCACCATGTTCTTTACCGCAATGTTCTGCACCACACAAGCAGGTATGATTCGCTTTAAATGGTGGATCATTCTCATTGATTTGTAAGTCATGTGAAGCCAACAGCATCCTGTGGATGGCATCCATGGTCCACTGAGGAAAGACAAGACGACCAAAAGAAACTGTGCAGCGACAGATGAGCTACTGTCTCTGACTTGTCATCTACAAGGTGGACAGATGAGGTAGGTGTGTCTCACAGAGTGGACAGTGAGGGTTTAAAAACTCGAGGGGCACTGCTGTGTCTGATCCACTGGTTCCAGCGCGACACACACTTAAACACCTCTGCCATGTCGCTGCAGCGCTAAGATAGATGCACCGCCAAAATCGTACTCGCTAACAAAGTATGCAGAGCAACAGATGGACTAGAGTTGGGACGATTGGAGGTAGTGTGAAGCCTGTGCAGCCTAGCAACTGTCGATCTCTCTCTCTCTCTCTCTCTCTCTCTCTCTCTCTCTCTCTCTCTCTCTCTCTCTCTCTCTCTCTCTCTCATTCAATAAAAAGGAAATGTTCATTTCTTGAGTGCCCCAACTGCAGCAGCTGGTAAACTTTTCCACTATTAGAGTCTCGGCTGTGCTTTGCTTGCACTTAAATCTGATCATTTCAGGTCTCGGGGGGCTTAGACTAGAGCCTGCAGGTTGGAAAAGAAAAAGCTCAACTGCAGGGATACAGAATTTATACATCACCCCAGGGAGCACGGAAACAATAACGCAAAGCTTTCGCCGACATGTTCTGTAATAGAAATATTGATATAAGATTCTGGCGGTTTTCATTTCGCCGTGCTTTCGTCCTTTAGGGGGAAAACAGGAGCCCGGGAAAAGGACCTAATATCACATTACACATATTACAACATAAAAGTTTCACAGCTTTATTCATGGAGTAGTAATCCCTTCTTCACATTCTTCTTCTCCTTCTTCTTCTGCTTCTTCTTCTGTGAGACAGAGAGAGAGAAAGAGAGAGGGGAAGAATGAGAGATAGAGAACACAATCACGTCCCAAAGACGCAGGGTGCAGTCACCTTCATCCTCAGAGGAATGCCTTTGCCTCTAGAGGCTGTGAAATTGCTATTCCGAATAGGAGAGAGAGAGAGAGAGAGAGAGCAGAAGCGGAGGGAAAACGAGGGAGTACCGGTGAAGGGAGAAGTGAGCAGTTTGTCCGGAATTGTAAACATGAGGAAGGATTAAATTGTGCATGTAAATAATAGATGATCTGCGGTCATAGGGCTTGCGGGAAGCAGGGGAGATGGTTCTGCATGAGGAAAGTCAGGGCGAGAGAGATAGAGAGACAGCAGGGAGGAGAGAGAGAGAGAGCGAGAGCGAGAGAGAGAGAGAGAGAGAGAGAGAGAGAGAGAGAGAAGGAGAAATGAAGTTGGTGTGCAGTGTTTGAGAATGAGAGCTGTGGAAGAGATGGCTTGGGTCAGTGGACTGATGATTGAAGCACACACACACACACACACACACACACACACACACACACACAACTATGCACAGTGCTGTGTGGTTTATGACGACTCTGAATCAATAGCCCATTGACAGCAGCCTATGGAGGAAATGCAGAGGAATTCTGCCTCCAGGAAAAGAGGAAAACACACTAAAGCACTGAGCCATATTTCATTACTGCCTTCAACACATCCTTATTAGAGCTTCTTCTAATAACTCCGGACTGTGCATCAGCCGCTAGGAGAAGTGCACTGCAGAGATGAGGACTCGAGTCCCTATACTTTACCCACTCCTGACCTGACTCAATCTTAAAGGTCTTTGTGACTTAAAGGCAACAGAGATAATCCTGTTCTCACCACAAAACAAACCTACCCCTGCCATTAGTGTTCATTCAGAAGCTCTGCATCTTTTAAGGTGGAATGGTATGTTTGAGTAAGAAGCCGACAGTGGCGTGTCCATGGTTAACATTTAACTTGTCTCTTTAATGACCAAAGAGACTCATTTGTAACTCAAGCTGTTTGGATTTGTAGCACTGTGGGTCTGCGTTTACTTTCATGCAAACTTACTGCTCAGTATTTGGACTCATTTAAGGCAGATTTCTGCTTCTGTGTTGACTCAAGTGTCTGTATCACACTGCAAATACAACACCTAACCACTCGGGCTGATTAACAGATATCTTCCTCAACCCTTATAAGTAGTATAACAGAATTGACTGCTTGGTTATGTACTGCCCCAGGCCTCTGTTTGTTATCTGCTTTCTACAGGTCAGTATGGATTAGTCATGTATTAACAGTATAATGTGCTGTCACCTGCAGGAATGCAGTTAGTTCTGTTCCAGCAAAAGGTGGCAACAGTAGAGTCGGGGCTTGTTAGCCGGCTTGTTCAACACGTCTTATCTAAAGCGTGGGTAAACACTTCCTAATTGCTGTCTTTTTTGTTTCTGTTGTATTTGCTTGAAGGCTCTAATTTGTCCGCCATCGCTCGGCTCTTGTTTTGTTCCGAAACAAACTCTCTCTCTTTCTCACACCCCCCCCCCTCCCAAACACACACACACACACACACACACACACACACACACACACACACACACACACACACACACACAGACTGTCACCTGTACTGGAAGAGAATTGGCCCCCCGCACCTCTCTTAATCATAACTTTGGGCGCACAGGAGAAGTTTAATGAAAGAAAACGCTGCCAAGCACCGGCTCGTTAGCGGCCGAGAGCTCGTCTGGTTTTTTGGCACTGGTCTCGGAGCAGGTGTGCTGGCCGCCATTTGCCACGGTTCCTGTTTGTATTCCGCAGGGTTTATGGATATGAAAAAATAAAATAAATAAATAAATAAATAAAATAGACCAACAGACAGTCAATGAATTAGGATTCAGAGAGACCGGGCTTTAGCTGGGGAGGTGTAATGAGACTGTGGGTAACCAAAAAAATAAAAATAAATAAATAAATAAAAACGTAGCCCTATCCAGGCTTTTCCTAATGACGGGTGCAGGCAGCACAGTGTCATCAGTGTCACCCACTCTCCATCTGAGCCTTGGACAGCTGTTTTTTTTTTTTCATATTTTCTGTCTGCCTTGATGATTCTGAAGGGCTGTTAAAGCGTAAACTGTTCGAGGTGAGAGCCACTCGTGTGACGCTACACATGGCTCTTTTGTGCGACCCAACACCTGGTGACCCTTGTTGCTCTTCCATTAGACTGGGTGAAACCACTCGAGTGAGAGTTGTGGAGGGAGAAAAGCCACTTCAGTTTGGTTCAACTTTCATTTGCTTTGATTTATTTTTGGAATGGAATAGCAGAGACTAGCTAGTGAGCAAAAAGGTTACAGGAGGAACATGTATAATACAGTAACTAAACTAGCTAACAAACACAGACGGAGAACCGGTCACTTGGGATTAACTGTGCTATACTGTATTTTATGTAAAATAATTTGAACATGTTTTGGGCTTGAGAAAATGAGGGAGAGGGATAGTATAAGATGCTAATTTGTTAAACTCATTAAACGTAGCGTGATGAAAGTCTTCACAAATATCTAGTGACTAGGTAACTACCAAAAGCTTACTATAGCTGTGAATAGAAGCTGTAAATAGTGCCCCATGTGTAGCATTTTGTTAAATTTTTGTGAGCGATTTGATTAGAAGACTCATTTGCATATTGTGGGTGGCACGGTGGCGCAGCAGGTAGGTGTCACAGTCACACAGCTCCAGGGACATGTAGGTTGTGGGTTCCATTCCCACTCCGGGTGACTGTCTGTGAGGTGTGTGGTGTGTTCTCCCTGTGTCTGCGTGGGTTTCCTCCGGGTGACTGTCTGTGAGGAGTGTGGTGTGTTCTCCCTGTGTCTGCGTGGGCTTCCTCCGGGTGACTGTCTTTGAGGAGTGTGGTGTGTTCTCCCTGTGTCTGCGTAGATTTCCTCCGGGTGACTGTCTGTGAGGAGTGTGGTGTGTTCTCTCTGTGTCTGTGTGGGTTTCCTCCGGGTGACTGTCTGTGAGGAGTGTGGTGTGTTCTCCCTGTGTCTGCATGGGCTTCCTCCGGGTGACTGTCTGTGAGGAGTGTGGTGTGTCCTCCCTGTGTCTGTGTGGGCTTCCTCTGGGTGACTGTCTTTGAGGAGTGTGGTGTGTTCTCCCTGTGTCTGTGTGGGCTTCCTCTGGGTGACTGTCTTTGAGGAGTGTGGTGTGTTCTCCCTGTGTCTGTGTGGGCTTCCTCTGGGTGACTGTCTGTGAGGAGTGTGGTGTGTTCTCTCTGTGTCTGTGTGGGCTTCCTCTGGGTGACTGTCTTTGAGGAGTGTGGTGTGTTCTCTCTGTGTCTGCGTGGGCTTCCTCCGGGTGACTGTCTGTGAGGAGTGTGGTGTGTTCTCCCTGTGTCTGCGTGGGCTTCCTCCGGGTGACTGTTTGTGAGGAGTGTGGTGTGTTCTCCCTGTGTCTGCATGGGTTTCCTCCGGGTGCTCCGGTTTCCTCCCATAGTCCAAAAACACATGTTGGTAGGTGGATTGGCGACTCAAAAGTGTCCGTAGGTGTGAGTGAATGTGTGTGTGTGTGTCTGTGTTGCCCTGTGAAGGACCCCTGTGTATTCCCACCTTGCGCCCAACGATTCCAGGTAGGCTCTGGACCCACCACGACCCTGAACTGGATAAGCACTTACAGATAATGAATGAATGAATGAATTTGCATATTGTACATTTTGTCACATTACAAAAATATTTAAAAATGTCCTACTTCAGTGATGACATCTTTCTCCTGCCACTGTTTGTACTGTTTATTTAACCCTGATACCACTGTTGATAAAGGAAGGCAACAATGACAACTAAGACATGAAGAGTGTGGGTGGCAATGGATTTGAACACACAGCTGGTTCCTGGTGATGATGGGGATCTGGGCTTTAATGAGCTGATAGTGTCTATGAATTGGGCGTCCATTTTGGTATAGCTTTAACCCTTGAAATGTTATCACGGCTTTGCTTTCCTTTCCTCTAGAGAACGCTACTTCATTTCTCATTAAGACTCATCGGCCTTGGGAGTGCTCACACTGTCTTTTATTGTGGCCTTAATTGCTGGTTAAGGTTATTCTGGAGACCTTGGTTCTACGCACACACACACACACACACTTTAGAAATACCTGTAATTAAACCTCTTTTTGACCACTCGTCCTCCGTCCAGTTAGGAGCACTTACCAAGCGTAGTTAATGGAAAGAAGTAAAAAATAAACAAATAAAAGCAGTGAGGTTACTGTTGTAGCATTTCCCTCTGAAGAAATGGAAGTAATTAATTTAGTAGTCAACATGTCTCTTGGAGAACTAAGGTCAGTCTGTGTTTGAACAAAATATCCAGTCTCTTTTAAACTGTGGGAATGAGCTACTGTTTATTTTATGTTTTATTGATGATATGATAAATATTGTAAGTAAGACACATTTAATGTGGAATGTCCAAAGTGCTGTCCACATTTCTTCTATTGTCATGATGCTAAGCTTGTTACCACAGAAGAACCTTTTTTGGTGTCATATAGACCCTTTATAGAACAATCTATAACACATTATCTATCAATCTAAAGAACTCCTTCATAATGCAAAGAACCCTTTAATCATGTAAAGGTTTCTTCAAATGTTCAGGGATCTATATAGAACCATTTACTTTAATTAAAAAAAAAAAACATTTGTAGAATCATCATTTTTAAGACTGAAGTGTCATTTTGAACTTTTTGGAATGTACAGATTTCGGTTCAGTTTAGGTTTAAGTTTAGGGTTAGCTTTGCAAGTTTGGTGTAAGCTTTATGGTTAATTTTAGGGTTATGATTAGTGTCATAGTAGATTTTAAGGCTGATGCTTTGTGCTGGGTTGCCAGAAATTCACTTTAGTATCCACAAATATAAATGTCATCCATCCATCCATCCATCCATTATCTGTAACCCTTATCCAGTTCAGGGTCACGGTGGGTCCAGAGCCTGGGTGCAAGGTGGGAATACACCCTGGAGGGGGCGCCAGTCCTTTACAGGGCAACACAGACACACACATTCACTCACACACTCACACCTACGGACACTTTTGAGTCGCCAATCAACCTACCAACGTGTGTTTTTGGACTGTGGGAGGAAACCGGAGCACCCAGAGGAAACCCACGCAGACACAGGGAGAACACACCACACTCCTCACAGACAGTCACCCGGAGAACACACCACACTCCTCACAGACAGTCACCCGGAGGAAACCCATGCAGGCACAGGGAGAACACACCACACTCCTCACGGACAGTCACCTGGAGAAAAACCACGCAGACACAGGGAGAACACACCACACTCCTCACAGACAGTCACCCGGAGGAACCCCACGCAGACACAGGGAGAACACACCACACTCCTCACAGACAGTCACCCGGAGGAAACCCACGCAGACACAGGGAGAACACACCACACTCCTGACAGACAGTCACCAGGAGGAAACCCACGCAGACACAGGGAGAACACACCACACTCCTGACAGACAGTCACCAGGAGGAAACCCACGCAGACACATGGAGAACACACCACACTCCTCACAGACAGTCACCCGGAGGAAACCCACGCAGACACAGGGAGAACACACCACACTCCTCACAGACAGTCACCCAGAGCGGGAATCAAACCCACAACCTCCAGGTCCCTGGAGCTGTGCGACTGCGACACTAACCTGCTGCGCCCCTGTGCTGCTTATAAATATCATACATTATCATATATTAAATTCACTTGATTAATTATATAATTCACTTGAGACTAGCTACTAATATACACAGGTGTAAACACAGCTCATATATGTATTAAAGCTCTACCGGCTTCAAATCTGAGAGGTGAGTTGCTAACCTCTTACAACACATTGAAATACTCATAAACATTCAAAATTCACTCACTGGAAGGCTGAAAGGTTGCTTTCCTTAACCTATTGATCAGTGCTTCCCAGGCAGTGGGCAGCCAGAGAAGCAGGGCCTGGGCAAATATCACTTGTGATGGAAGAGATTTACTGTAAAGCCCAGTGACCAACCTGTTCAAAAATCGATAAAACACGGTGGGCGCTTGCTACGAAAACGCTAGCGTAATGGCCGCGCATCTTCTATTACCTTGAGTGAGTTAGCCAGGGTGAGCTTCTACTGCGGTTCAGTCATAATTTATACCTTTTTCATAAATTGGTGTCTCAGCAGGACTGTAAAAGGAAGTGTGTGCGGGTGTGTATGTGTGTTTGAGAGAGTTTGCTGCAGGCACTGAGTGTACTGGGCCGGTGGCAGTGTAGCGTTTACCATACTGTGAATGTAATTAAATCTAAGAGCTGCTAGTATTTGCTGGCACTGAAAAAGGCCCCCACATCGATCCTCAGACTTGCCCCCATCTGTCTAATTGGATTCTCCATGCAGGGACACATAGAGCAAAGAATGGAAATGCTCTCACTCGCACATCCAAACGTTATCCCTCGCCCCACTCTGCCCACAACTTCTTCCTCATATTATACCTCTCTCTCTCTCTCTCTCTCTCTCTCTCTCTCTCTCTCTCTCTCTCTCTCCATCCCTCTCCCTTGCCCAGGACCAGCAACAAGAGCCAAAGGCATTATTAAAACACAGCACAAAAATAGAAGCAAATAATCCTAGCTGAAAAAGCCTCTCGCAATCAGGCACCCTGTTTTCGCTTCCAGCTAAGCCACAGCAAACTGTACTCAGCCAGAGTTAATAAACCTTTTATTCCAATTGGCCAGTCACAAGCAAAAAGCATGGTCATATTGTCAAATGAAGTGCAGGATATGGATTTAGAATCATATCTTTAGCAAATGTTGAATTTAGAAAAACAACATCTCCAAATTAAAAGAACCAAGATATTCATATAATTACGATTGCTCAAGATTTGTAGTTATTTTATGAACTGGAGTGAGCTCCCATCCACTGGAGGTGCTGTTACACTAAATCTACACAAATTCTGCAAAGTACTCAAAGTAGAAATATAGAAACAGAGCTGTAATCCGATTGGTAGAATGCCACATGGGAGAAAACCCCACCTCTTATTACATTTGGGAGATTAGATCTCGACTTAACATTTTAGAACATGAATTTCAGATACTCAGTTGTATATCATAAATATTGGTTTCATTTCAGGATTTTTAATGCTCTTTGACAAATCTTAAAATTCCTTTTCAAATGGTTTAATTCACATTTTGTTTCATGTTTTCCCCCCACAACATGTGCAGTGGTGTTTTCTCTCTGGAAGATATTTTATTAAATGTTAAGAATACAAGCCATGATTCCAAGACGCCAAACCTTTATTTGATTACAATGCTGCCAGAAACAAAGAGGACAAAAAGAATAAGCGAATTCTGTCCTCTACCTGTTGGGAATGACCCTTGGATAATCACTGTATAAATTGCCATCCAAATAAAAGCCTCTGCAGTTGATGCAGTCACTACGCCCTGGCTGTTGTTTATAGGTTCTCTATAATTGGTCTAAATCTGTCTTTATAATGGAGTAGCTTAGTGTTCTGGACGTTGGGACTACATGATGTTCTCACCTAATAATAACATAGTGATATAATTCCCAACCCTAAGCTCCAATGTTTCCTTCCAATAGTGAGACGCCACTAGGCAAAGGTCCAGATATCGAGTTGCATTATTAGAAGAAAGGAAGAGTGAAAGAAAGAAAGGTAGAAAGGGAAAAGAGGATGAACAGAGGATCAGTCGGTGGCATCCGCACTTAATGTGGATTTATGGGCGCTTATTTTTAAGCTCGTGGGGTGGCTTTGTTTGTGCTTTTTATGTGGCGCAGATGTTGTAGCGCTGGAGTATTTATCAGCTCGCTGCTCCAGGCGCTAAGCCGATATGACTCAGCGAAAAAAAAAAAAAAAAAAAAAAAAACAAGTCCAACACCTCCTCTCTTAGCAAACACACAACAATCCTAGCACTGAATATATTCATCACATTCTCCCTTGTATTACTCAAGTGAATCTGTAACCATTGTCATTGTTGGAAGGGGATCTGAAGTATATGTTGATTCATTGCTGTTATCTGCTTGTATTATGCTTCTTATGCCTGTCCTATGTTATAATACATCTTGTTACTATGTAATAACATATTAACCACATGTAAAAACTACTTAACTATGATAAAATAGTCACTATTATAAACAGATTGCAGTTGTACAGCTTAACTGTTGTTAAAGTGTAGCTACACTTAATATACAATCACAAACAATATTTGCACAAGAAAAAATACTGTTGTTTTATTAATATGTAATACAATGTATTAGAACCATGGAATGTTTTTTTTAATTAATATATGGTTTGTCATAACTCTTATACCACATAACATTATTTTTATTCATTTATTTAATGAAAATCAGATTCCTTAAGGCAATACAATGTGTTACGAACATTGAAGAACACAGTCTTATTCTAATATTTACAACGTAACTAAATATTACTGTAATATGTTACAATATAAATAATAAGAACTCTAAGAGCCAAGCAGATCCTCACACTAAGGCAGAAACCCAGTTCTCTCTCCTTCTCAGTCCTGGCGTTGTGACCCTCTATTAGTTCATTTCGGCCTGTCAGATCTGTCTTTGAAGTGTCTGGCCATGTACGCAGCTCCTCTTCCACCTCTCCTCTGCCTGTCTGGTCATTTTTTGGTCAAGTCATACTGTAATTTCCCCACGTCTGTGGGCATCCAGTCCTAAGTTTGTTCACGGAGCTTTGAGGCCATGTCTTTTAGCTCAGTGGGGTCAGTGCCAGGTTCTCAGTCCACACACGTTTGTGATCCAGTGCCCAGTATGGGTCATCTGTCTCTAGGTGTGTGTGTGTGCATGTGTGATTATGGTATTTAGGGGTGTATTGTTCAGGGGGAAGCGATGGCGGGAAATCGGGGGAGAGGGCTCAGAGGGGGGTGAGCCTGGATGCAGGGGGACGGAAGGGTAGACAATAAAAGCTGTGATTACCGAGGTCCTGATGTGAGAGCATGTGTGTGTGTGTGTGTGTGTTTGTGTGTTAAGAGGGGACATGGTAACCTGCCTGTGAGACTGCAGCAAGCCCCCCCAAGATTGCCTAGCTGAGCAAATGGACTGAGGATGGAGACAATCTCTACTCTGTTAGAGTTTACTGAACTACACTCCAAATGTTTGTAGGCACCCCTTGTATTTAGTGAATTCTACAGTTTTGAGGTGCACCCACTGTGGACACAGAGGTTTGGATGTGCACAGATCTAGACAGAAATGCCTAAAATAACATGAGGAACTTGAGAGAAGTTGTACATGACCCTAAACTCACAATGATCCATGCCTGGTGTTGCCTAGAGGGATATAAAGCCCTAAACACTGAGCTGCTTAGCAGTAAATCTGTATGAAAATCTAGTACCTCTGTGATGAACTGGAGTGGTGTCTGAGATCCAGAAGTAATCATATAACATCAGTACCCAATCTCATTATGTTCTCGTGGCTAAAAGCCATAGAATCCTCACAGCAATGTTCCAAAATTATTACTGCAGGAAAAGCAAGACAAACGCAAATGTGGATCAGACACAGCAGTGCGGGGCTGTGAGTACCATCCAAAAATATACAGGCAACAGTGTCTGGACTTGAAGGACTTGAGCAGAGGTCTTTAAAAAATCTGGACATTGGAGGATTGCAGGATCCAGGCTGGGATTTTAAAATGGCTGGGCAGTATGACGTTATAAATGTCATAGAGCTGTTGTAAAATCCCGGCCTGGAACCTGGATCCAAGGTCCAGATTCGAAGACCTCTGGACTAGTGTATGACCAACAAACTATGACCATAAACTACTGTCGCTGACTTTTCCTTGAGCAAGTAGACCAACAAGTTAAGTGTTAAGCTAAGGCCTCTTTTCCACTGCGGGACTGTACAGTCCCGGAAACAGATGGCATGCTCCCTTCAGGTAAGGGGTGAGAATCTGCCCCAAGTGAAGGAGTTCAAGTATTTTGGGTTCTCGTTCACGAGTGATGGGAAGAGGGATAGTGTGGTTGACCGTAAGTCAGGTGCAGCGTCTGCAGTGATGCGTCACTGTACCACACCGTTGTGGTGAAGAGAGAGCTGAGCCATAAAGCAAAGCTCTCAATTGACCAGTCAGTCTACGTCCCCACTCTCACCTATGGGCATGAGCTCTGGGTAATGACCGAAAGAACAAGATCGCGGATACATGCGGCCAAAATGAGCTTTCTCCGACGGGTCGCTGGGCGTAGTCTCCCTGATCGGGTGAAGAGCTCAGTGACTAGGGAGGAGCTCGGAGTAGAGTCGCTGCTCCTTCACGTTGAGAGGAGTCAGTTGAGGTGGTTCAGGCATCTGATCAGGATGCCTCCTGGACGCCTCCCACTGGAGGTATACCAGGCACGTCCAACTGGAAGGAGGCCCCGGGGTAGACCCAGGACACACTGGAGGGATTATATCTCTCAGCTGGCCTGGGAACTCCTTGGGATCCTCCAGGAGGAATTGGTGGATGTTGCGAGGGACAGAGAGACGTCTGGGCTTCTTTGCTCGCCCTGTTGCCACCGCGACCCTGAAATGGAAAAGCAGAAAAGAAGATGATGATGATGATGATGACTGTACGGTTCTAAGCACGGATGGTAACTTTTCCGTGGCTTTTCCACACGGCCACGGTTCGGTAGGAAGCGCTTACAAAGTGAGTAGACTAGGATCAGCATAGTCAGATCACAGTAGTCAGGGCAACAAATGCATTCTGTGGGAGGGCTTTAATGACATAGGGATCCACTGATTGGTTCTAAGCCTCGTTATTGTTATTCTGCAATACAACATTTTGCAGTTCAGTAAAAAAACATTACCTCTCTATATTTTATTTCAAAACACATTATATAACATGTTTAAAGCTATAACCATACGAGTCTCCATGTTGGCCACAAATCCTACCAGCGTCCTCATTCGGTAAACAGTGTTCAGTATTCACCCAGTGAAACACAATGCACACAAATGAATGAACAACGTTCTAAAACAACCCCTCATAGTTACTCAATTTCTTTAGCTCCTGCTCCTGATTCTGGAAAGAACAGCCTTAAGAACTATTTGGTCGTGCAGTGGAGAAGAGGCCTAAAGTGGTTCTGTGGGAGCCCTTCTAGGGTAAATGGGAGTGAACAATGTACGCAGAACCACAGATGGACTGCAGTCAAAGGATTGTAAAACTACAAAGTGCTCCTGTATGATACGTCTGAAAAGAAAGAAGGAAGTAGTTTGATGATAAATAAGTGGATTTTTTGTGTAACAGTGAAACATTAATAACAATGTTATTCATATTTATTAACAAACCCAGTGCTTCTATTTGAACTGTGATGCACGCCCCAACACACCCAGCTTTCAGCTGAAGGAATCTGACTGTGGGAGGTCTGAGCTCTGTAAGAGTCCATATTTCTAAGAGTGTGTGTGGGTTTGTGTGTGTGTGTATGTGTGCGCACCCTTGCATTTAAGGAAGAAATGAAGGCGGCAGGGTGCTCTGCTTGAAGTATTGCCTTGGTCGCCCTTTATTTTTATTTTTCCCCCTAAACTCCCCTGCTTGTATGTGCACACTGCAATAAAACAATCATTTTCCTGCGCAAGACCCAATCTCAGGCAAACCATTTCAAATCCATCATGTTTCTCTCTCTCTCTCTCTCTCTCTCTCTCTCTCTCTCTCTCTCTCTCTCTCTCTCTCTCTCTCTCATGGAGCAATTTCAGTCATGAGGCACCCCTGCCTGACTCCCTGATGTGGACAAGGTGACCCTGGTGGAGCTCCTCAACCCTTGCTCTGGTCCATGTTTTTTCTTTTTTTTTCCAAGAACGTGCAATTTCCTCCTTCTACACCTCCTCCCCTGACTGCAGACTTACCACTCATCCTTTCCCTCTCTGCACCAACCAGAATTTCAACAGGACCCTTGCTGGATTTCAGGATCATCCCAGAGCCTTTCAGGAATGGATCATTGCTTTAAAACCTTGCATTGGTTGGGGTCTCCTGCTCAGAGACCAGCCCTCAGTTCCCGGCATCTGCTACACGCCACACATCCACTCCACTGCACACTTGGCATCTGTCGCATGGGTGAGTATATGACGCGAATGATTCGGCACAGACATTTACCGAAGGCCTCTGCTGCTACTTCTACAGACTCCAAGGCTACTCTGTCCAAAGATAATCCGGTGACTTCAAAACGGCAACTTCAAAGGAAAAGGACAAATGGAAGTCCTTTCGCAGAAATGTTTTATTTCGTTCATGGTCCATTCATCGTGACTTTTTTACACAATGTAAAATACAGCTGCTGTGTTCAAATGATGCAGTAAATTAAAAATGAACACAGTTGGAGATTATTCTTTTGGACAATTACAATATATAGGGTTTTAGTAGCAAGTCTTGGCTCTGCCCAATGTTTCTTCCATTGACTGAATGTTTCCTTGCCACTCTCAACACTGGCTTTCTCACATAGGGTTATTAATTATTTATTTTCTTCATGTTTTAAATTCTGACGTCTGTGAAACTGCTTTGCGACACTGTGAGGTTTAAAATGCACTATACAAATAAATTTGAGTTAATTGGGATTAAATTAGGTTAGAATAACTATATAAATCCCAAGGGAAATTCACAGCAATACAGCAGCAAGATAAATAAATAAATAAATAAATAAGACATCTTATGAATGTATGGGAAAGCACTTGCAATAGCAATAACACTGATGTTGTGGTGGTGTATTAGAATGTGTTGTGCTGGTATGGGTGGATCAGACACAGCAGTGCTTCATCAGCTCCATCAATGGTCTTCCAACTTCTGAGAGGATAAATAGCAGCCACAGAAAAAGGGAGAATTATCTATTATTTTCAGAATATTTTATTATTATCCGTCTTCTAATGCATATATATCAGCCATTTGCTAAGTCGAGGCTCAGTATTTGATCGGAGAGAATCAGGAGTTTAAATGCTTGAGGTTAAGTGCATGCTCCACTAGAGGGCACTGTCTATCCTTATTCCCCACCTACCCCGTTTTACAGGATCCCAAAATATGGCTTGTCACAACTCTAGCTTGCCTTCCGTCTTTCACTCCTCCCTCCCATTTCATTCAGTAACTAACCCTCTCCATTCCTCCCTCCTCTTCCTCTCTCTCTCTTTTTCTCCCGCTCTCCCAGTCCTTGCCCTTACACCTTTTCGGTTTCCAAATAAAATGTGAGTTCATTTTGTACCCCCAGCAGCAGGCTACCTTTTAAAAAAAAAAAAAAAAAGTGATATGCTGAAAACTCCCAGTCGAATGTGGCTCAGTTTCTGAGCTATAAATCACTGCATACGCTACAAGAAGGAAGATAGCTCCTAGGACACTGCAGCAGGGCTTCTCCATCTCAGTCCTGGGAGTACAGAGCAGTCGGACGTTTGTTCACACTTCTGTTGTTTGGTCTCACTCATGTGCGGAACTTTTTTCCCTAACAGCCAAGCCTTGCTTGACCCCAAACAGCTTTGCTATGGAAATGAAAACTCTGAATTGTCTAGTGTACAGAGTACGAGAGACTGGGGACTGGGAGTCTTAATACACTGTGGCGTATCTCCAGCATCATCTCCGCCTATGCATCTCCTGCAATATCCTAAATCATTCCCGATGCTTCCGTTCTCCACGTATGAAACATTTATGAGCTGTGGCCCACATATGTAATTACTGATCCTGAGCCAGCTCATCGATGCAGCTTCAGCAAATCTACATTGACTGCTAACCCTAGAGGTCCCGCCTCAATGTACGACGCAGAGCCTCTTCAGATAGGATACTGTTTGCTCCAAGTATTGATGAAATACTCCTCCCTGTCCCACTCGCCAGGCCCTGCCAAGGTCCATTAGTGCCCTTAATGGCAAGGAAATGACAGAATGTTAACCTGAGTTGAAGGGGTACTGTACACCGTTAGGAAAGAAACAACAAGAAACAGATGTTCTCAAGTTCCTGTGGTTTGTCTTAGACGGCAACAAGACGAGAGGGAAAGACAAAGGAGATTTCTGCTGCTGTTCTGATATTTCTCCTAGGAGAATGAGCCTAGTGAACTATGCGGATATTTCCAGAGATCTCAGTGAAGGCTCACAATATACAATGCCGTTTGCCATAAATTATGACTCAAATCACACCCGTCTTAATCAAAACAAAAGCTTTTAGCTACACATAGAGGGTTTATCCTTTTTCTGATACGTCTTGGTATTGGTTTGTGTGAGGCACGTCAAAGTGTCACAGTGGAACATGGGTAATTCCCTTCACGAAAGTGTTGTCTGGTGCAGAACGCATCAAGTGCACATAGGGGGCACTCCTGAGCACCGTTCTTGAGGAAAATTAAAGGAGTGAGGCGCCCTATAGCCTCGCACACAGAGGTGGGCATCCACAAATTAGGGATGCAAGGGGGCAAGAGTTATGGGATGAGGGAAATCTCATACTGCAATGCATACGAAATCTTGGTGAAAAGAGAGATGGGAGTGGCTACTCAGTTCACTCATTACTGTCAGGGTGGATCTTACACAACAGAGCTACCGGAGTTTTTAGACTGTCAAGAAAAACCCAGTCCTCTGTGTCCTTACCTTCTAGACCTTCAAAATAGATAATGGGTGAAAGGATAGAAAACACTTTTTTTAGTATTTAGAACTGATTATTAAACGTATAAACCATTTATGGGTAACTTACAGAGAAGGACACACATTCATAACAAATATGGAGGCTGCTACTGTGCAAAAAATGTAATTACAGCTTCCAGAATTGCTTCACTACTGAGTGATCTTTTAGGTCATTTTGTGGATTTGAGCATTGTGTGCCATTCAGCAGCTGACACTTGAACCATATATTTCATCACTAAATGACTCCTCCAGCTCCTCCAGTCTCAAGAAAACCCACAACAAACACATTTTTTGTCAAGATATAATGAAATATTCCCCCACATGTCAATTCGGATGGGAATAATATAACCCTGGGTCATTTTTACTGCTCACTTTACAGTAGGTAAAAGCTTCAGGAATCTTTCCTGAAATTGAATGAAACTGAATGGTTTATTCTGACACCACTGAGATACTCTGTCACTAATGACTTTACCCCACATCCACAGGTAAAAATGAGTCCTGCAGGAATAGGGTTTTAGGGAATAGTAAGGGAATCAGCATGAAGGCTCCTGCATGAGCCATCAGTGAGCATGATTTGAGCGATTACATTTTCAAGTACATTGCTAAAAGTACACACTGCTGTGTACATTGTAGGTTAATTGCATCCATCTCTCCTGAATGATCATGGAACAGCTGCACGTTTTCACAATAGATCTGTTAGGGTCCCACCAAAAAGAGAGTGGAATATTCCACCACATTGACAGCTTTTTTTCTGAGAGTGTAGGCACAACCCAGTTCCATCCAGTTGATCTGAAAACTCCCTTCTGTCTGTTGACAGCTCACAACAACCGGTAACTAGACGTCACCATTGTCCTCTTTCATGGTGTTCATTGTATTTTTGAGCCAATGGCCAGAAGGAGAGGATTTGCATGAGAGGAATATGGAGCGGTCAGTATCTGTCAGCATCCTCTTATCATTATCCAACCTGTCCTTGACCGCCCAGTTAGTCTGACTCTTGTGAAAGCTCGCAGGCTTTGTCAGGAGCCGAGAAGAGCCTGCGTAATTGTCTTTCACAGAGTTCTCTCCGCACCATCACAATGTCAGCGCCGTCTTTTCATAGTTAATTACAATGTGTGCGGGCACGCTGCCATTCCAACACAATAAAACAGTCAAAACACATTAAGCCAAGGCATAAAGAGAGACAATAAACTGTTGCTGATGGTAAGATATCGACTGGTTTACATGCAGTAAATATTGATGCGGATGAAGACGTTTGTGATTGAGGAATTAGAGGACAGCGCTGGCTCTAATGCGGCTGTGAGTCCTAGGGCTAAGTCAAGTCTAAGCTTATTCTTGGATTCTGCTGACTAGAGGTCTGTGGAGTACAGCAGATATAGTGTGCACTTTCTGCTAACTGTGTGAAAAAAAAGGAAAAAAAAAAAAAAAAAAAACGGCAGAAACAGAACCGGTTTGGGTAAAGACCTTGATACACTGCAGGGATGGGTCTGCAGAGCTAGGCTGGCAGTTTCCTCTCCTCTAAAAGTGTAATTGTGTTGTGTGTTAGAAATGGATAATGCCTGTCCACTACACTTTTTCGCACACTGACACGATTTTTCCAGTTATCGTCTTGCTGACTAATTTGGGATTAGCTTCTTGAGAGGCTTTGTTACTGGGAAGCAATGGATTTTCAAGGTTGAATTTGTGGATTGAGCAACCTCACTTCGGGCTCAACTGAGCTGAACTGATGGAGTGCATCCATTTAGTCATTCAGCGTCTTTAACCACTTCATCCATATCAGGGATACCTGGAATCACTGGGAGCAAAGCAGGAAGCATCGTTGACAGGGTGCTAGTCCATCACAGAGCATCCTAAACACATCCAGTCACTCACAACTCACCCAGTCACTCATGTAGACAATTTCACACAGTCAATCCTCCTATAAACATGTGTTTCTGGACTGTGAGAAGAAAACTGAAACCCATGAACACACTAAACTCCTAACCGACAGTAACCAGAGGCAAGCATTAAACCTGGGACCCAAGGAACCTGGGTAAAGCAGTGCCACTATCTGTGCCACAGAGCCACTGTGAATTTTAATTGCTAGGTATTAATACAACAGTTTTAATGCATTATCCTGTTTGAAAGTTTTTGTCACATAAACATCTGTAGCAATCCAGATATGGAAAGGTCAAACTCTGGCTGAAATCTAGCTTGCTGAATGCTCACATCAATGCACCACCTAATAGGTGTGATAATAACTAATAATTAATTTCTTGTAGTCTCCCTGCTTTCCCATGCTCAAGGTATTGATCATATAAAGACTGTGCCTGCTGTTGCTGAATGTGCTTGGTTCACCTTGCTATTTCACTATCAGTAAGCACTATAGCACAGTGGTTGCCAAGCCCTGGTCATAAGAACCCAAATTAAGCCTATTTTTGAAATGGATTTTCCTCCAGGTGCTCTGGTTTCATCCTTTTTATATTTGATGTCAAAGCTTTGTCTTACCGGAATTCTAAGAAGCTGCTTTGTGACAACATCAGTTGTAAAAAGCACTATACAAATAAATTTAATTTGATTTGGACACCTGCTCATCCAACATTGGCAGTTTTACTGGAATATTACTGTGAGTTTGAGTTTGCAAAGGGACAAGAATATTAGTGAGGTCCAGGACGGATTGTGGATGGTTCACTCCAGCATCATGATTCCAGCTCTACTGCTCCACAGCTAGCACCACTTCACCACAACAAGTCATCACCAAATTTGTGTTCTCTCTGTGTCTATGGGGGTTCCCCTCCAGGTGCTCTGGTTTCATGCCACAGTCCAAAAACCTATGGTTAGGTGGACTGGATTGGATTGGACTGGAATGTGTGATTGCCTGTGATGGAATGGCACCCTCTCCAGGGTGTGTTTATACCTGTCTTGTGCCCTGTGATTCTGGGTAGGCTCTGGACCCACTGTGACCCTGAAACCGGATGAAGAAATTACAGCAACTGAATAAGTGAATGAATCAATGAATGAATATTCCGAATAACTTAGGACTTTCTAGAAATACTTAATAACATGCAACTCCCTTATAAATCAATGAGAAACATGCAAATAATTTGTCTTGAAATTCTGATTCTGTCTGTGTGCTTTCAGTGCCTCCATGTGGAGAAATATCAAACTGTTAAATATGACTGAGCCAAGTCCATGGGTTCTGATTACAACACAACTTATACCGTCTCATCTATTCCATGGCAAAGAGGAAATCAGAATCAGACAAGAAAGTTGTTTCCTGGTGGAATATGTTCCAGTAGCTTTGACGTTTCAAAGCAAAGATTCACTGTAAGATTGAGCAGAGTCAGTCTAATACAAGTTGTAGAATGCTTGTTGGAAGAATTCAGGTAAATCCTGCCACGGTATTTGGATTCGCTTCAAGAAAATGGCCTGCTTGTAGTGAAGACAGATTCACCTTCCCCAAATGTGGGAGCTGATTGCACAGCCCCAGCTCTGTTTCTGTTGTGGCGTGGAAATTGAGGCTGTGCCCCAGGCAACCAAAAGCCAGAATGGCTTGTGAAAAGCAGCTGAGCAACATCCCTTCCCATATAATCCTCTGACCGACTGTGTCAGCCGAACAGCTATTGTTCCCTCCATTACAATGCCTACCCCAGCTTTGAATAGGGCTGGTGCTAAGGGTCTGATTTGAACAGCACGGCTGTGCATGCTCAGGCATTCACACATTGTTTGCTTAATGATTTCTGCTGGTTATCTCCAGATTTCAAGGTCTCAGCGACAGCAAACCCAATAATGGCCCCTCCTGGCTGGCTCGCCAGTCAGATCCGACGTCCTTGGCAACTGGCTCCTGAATGTCGTCGAACATCTGTCGCTAGGCGAACGACTGTACCATCTCCTAGGTAACCTCATACCACGCCGCGTCCACATGAATGCACAACAATTACCGCGGCTTGTTTGTAGTCTGCAGACGCAGTCCCTCAACTAAATGCCATGGCTTCAAAACTGCGGCAGAACACAGACACGCATCAGATACCAGACAAGAAAAATGCCAGCCAAAAAGGAGAATACTATTCACTTCAGTCCAGCTCTAGTCGCTCCGCTTAGCATACGTTTTACCAGTTAAGCCACATGGGGTATGGAGATGTTGTGTGTGTGTGTGTTTGTGTGTTAGAGAGACAGAGAAATAGATGCTGTTTCTCTAAAACTGTTATACTTACAGTTTTAGACAGGCCAGGCTATAACATTCCCTCATTTAAGGATCCTTTGGGTAGTGAGATCCATTATATTTTACAGTGTATAATAATAATAATAATATTAATAATAATAATACTGATAGTAAATACACTCACTGACAAAATAAAATGCCCAATGATTGCTGCAAAATTCAGCATGCGGTTATATTTCAGGCAGAGATGAAAATTATTAGATAAAAATGACTAGAACAATTAGACACTGGGTCTTGCTACAACAGCAGATAATATTGCTTTTCCCTCTGCTATATAAAAAAGGCTTTCAGAGGCTTCTTTTGTGTAGCGTTCCACTTGGTGATAGGTTGTTTTAGACATGCCACACTCAGAGACATTCTGACCAGCGGACAGACTTTGAGATGGGTTTGCATCATCAGATGGAGGGAAGCAGGATGGTCATTTCAAGATGGCCGTGCTGACAAAGATGTTATAACGTGTTGGGAGCAGTGATGAGTCATGAACAAGAACCTGGACTGCTACAAACATGGAACTAGTAACAAATCCAGGTTCCTTTGTAATCTAACGGTGGTTTGGTTTGAGTATAGAGGCCTGATAATGAAACATCAATCCTGCCTTTGCTATGGAGCGACACACTGCCCCAGCTGCTGGTGTGATAATCTGGGGAGCCATGGCATACAACAGTCAGTCATTCCCAGGAGTAATTCGAGGGATATTTGCAGCTCTGCGATACAGGACATTGTGTGGCCATGTTACCTGTCAAAGCAGGGCTTCCAAGTTGCAGTTTTCAGAAGGATAAGTGTCCTCCAGATTACAACACTTCCTTGGCCTCTCCAGTCACCAATAGAGCATCGATTGCGCATTTATGGGACCTGGGATGCCAGCTCCTGCAACCTATGAGTGAGTGTGCAGGATCTACAAGCACAGCTGCAATATCAGTGGGCAAAGATGCTGAATCCCTCCAAAACGCTGTATGCCAATCAAGCTCATGATTGGTCAACTTTGCACCCATGATGAAGGTATCTCCATCATTTCACCTGAGCTACAGTAGCTTTTGCACTAGACGCTACATACTGCAAGTGATATTCCCCAATGACATTTCCTGCACTCTCAAGGTCAGCCACTCGAAAGGTTGAACTGTCCTGATATTGCAGACTTGCCTAAATCAGAGGTGCTGAGGTTTTTGTTCTCTTCCCCCACTGGCAGCACCACTGTGGCCCACACCATGGTGAGTCCAGAGCCTGCAGCCAGCTGGCTGCCTTGGCTGATGAGCGGCACGGAGACCGCGGCTCCATCCTGGCTCCGGAAGTTTCTGTGAGGATGATGAATTGCGTGTGCGCATGTGGCGGCCCAGGCGGCACCTGCGGGCTATTCCCCCCGCTTAAGCTGCTTACTAGCCCTCCGTTTGGCCACATTTCCCTTCACCATGTAATTACTTTCCCTTTTTTCTTTCTTCTTTTTTTTCACATAAACGAGCAGAAAAACAGCCACCGATATGTAAAAGAGACTGTGAAGAGCTTCCCCTCCCAAAAAAGAAGAAAAGAATTATCATATAAATTGGCTGTGGTGTTTCTTTGCAGACGCCACTAAAAAAAGGCGAGGCTTCTCACTGTTTGTTACTCTAAATTGTTGTAAAGACAGTTCTGCAGCCCCCAGGGTAGAGAAAAAGTCCATGTTTAGGACTCTTCTTGAAACAATTGTAATCAAATATACACAGTTTCTCTCATTATCTTGAATGTAGTTGATCAGTTAAGATATGTCTAAAGTCAAACGTTTCTTTTTTACTGTTGCCCAAAGGCAAAGACGCTAATGTAACTAACGAGAAAATATAACCTTTAGTCCAAGCTCACACTTTATTAAATTCCCACTTGTTTTTCCAAAGTTGCCCCAAGTAGAAATCCTACAAGGTCTTGTCCACAACTGGCAGCGTTGACAGTGGGTTTTGTGCGTTGGGAGTGCTGAATATAGCAGGGACCTCCGTATTGTGTTCTGACATCTCTGTTCTTCAGTAAAATATAAAAGTAATGTTGGTGGCACCTATCATTGCAAAAAATTGCCTTATGTAAACACAGGCGACAATGCCACACATTTGATATCAAACAAAAAGAGACGAAGGCGCACTCTTTTGATGTTACAAGCCAGGAGTGTCCACAATTTTTACATCTAAACAAATTTTTGAAGACAACATAGCTATATATTTTGCTGATTAGCTTCATTCGTTTGAAAACAATGGCCAGTGTAAGTAGCAATGTGGTGCCAAAATTCGGAATCATTTTAAGTCTGATTTTTGTAGTTTAAAATGACTGAGGCAATGAATATGCCAACTATATTAATCCATTAAATTATTCAATTTTGGTAACCACATTATCCTGTTCAGGGTTCTCTTTTGGAGCCTACCTGAACCATTGGCTAGAACACTTCCTGGACAGGGTAGCAGTCCACCACAGGGCATCACACACTCACACCAACGGGCATTTTGCACAGCCAATCCACCTACCAAAATAGTTTCTGGACTGTGGAGGGAACTGGAGCACCTGGAGGAAACCCACACAGATGGAGGGAGAACACACCAAGCTCTTAATATACAGTGACCCACAGGACAATTGGGGGTGGGGATAGTGAAAAGGCAGTGCTGTATCCTCCCACAACATCTATGGATGAGGTGTCCTTGAGAAAGGCACCTATCTCCCAACTGCTTTTCGAGACTGGGATGAGTGCATGCTGCTCTGGGGATATGGGTGTGTGTGTATGTGTGTGTGTGTGTGGGGGGGTGGGGTGGTATTCATTTGTGAATGTCCAGATGTCCTCACAAAGGATTTGAATATTTCTGATTTCGCAATTTTTTTTAATTAAATAATTTTATTTTACAAACATTTACAGCGGATAGGTATCAGTTTAGTGTTAATTAGCTACAGTAATTATTATTTCAATGGAGGTCCTTACCAGTATAGCAGAACCAAAACTCGTACATATGTAAATTATAAGGGGTTCTACAAAGAAAAGAAAATCCAAATTGGAAAGTTTCAGCTCAGAATGTGGCGATGTGTCTTTGTACTAAAATAACAGCACTTTTTGGAGCAAGGAAGAGATCACGGACATTTTGGACGGTGCATTTTTTTCCCATGGGGTGCAGCATTTGTGTAACACTTCCGTTTGACCTCCGTTTAGAGAAGAAGTGCAGAACAGACGAAGAGAGGAGAAGCACAAGCTACTCGTTTTCCCAACACATCAGGAGATGCAGATCTCAGCGTGATGGGCACATAGTCTCTGTTCTCTGGCAGTTATCAGAAGGAAGGGAGCCTGATGTAAGGCTCCCTGCGATGATAGCCTAAGAACAGAGGTATGGAGATGTGGTTGGTGTGTGTGTATATGTGTGTATGTGTGTATGTGAGAATGTGAAAATGTTGGAGAGCAAGAGAGAGAGAGAGAGAGAGAGAGAGAGGTTGTTCTTTTTTCTTCACTAATGATGTAGAGGCTGCTGGGTAAATGGTGTCCCCCTGCTGTGCAGTCTCTCATACATACACACACTCACACATACACACACACACACACACACGCGCTGTCTTAACACTTCAGAGTGTGAGTTAAACACAAGCTCTGATCCGAGGGAAAGACATATTGTGCTCCACGCTTGCAAGAGAGAGAAGGAGGACCAAGCTGGAAAAAATAGATCTGGCAACATGCTTGTAGTCATCAGCGCATACAACTTGTGTGATAGTGTTCTAAGCGGTACTGAGGTGGATAGAACAGCCCCAGCTCGGGCTCAAGTAACTTGGGGTACGTAATGACGTGCCTTCCCAAAAATAGCTTAAGTAGCAACAATGAAACAAACATAGCAGTATATTGAATAACCTCCAGAAGTGCAGGAGAACGTCTTAGAACACCTAGCATAGGATCTGAAGTGCTGGTGCGAGTGGTGGTGTTAGTGCAAAGCTCCAGGGTCTGGAGGGCTGGCGTTTGGTCCTCAGTCACTGTCTTGGTGGCGTTTGGTGAGTTCTCCCTGTGTCAGGAAGCATATTTGGCCTAATAACTGTGCCTAGGTTACTGCGGATATCAGTTGACCCTAACAGGGCCAAAAGATAGTAGATCACCATCGTAGGACGACTGGCCTGGGCATTTTAATCACCCCAGCTTGTGTCTAGACCAGTCCACAATCACCACAGCTGTATAGAAACACTCTTTGAGGCTGTGTCTCAATATGCACACTACCATACTGAATAGTGTGCCCTAATTTGACATGCCAAGCTGGGTTTCCTAAAAGTAGCACCAAGACAATGATAATGGTAGACCAAGATAAGATAATGGTAGAGTGATCAATAAACTGCTCTCTCTTCTGGTTCACATGATCTTACTCGAGCAATGGAGTACTCAAACATTCATCCTCACTGCAAACTGTTTTCAGGGCCCCTGTCAGTCACAGTTTCTTAGAATTGTCCCCTATATAATGCCCCTGGTCATCTGACATGCAAAGTGACGTAGCAGATACTAGAGTTTTGCTTGATTGTGTTATGTTTGAAAAGTGCGACACCAAAAACAGGCTCATGTGAAACAACCGATTACACATCGGTAAAAAAAGGAAAGACATCTCATATACTCCCAATTAAACACTTCAAAGAAAACTCCCGAGGAATATTTAGAAATTAAGCCTTGATGTTGCTCTATATGGCTTTATTTTATCTGCATTGAAAGGCGTACGCATGAATGAGTGGAGTCCTACTGAGTGGATTCATACATAAAAGCTCAGGTCCAAAAGAAGTATTACAAAATGACTTGTAATAAAATTTTTAACATTAATATTTTGTTTAAAACCAAAAGGAAAGGGGTTCATCACGGCTCCATCGCGGTGCCCTTACTTCCTGCTGTGTATGTTTTAAGATCAGCTTTCATACAGGTGCCGTGACTGTATTAGCACCTGGGCTGATTCAGCACAGCAGGTGGATGGAGATTAATGGCATGCAGTACAATTGGGATTCCAGGTAGTGTGTGTGTGATTGGAGTACTGAGAAAAAGAGAAAGATAGGGGGAAAGACAGAGAGAGAGAGAGAGAGAGAGAGAGAGAGAGAGAGAGAGAGAGAGAGAGGAAAAAAAATGAACTTAAATGGTATTGGCCTGAGCATGACTCAGAATATTTGGAACAGAGAAACGTGGCAGCGCTCTAAATGAAGTAATGAAATATGAAATGAAAAAGGAAGTGAATCAGATGCATGGAGTTCAATTTAATGTATTGCATTTGTGAACAGAAGGCACACCCCAGCGTTTGAAACTAAATACATTAAAGTGCAAATCGAAAAAATAAGTTATGTGGACAGCTTTAAAAATGGTGCTTCAACAAAAACACACTCATGTGAAACAAAGAGGTATATACCAATAGTCACAGGAAAATATCTCTGAACTTACTACTCAATGCTTCAAAGGAAAGGAAAACTCCTGAGCTGTGCGTATGGATTACATCTAAAGACTGCTGTAAGGATTTGACTGTATTCAGCCACAACAGTGTTTGTGAGGTTGGGCACTGGTGTTAGAAATCAGGTCAAACTCAGGTCACTTCTAAACCTTTTGCACGGATTTAAAGGAACCCTTCAGGACTTTTATTGTGCCTTTGGAACAATAACATCTGTTTGTTGTGAAAAAATATGAAAAACATGATTAACCCTTTACATGAAAAGATTTAAATTCAACTTAAATCACATAGTGAATGAAGTGGAAGCAGTTTCGCAAAGGGAGGGTTTTTTCTTTTTCTTTTTTTTTTTTTTTCACGAGGAGGATAGCAGTACCTCATTTCCCCTTAGACAGAAACAGAATCAGCAGTGCAGGAATTAGTGGTGGAGGACAAACCTTGACAGGGCTGCCCAAAGTCACCCATGTTATTCACAGTTTGCCTTTATGTCTTGGTTAAAGTCTCAATAGGAGTCTGATATATGTGTGTCTGTGTGTGTGTGAGAGTGTGTGTGTGTACGTGCTCAGCCTGATAGCTAGCTTTCTCATTAGACTGACCCTGGCATGCTCAAATCATTTTTTTTTTCTTTTCCAGTGTGTGTGTGTGTGAGTGTGTGTTTGGGCGCACAAGGAGGTGAGAATGGTAGCATTTTAAGTAACAGATAAACTGCTTTCTCTGCATTTTGTCAGTCACCCACTCTGTATGAGACAGACCTTAATTAGGTGTAGTTTCCACGCCACATCCTATCACCAATGGCAAAAGTTTCTGGACACTGGCTCGTCCAGCAGTTCTCCTGACTGAAGGGCACTGATACGGACATTGCCAACCTTCGCAGTAGTAGCAGCTTATACAGTAGATTTCTGGAACGTTTCAGTGAGGATTTGATGGCATTCAGACACGTGAGTTCAGGTACAGTTGTAGCTGGATACAAACATTTGGAGATAAGGTGAAGGTGGGAATTTAATGCTATCTGTAGGACAGTGATCCTATAAGTTACTGAAGCATTTCAGCAACACGCTAATGGCCTACGCTAATGTGAAATTCTATCTGCGGTGCTGATGAATAGCTGATGGAATACCCACAGCTGAAATTAAAAATCTCATTTCAGATATCCATTCTCATCAGACATATACTCAGATGATTAGTGGATAGTTTGCAGTTTGCTCAACAGTTTAACAACTACATTTCGGGGGCCGCAACTATCCAAGTGCTTTTGATTGGACTAAAACTGCTAAAACTCTCGATGTCTATGATACATAGCAAACAGGAATTATACAAAAATTCATAACCTTTAAATCTTTATTTTTGTCTAAACTATGCCTCACTTCATTTACAGGTTCTTATATTGGGTTATAATATTCTTATAAACTATTTTATTCATGCAAAATAATAAATTTATAATACACAATAAACACGCTATTTTTTAAATTAATATTAAAATGTTCTTTTGTGAAAGAACAGTTCTAGTTAGAACCAGGAGTTCAGTGTATAACTGATGGCATGGTGAATTGGTTCTTTACATGGTGGAAAAGCTCTTGAGCTTATTGGAGAATGTTCTGAATAGTGTTATGTAGGACAGATATGTTCTGCTGTTGTATAATCCCAGATACCCATAAAGGCACTGTATAGAACCATGTCCAGTACATCAATCAGAAAAGAAGTGTATAGGCTCTTAAAGGTTGTTTTAGAATAGATTTACATGCTTGAAACATTCTTTGCATTGTGAAAGTGTTCTTCAGACTGATTGAGAACTTAATGTATATGGTTCTACGTAGGAAAAAAAAAAAAAAAAAAAACTAAATCAATATCATTGTCTATGAAGCCGGTATTTCTAAGTCTTTATAAATGCGGGTATAACTTGGTAATAATGCTTTGCATGCTTATAAACTCTAATAATGCCTCAAAAGACTTGTATACTTGTAATGAGCTATAATTGTTTATAGATTGTGACTTATACACAAAAATCAAAGCCTTTTAAATGGATAAAGACCTGTTCAAGATAAAATGTCTACATGTAAACAACTGTAAATACATTATACACATTTATAAATGTTTAAAATGCATCACTAAGTGCTTCAACTAAAGTAATTGATGGTTTACATTACTATTTTTTTTATAAACAGAAACATGTATAACATGTTTAGTATCCTTAATATGTATTATGTTGTATTATGCTTTATAATTATGCAGAATTGATTGTTCATTCAAAAGGCTTTTAATGAATAGTGCCACATTTTTATGAACATAGTCCTAAAGTGTAACACTAATGCTAGTATCTACAGTTTTGTAATGCCTTTTAAATTGACTATAACATATAATTAAAGTATTATAAACACAATGTTCTTAGAAAGTGTTAAGAAGTTCTGTACAATACGGAAATAGGGCACATCGTTTCCCCTCTTCTCCAGCTGCAAGGTGTTTTGGAGGGTTTTTGAAGCTGGAATGGAGTGATCCGAGGAAAAGGGGCTGTGAGATTGAGTGAGCTTCTCCCATGCGTGACATTAATAACTGGGAATAGCTGTCAGCGCAGCTGTGATTTATAGCATAATTAATGAACAATTAGGTGACAGATTAACGCTGTCTTATTTGTTTGGTAAAGAAAGTTCTGGAGTTTTCATTTTCATTTTCATGGGGTGCCGCTCACTCAATATGACCATCAGGGCCTAAAAGGCTGGCACATGTGTCAACATCTGGGTTTATAATGCTAATACACACTGGAATAGGCCTCAAGGGAAGATTCAATGGATTCCTTTTACAATGCGGCCCTCATGGCCTCTTAATTTAGTTTTCCAGTGGTCTATTAGGACCTTCATTCTTTAAAAACTGCATAATTGTTATACTGCAGGCTAACATCATATCTGACATCATTTAAAACTACCAGCTGTTCAAAACCTCCAGTAAGATACATTATAATTTAAGGATTTTTTTTTTCACCCTTCTCAAGTAAATTCAAGTAAAACTCACTGTCAAATAAGCTCTGAACATGATTTTTTTTTTTTTGCTGTATATTTACAGCACATATAAATTAAATCATCCTGCAGCTTTTTAGCTCCGCCCTTCCACAAAGAACATTTAGACGATGTTCACAAGTTTAATCCAATACACTTTTGCTTTGATATACAAATCAGAGTATGTTTCCTCACTCTTTGCTAGACCTCAAGTCTGTTTGTGTGCTGGAAAAAGGTCCAGTGTTTATAACCAGCCCTGGCTCTGTAAATGGGGGAAAAAAAAAAAAGGTCTGAGTTTTTCCTCTCTCAACCACAGCTGAAAAATAGCTTCTGGAGGCTTTTGGGTGGTGGGGAGACTTCAGAATGTTGAAAAGCATGAAGAGATGTTGTTCTATTCCTGCACTTGTTTTTGTATGAATTATTAATTTGGAACTGAATCCAAATTCAGGAGACTGCATATCATTTTGCACAAACAGCTCAAATAACAAATGTGTAGTAATTCAATCAGTAAATAAAAAGTTGCAGACAAGTTAAACTTACTAGTAACTATTAATAATAGTAATAATAATAATAAAATATAAGATAACAATACTACTTAACATAAAAGAGAAATACAACCAAAATATAATGAATATATACTTTGGTAGAGGCCTGTTTAGCTGATTTTCATGCTGTGCAGTGTGAGTAATCCATGTGTAGATCCATGAAGGGCAATTTTGTACACATCAGTGTCTGATAAGATTAGCATTAAATATTAACTACATGCAGCATGTTAATTTGATGGAAACTGCTAAAGAAAAAAAAACACTTATTTCATTAAAGCAAAACTAATTAATGCTGTCACTGTATCATGTCTTCTCTTAGGCATTTGCAGACTTTGGCCATAGTGTCTCCAGTCAGCTTCATTCACGTTATTAATCTTCCTTCTGGGAGTTCTAAAGGAAGCCGTTTGAAAGTGGCAGTAATAGCTGGACCTGATTTAGCTCTGTTGTGAAAGGATTAGGCTTTTCTAAAGACACTGAAGCTGAGCACAGGAATGCCATAGCTGCTAATAGCGATGGAGGAGTGGAGGAATGGAGGGGTGGGGGTACTTTCAGCCCTCCTGTTAATGGAACAGAGATTTCTGTTTCAATATAAGCCATTCACCAAGTGAATTCCATCTCATTCATCATTCAGACTCCCACTGGACGCAGTTACCAAACTGCTGCAGCATCCAGAAGCTTCAGAAGCCCCCTTTGTGGACGCAGGAGAAGCAATTAGGAGGAGCGCAATCAGAAGCGAGCTGAAGAAAGGACCCAATCAGCCACAGACAGTGCTATCTTGATGTCAGTTTTACTTTTGTTGTGTTTGCAAAATGGCTTCTCTGGATACACAGACTGCTTGATTGTTTTTGGTGTTACTTTGTCAATCACTGAACAATTTTACTAAAGTGAGGCTACAAAGCTGGGTGTGCGAAGGCTAGCACATGCCTTTTCAGAGATAGACAACAATATTAGCTAGCATTATGCTTTATGCTGAGTTAAGGGCATATGGGTGGAATTCTGCATTCACCTACAGCGAGCAAGGCCAGTTTAAACTTTTATGGACGTTTTGCCATGGATGGTGGGTCATATACGCTTTATCCAGACGATATGGCCAAAGGTCAAGTCTCAAACTGGCAAGCCATGTTTATTTTCTCCTGAAACTGGTTCTAGCATGTTCTCTACTGGTTATTCTAAAGATTAAGGCCTTCAATCCAGCTCCTCAAGACCTTATGAATGGAGAGTTATTTTCTTTATTCTCTAATCTCAAACTATTAGATGTACAAGTATGTTCTTCTTTTTAATTCTATCATTTATTTGTGAGAAAACATTAATCATCAGCAAACAACAGAGAAATTGTTGTCTTTTGACATGACGAAATGAAAGTATTCAAACTTCATCAGTTGTTTCAAAGCATACATCAGACAAATCACTTTGCATCGATTGCAACAAATAATAATCATAAGCAGCTGTGTGTGATCCTTTACCATTTTCCACCAATTTCTTGCTTCAGTCACAGCAATAGTGGCTTGTAGTGAGCAGCATTAATACTTTCACCAGTTTCCAGATGTTCATAATGCAGCACACCCTTCATCACCCATTCTAACCTAATGTTTTTTTCACATCATTTGTCTCAAATTTCCATAGGAAAGACTTTCTCTGTTGTTTGTTACAGATTCAAACACTTGATAACACAATCATCCTTATTCTTCTGACTCAATTCATTTGGCACCAATTTTTCTTCCTTTTGAATCTTTCCTATGGTGTGCAAACAACTGGAAACAGTTTGTTCTGTTACTCCAAGTTGTTCAGCAAATCCTTTCTGCGTTTGACCCCAATCTTCATCAAGTAATGCTTGCAATTACATTTGGATACAATATTATCCCAAGAACAGAACAAACTGATGCTTATGCTTTCGCTGAGCTTTTTCCATGAATTCATAACAAATGCATTGATGAATAAATTCTTCTAACCTGCCATTTTCTAACTACTTGATTTTTAGGTTATAGTTTGGTTGAATAAAATGATAAGTGGGAGAATGTATGAATTTTGAAATTTGATTCTATGTTACACAATAAAATGTTTAACAGTTATTCATATATGTAATAGATACTAGAGAGAGAAACAAAATAATTCCAACAATGGACAGTTTCCACTGAGCATAAGATCTTAACTTTTCAAATTCCTAATTAGAAATTTGGTAGGGGCCTGGAAGTTGTGGGTTCGATTCCTGCTCCAGGTGACTGTCTGTGAGGAGTTGGTGTGTTCTCCCCGTGTTCGCGTGGGTTTCCTCGGGTGCTCCGGTTTCCTCCCACAGTCCAAAAACACACGTTGGTAGGTGGATTGGCGACTTAAAAGTGTCCGTAGGTGTGAGTGAATATGTGAGTGTCTGTGTTGCCCTGTGAAGGACTGGCGCCCCCTCCAGGGTGTATTCCCGCCTTGCGCCCAATGATTCCAGGTAGGCTCTGGACCCACCGCGACCCTGAACTGGATAAGGCTTACATATAATGAATTAATTAAATATATTAATATCTATACTAAATCATGCATGATTTTTGGTGATGGTCAGTGTTATGACATCAAAAATGAACCCCACATTTACATCACTTTTTAGTTACCTTAGCTTCATAGCTTCTAGTTCAAACTTAAGCAAGAATATCAGGAACCAAAATCTTCATGCCTGATGGACTAGATTTGAATCTAAGGTCCACATATCAGCTCATGGTGGTATTATAATTAGTAGCTATTTCTCCATATTTGGTCAGTGGCCAGATGCGTGACCTATTTGGATTCAATATGGCCCCAGCACTACATGAATATTAGCATATAGTGCATGATAATGAGCTTATCTGAGACATAAATCTTCTCTTGCTTTTGTCTCATTGTTGCCTGTGTCAGCCATATCCATATCGAAACAGACTCCTCATTACAGAGTGATCTATAGAAGAACACAATGAAAGCCGGTGGGGTTTGTCTTCTATGGCTGGATCTACAATCAATTGTTCCTCGTGCCATCTCTCAGAGGATTCAATTGATAGCTGGCGTGAAAAAGAACGGAAGAGGACTCTTTAGCCATCATTATTTAGTGAACCTCGACCATTCAAGGACGAGAGAGAGCGAGAGAGTGAGAGACAGAGAGAGAGCGAGAGAGTGAGAGACAGAGAGAGAGAGAGAGAGAGAGAGAGAGAGAGACTCAAAGCCAATATTAATCTTGGATGTAGGGCATTGAGGAGAGTCAGGCGGACATTAAGGCTGATTTGCCAGACTTAACCCTGTGGCTTGATTCTGATTGCGTCCTTCGAGCATTAGGCGACTCTCTTTAAATCCTGTTACTCATTCAGTACGAACAACATTATGCATGCAACATTACACCAGGTCTCTCAGGCACCGTTTTCAGTGGATAAATTATTAGCTTGAAATGTCCAATGCATTCCTGATTCAAAATCAAATCAGCTTGTATTTCCACAGGAACTGAAAACAATCAGACCCTACAGTCCTGCTCTGTGAACCCTTCAGAACATGTGCGTAGTCATACTCATGACTGGTCAAAATATTAGATTCCATTAAAAGATACATTTTATTATTAGTGAGTTGTAGTAGGGAGCGCCCAATGGACACAGGCCATTAAAAGCTTAAATAATCTCAATAGAAATTGAAAAGGCATGCTCTGAAACCCCCCGTACAAGCCTTAGATCACCATATCCAGTGCCAAACATCAAGAAAAGAGGTACAAAGCCCCCTCTGAACCATTTACAGTGAAGGACTATCATTTACAATGATTTGGATCAGTTGGAGTGAAATTTCTGATCCAGAATTAATCATTAAACATCTGTAACCGATCTCACTAATGTTCTCAAGACTGAATGCAATCAAATACTCACAGAAATATTCCGAGAACTAATCTAGAGCTTCCCCAGAATTCCCAGAGTGGTGATTTGGTTACTTGTTGTCTGAATATGAGACTGTGTATCCACTTAGCTGTTAAATATTCCTAGCAGGCTAAGTACAATGGCGCTAGCTACTGCTGCTATGATTGGTTTTACTATGTCATTTTTAGCTAGCTAGTCTGTAGCAAGTTGGCTTAGTTTGACTTTATCTTTGCGCTAACAATCTCAAGTTACTTAAGCTGTAATTAAATTGAGTCAAAGGGCATTTTTACATTTCCTGATCAAGGCTCATATTTTGATAAATTCTATACATTTGGTCCAATAAGATTTGGTTTCAAACTGTAATTTAATAAGTGGACTAAAGGTCCTTGCATTGTTCTGTCGACATTGACGGGCTACATCTTTCCGTACTGAACACTGATTGGTTTGTAGAGGGCAGATTAATTTTTTACTATTTACTACTACTATGTATTTGTGGATCAGGTCAAGTATAGCTCATGTGAGACACAAAACACATACACTGCTTACATTTGCTATGCTTAGCCTACTTTTTGCAGCTCCTTTTCTGCATTTTCACTTCCACCTTAAATTGTGAACTTGTTGCACTGGGAGATTAATGCTGTGTCCCACCTGCACTTTACTTTCTACACTAAGGAGTGCCCTTCTGATAATGATGCAGTATTTTTCATACCATATGTAGTGTTTTAGTGTGCGGTTTGGGACATAGCAGAAGTATAGCAGTGGGAATGACTTTTATTTAGCTTTTATTTATGTTTACTATAATATCACATGGCATCAAACCAAGCTCACTGGTGTGTGAGACCGGAGAGAGGGGATGTTATATTTCCCTCGTGTGTACAACTTTGAATGAATACACTGTGTATCATACGCCATACACTGATGTATACATGACATGAATACATTGATTAATTCATTATCTGTAAGCATATCCAGCTCAGGGTCACGGTGGGTCCAGTGCCTACCTGGAATCATTGGGCGCAAGGTGGGAACACACCCTGGAGGGGGCGCCAGTCCTTCACAGGGCAACACACACACTCACACCTACGGATACTATTGAGTCTCCAATCCACCTACCAACGTGTGTTTGGACTGTGGGAGGAAACTGGAGCACCCAGAGGAAACCCACACAGACACAGGGAGATCACACCACACTCCTCACAGACAGTCACCCGGAGGAAACCCACACAGACACAGGGAGAACACATCACACTCCTCACAGACAGTCAACCGGAGGAAACCCACTCAGACACAGGGAGAACACACCACACTCCTCACAGACAGTCACCCGGAGCAAGAACTGAACCCACAACCTCCAGGTCCTTGGAGCTGTGTGACTGTGACACTACCTGCTTCGCCACTGTGCCGCCCTTGACATGAATAAAGACTGCTAAAAGTTTCCATTAAATGGTATTCACTGGTCACTGATGCAGTTTTCAATTAATGCAGCATTGTTTGGTCATAATCACAAATCTCAAGAGTCTAATGTTAGTCTGTACACTGCTTTTCAGACAAAATAGAAGTATGAAAAACTAACTTGCATAATTATTATGACACGCCATGCACTTTTTTGGAAAAAAAAATATTGTAACCAGGCTGACATGTCGGCAACAGCCTTAAGCCTGGTATGGAACAGTGTTAAGAACCATTTGCTCTTGCAGTGAAAAAGAGGCTTTTGATCCAGGCCAAGATCTATTTGGTCCAGACCGTTGTCTGAGCTAAATGCTTAATTTTCAAACAATGTAACAAACAAATAACTATATTATAAAATAATATTCATTAAAGAAGGAACTAACCTCAGAATTCAGCCGTTCTTAGTTTGAAATACTACACATATATGACCTTCATATTCACTAGCACTTAAAATACATACCACTCGTCTCAAAATAACAGTCTAAGGCTTGATTTCCCAAAAGCAATCACTGCTATATGCTTGCACGATGATCTCTATTAGGCTATAGGCTAAATTGAGTGTCTTTTTGAGCACTTCATATGAGTGATTGTTCCACTGTGAAGCTTTTTTGGGAAATGGGGCCAGACTGAGAAAGGTCTGGATTGATTGCCTGTCTGTCTGCCGAGTTCAGGCTTAACTTTCTTTTGGCTACATTTAGAAAAGGATATCTGTCAGCTTACATACTCAGCTCATGTCTGGTCCTTGCACTGAGAAAGTGCTATTTAATGGGTAGCATCCCCCACCCCAAAAAAAAAAAAAAAAAAAAAAAAAACTTTTTACCACATTAACATGAACATGGGAAACACAAATTAATTTGTGTACGTTTTTAGGAACAGTGCATGGCTTATGACACCACTATTTGTTTCCCAGCAGGTTCAGACAGTACAACATGAAACACCCAGTGACACTCAGGGTCATGGGTTTGAACCCCATTTGGAGCACCCTTGGTCTAAATGTTGTGAAGTGAGCTGGAGACTGTAAAGTAGCCAGCTAGGTCCCCTAAAAATATGGTGGCTGGGAAAAATGGGGTTGGGGTGGAGGGGGGGGGGGGTTGTATATGAACAGTGCTTTCTCCTCCCTCAACATTTATAACTAAAGTGCCCTTGAGCAGTCCACCTGACCCCTTAAATTCTCCTTGGAGCTGTGGTTCTGCTCATTGCCACCTATGGTATGTGTGCTAATATACAGTGTGTATGCCATGGATTGGTTAAATGAGGTGTTCTAATACCCCCAAAGGGAATTAATAACCTTTATTTATACTTCAACCGCGACCTTGAAATGGATACCCATTCTTATAATTTATCCAGTGTTAAAATTTTAAACTCCCTGAGCTGCACAGTCCAAATATGGACAGAAAGCTGCATAGTTTCACTGTATTATGAAGTGTCAAAAACAACCACAAACAAACCCTTTTCAACACCAACCTGGTTTAGCTCCGCCCATTTACATTGAAATGACAGCCATTCAGGATGCTGGCCATTTACACTCATCTTAAAAGCAGAGTAATAATAAATCATGTTTATAATGATGAATTATGGATGTATTTGTCATGTCATAGGTGTAAGTGAATGTAAACTCTTTTAAGTATTTACCAAAAACCTTTTGCCAAAATCATTCTGACATGGACATAAACAAACAAACAAAGGCTTGTAATTAATCGCCCTGAAATGTGATTTTTTTTTTCCCGTACCATCTGTCACAGCTGATCATGTTGTTGCATTTTCTGTCATTAGTCACTGAAGAGTTTTCACAGGAGGAGACACTACCTGTGTGTGCTGGAAATCACACAGTATTTTGTCTTATTTAATCTGTCCTTTTTCAGCAAGTGTTGAAAATTGATACTTCCTTTTCTTTGATATGGGGTTTGTCTGTATGCATTTATTAATTTATTATTGTTATTTTTTAATTAACAACATCTGGATCAGAAAGTAGGATTGTGGCTGGCCTCTTTTCCAATGCATGACCGAATGTTCTTAAGGCTGTTCTCTCTTAAGGCCATTGAGGACCCATTAGCCCGATTACGGTTCTTTTTCCGTTGCTAAATCAGGAGCAGGAAGTGCATGAGGTCTCGTAATAAGCATGCGATAGTATGTTAAATACATGGAGAATTATGAGCTTTTATGATTTTATTTTTTGTACTACTTTCTTGTGTGCTAAAGAGAATGTTCCTATTCATAAGAGAAGTGCATGTTATTGCAGCAAAGTGGGGACAAATTCTCTGTTCATATTCTTGATTTGGGAAGAAACATTGGATAATCTGTTGTCTACAGTGTTCCAATGATATTGTTAGTTAGTTAGTTAGTTATTGTTACACTTATATAGCGTCTTTCTAGATACCCAAGGACGTTTTACAATCCACACTGCTCAGAACGCTCAATTCACACACACTGGCGAGAAGCGGCAGCCATGCGCAAAGCGTACTCTCAACCAGAATCGACCGTCCACCTGGAGGACTGCATCGGGCACTAGGATTTCACCCAGGACAGAGCGCCAATCCATATCTGGGCACACACACATTCACTCACACATACACACTCATTAACTCACAAACCAGGACAGTTATTACAGAAGCCAATTCACCTACCCTCCATGTTTTTGGACTTTGGGAGGAAACCGGAGCCCCCACGCAGACACAGGGAGAACATGGAAACTCCAACCAGATGGGACTTGAACCCAAGATCCCAGCGCTGAGAGGTGAACGTGCTAACCACCAAGCCACCGTGCCCCAATTGTACTGGTTGTCCAAGCAAATCAATTATTTATTCATTCATTATTCTCCAATTCAGGGTCACGGTGGGTCCAGAGCCTACCTGGAATCATTGGGCGCAAGGCGGGAATACACCCTAGAGGGGGCGCCAGTCCTTCACAGGGCAACACACACACACACATTCACTCACACCTACAGACACTTTTGAGTCGCCAATCCACCTACCAACGTGTGTTTTTGGACTGTGGGAGAAAAGCGGAGCACACGGAGGAAACCCTCGCAGACACAGGGAGAACTTACCACACTCCTCACAGACAGTCACCCGGAGGAAACCCACGCGGACACAGGGAGAACACACACACACTCCTCACAGACAGTCACCCGGAGGAAACCCACACAGACACAGGGAGAACACACCACACTCCTCACAGACAGTAACCCGGAGGAAACCCACGCGGACACAGGGAGAACACACACACACTCCTCACAGACAGTCACCCGGAGGAAACCCACGCGGACACAGGGAGAACACACACACACTTCTCACAGACAGTCACCCGGATGAAACCCACACAGACACAGGGAGAACACACGCACACTCCTCACAGACAGTCACCCGGAGGAAACCCACGCGGACACAGGGAGAACACACACACACACACACTCCTCACAGACAGTCACCCGGAGGAAACCCACGCGGACACAGGGAGAACACACACACACTTCTCACAGACAGTCACCCGGATGAAACCCACGCAGACACAGGGAGAACACACACACACACTCCTCACAGACAGTCACCCGGAGGAAACCCACGCAGACACAGGGAGAACACACCACACTCCTCACAGACCATCACCCGGATGAAACCCACACAGACACAGGGAGAATACACCACACTCCTCACAGACAATCACCCGGAGGAAACCCACACAGACACAGGGAAAACACACCACACTCCTCACAGACAGTCACCCGGAGGAAACCCACGCAGACACAGGGAGAACACACCACACACCTCACAGACAGCCACCCGGAGCGGGACTCGAACCCACAACCTCCAGGTCCTTGGAGCTGTGTGACTGCGACACCTACCTGCTGCACCACCGTGCTGCAAATCAAGTTCAATGACCATTAAAAAATAGCAATCTCTGTAATAGTTCAAATAGTTCTAACATTATGGCACTTCTGGACTCTGCACAATAATCTTAACATCACAAGGCTTTGAGGGGGCACAAGCTCTGTTTAGTGGTTACTTGGGGACTTTCTAAAAGAAATCGTGTCAGTGTAGTGGAAAACTCCTTTCATTATATTTACAAGACCTGATTGAAGTCATGTTGCTCCAACATTCTGGGTCAAGAGGTGGTTTCAGTGTTGTGGCTGATTGGTGGGTATGTACTGTGCAGTCACCTCATGAAGGTGGTCCCGAGATCACTGTGACGTGTGAGAAATAATGTTACAGGAAAGTAGTATTTAAAAAGAGGCTTTAGTGTCTATTACCCCTGGCTACCTGTTATGAAGATAAACGTTAGGCTGTTTCAATAAAATAAAAATAAATAAATAATTAAAGAAAGAAACTTTAATAAAGTAATGGGGCCATACTTGAACACGCCATAATGTTACTTTGCCCTGCTATAACAATGCACAGTCCCGTCTGTTCCGGTTGTCTGCATCAGCGATGCATGGCCTGCTTTGGCTCTAATGAAAAAGCTCAATCTTCATAGTAATCTCCCACCTGGCTGAACGGAACGGGTCAGACGTGACCATCCACATTCAAACTGTCTGAGACTGGAGAGTGGTAAATGAGCTCTGGTTTAAAACTATGAGGAGAGCATCCTATACATATCACTGCACCTGGTTACAAACCCACAACACACACCACACTCTTGTTGAAGACACTGAGGCAGTCAGCAGGCTTTCCACTGCACTGGCTGCTAATAATATAAACACTCTCAGCTTTGACAAGCACTTGACGGACACTGGCTCAGGTTTAATTCCAAGCCCCACACCAGTGTTAATTTTGTTAAAGAAAATATTAATTTACAACCTATTTTTCACAACAGAAATATGTGCATTAATTAAAATGATAATTTGAACAGAAGTCAGCTAAATACTGATAATCACACCTTAGTTCTGAGTTCTGATTCTGCAATATGATTGGCTGAGAGAGGTTTCAGGAATGCCAATATTGCACGATACCGGCACCCTGATCAAAGGTCTTCAAGTATTACTCCACAATATAAACGTTAGCCTGTTCCGTTCCCATTCATTCACCTTATTTTAAACGGTTTGGTGCATTTCCAGCAGACATCAGTAAGTTCTGGATCCCCAAAAGTTAATTTCCAGCTGGACCCTCATAATATTAAATACTTCAGCATGAACTGTGACAACATCTGTGGGCATGTCCAGCTAAAGAAGCTCAAGAAAGAGCACAGAGGCTGAAGAGTTACAGTGCAGTGGACCCATTGTCTGTATTCTGAAAACAAAAGAAAATCACAAGAATATAAAACAGTAACATGCTCCATCTGAGCTTTTATTTTTTAATGAGCTCAGCAGTACGGCTCCAAAATACTGACTTTGAACATGTGTGTATTGTATCACTATGGTCTGAATCCATTGTACATTTACATTTAACCATATCCATAACCATATACATTTATTTATGGCTCTGGCTCTGTTCTGGTTCAAACAGGCAGCAGCGACGTAGCTTTGGTTCCCTTCAAAACTTGAGTGAATGCGGGCCGGTTTGCTTTAAAGGACCACAGTTCAAAAATCCTGAATTGAACCTGTCCAAGAGCAGAATTTACTTGGAAAGGGCTAGAAAAAATGTGTGAAGGAATGAGTTGACTTTAATTCTGTTTTTTTTTTTTAAAACCCTCTTTCTTACCAAGTCCTGCCACACGAGGCAGATACTGTTCTGAAATATCCAAAATTATTATCATTGTATGGTTCCAAGGCCATCCCACTAAGCAGCATCTTTGCGACAGAATACAGTCAAAGTTAAAGTAGTTAGTGAAGAGGAGTGGACTCAGAAAAACAGTTTCTTTGAGCGTTTAGGGATCACTCTTATTAACTGTTGGCTAATGATTGATAGAGTTGAAACTCGAGTTGGTTTACAGGCACCTTCTGCAGTGCATTTGCTAATGCTACAATGCTAATTTTAAATAAATGCACAATGCATTTGAAATGAAAAAATGTCCATGTCCCTTCCATAAGAACATTTGGACGTTAACGTGTTTCTTAGTTAGTTTTCTTTGGCCAAATCTAATAATGAAGTAAATAAAATGAGAAAAATAAGTAAAACTAAAGTGAACGTCAGCTACCAATTTTGCCACTGCCCCAAACTGGATGGAGGAGACTCTAGCATGATATCAGACAGCTATAAACATTACAGGCAATAAAGCATACCTAGAACATAGGGTATCCAACCAATAACAGAGAGGTACAGAACACCTGTGCATCACCTGCCCTTCTTTCTGCTCTGGCACACACACTCAGCTCAGGTTGTGCTGCTCAGTGTCCACAGCGAGGGATTCTACTGTAATATATCCATACTGGCCGGCAGCAACTTTCCCCTCACCTTCGGTTCAGACTGGTCAGTTTTATAGTGCGGTCTCCATCCGCTATTAGCCAAGCACTGAATCTCGAAATAATTTTGACATTGCGCTGTTAGGGATGACTCGTTTTAATATGGCTGCTCCAGCGCTGGCTTTTAAACTCGCTTTACGATGAATAAACAAGAATGATGGTCCAGTCAAGGCCGCTAATAAAGGTTATGGATTTCACACTGTTAAATAAGCTAACTCCTTTATTTTTCCACCCTCTTCCTGATAGACTCCTGTGTGTCAATATGTTGCATACAGCGAGCAGGGCACTCAGAAAGGGTCACATTTCTTTCTTAAAATGGCGTTCAGAACTTACTGAAAGGGAAAGGATTTATAATTATAGGCCTTAACGATGAAATTATAGAGTGGCCTTAGCTAAGATTAATAGTCCCAGAGTATATAGAATAATCCCTCTTATACCGCATTCACTCCAGATATATTTAATAGGATTTTGTGGGTCGTGTGTATGTATAAAAGACTACAGTCATGTGAGACCTCCAATACGATTGAGTATTAATAGCTCATATTTGTGTAAAAGAAACATAAGTGGATATATTTATTTTATTATGTTCCCATCGTGGACACAAGGGTTATTTCACTACAGTGTGTCCAGATATAGTAGGGTATGGGCATGAAAATATCAAAAGCATTGTATGTGTTTGCTTTCACACTTTTTCTAAGGAGTTATATCTCACACACACACACACACACACACTATGAGGTCGAGTATAGGGTGCCTAAGATTTGGAGGTCAGTTTTAAAGCTGGTGCCCTCTCACGCCATGTCTCTGATTCCTGATCGATAAATAATTTGAGCATGGCTCTGCTCCATCTCTCCCTCATCCATCATGCCGTACCCATGCTTTACCGCTCGCCGGTCCAAATGAGCTGGAGTCCGCATGAAGAATAGAGACCCCTGCGCCACTTCATCATAACATGCATCACGCTACTGCTTTGATCGAGGAATATGGAGCTGAGAAATATGTGCTCTGATGACGCCCAGCTGTTGGGATTTACTGATCAGGTGGGTGATGGCCCGACAGTTGGAGTGAGATGTGAGGAGTAAGGAAGTGTGTGATTGGTCTGTACTTTAGATGTATGTACAAGTCAAAAGCTAATGTAGCAGAGACTAATAGTCTGCGTGTGCTACCAAAGTTCCAGCCTCCTGGATTCGCAGTTACTACTTAAACTCAAAAATTCAAAAGGTGGGAATCCGTGGAGAGAGGAAATGCCACTCTGGAAGAAGAGGTTGGCCTTGCCCTTAAGCTAGGGAATGCCTGGCAAACTGCCAAACCTGATTGGTGCAATCTCAAGAGACAAACATCCCCAAGAGACAAACAACCTTCTCCTGAGCACCTCCTGCATGACATCACTGGTGAACACATGAGGTTATGACAGACTTGAAGGCCACATTTTTATAGTGCTTTTTCTTCAATGTCATAGCCATACCTCTTTTTTTTGTCCTGGGGTCCTGGGTTTGATCCTTGCCTCAGGTCACTGTCTGTGAAGTGTTTGGTGTGTTATCAGTGTCTGTGTGGCTTTCATCTCAGTGATTGTCTATCTTCTTATAATCTAAAAAGAATTACCCATTCCTGTGAAGGACTGGCGCCCCCTCCAGGGTGTATTCCCGCCTTGCACCCAATGATTCCAGGTAGGCTCTGGACCCACCGCGACCCTGAACTGGATAAGGGTTACAGATAATGAATGAATAAATGAATGAGCCTTGTAGATATTTTACATTAATAGATTTGATACTTAAAACTGATGCTAAAATTAAGAAGTATTACTAAAACAACCATGTCTTTTAAACATATTATAAGGCTTATACTTGCATTAGAAGCTGGCTCACTGGGCTCAGCATGTCATGTTAATGACTTATGACCAAAGCATTTCAGAAATGTAGTGGTGGGTAAAAACTTTGCCTATAACAACAATAATAACTAAAATAAAACAAAACAAAAAACTTGGGTAAAATTAGCTGCGAACAAGTTATAATCCAACAAATCATGAACATTTGACATCAATCTTTACCAGCAGATGTTGATTATGATAGAACCTGGCGGCAAAAAACATCTCCATAGAGTGTTGTTGTCCACCATTTATGTCACACAAATGTGAATAGACATGAATGCAAATTTCACTTTAAGTTGATTTTTCTTGCCACCTGCAGCTGTGGAAATGCATACAAATAGCAGGACATGGTGATGCACAGGATAACTGTGGCTTTATAATCATAAGAGATCATTTTCATGTTTTTTGAGTATAATTTTCCCACAAATGTATTAATTTTTTTCCTGTATTTTCTCTACGTTTATTTTATTGTCTCATATTTTCTATGATCCTTTAGACACTGTTTATTTTTTTTTAACCTCATTCCTTGCCTCCCTCAGTCCTTTCCTCTTACCTGTCCACACCCCATTCCATCGCTTCCCTCTCACTCATTCACCTTCTCCTCTTTCCTCCCTGCAGAAAGTAAGGGGCACTCAAGTGTCTTTATTGCGATGCATGGGGATTGAGAGAGTGAGAGAGAGATAGAGAGAGAGAGAGAGAGAGAGACGCCTCTCAGCACTAAATTAGCTCATTTCGGAGGCAAAACGCCTCTCGGACAATTCCGCCCAATTTTCCCTGACCAAAGTTGACATTTAATTCCTGGGCTGCAGTGGGAGCCTTTCTCCAGGCTTCCAGATTCATTATTCTAAATGGCCTTTACCAAGCGCTCGCTTTGGCAGGGAACTTCACACTTGCGATGAGCTTGTTTTATTGCCGCCGCTGAATTGGTGTAATGGCCTGACTGTGCTCACATCCAAAACAGCTTAGAGTGGAAAGGAGTGCCCAAGGCTTCTCGATCCCAGACCCTCACCTGATTGAGCCGGTCAGTTAGTGACCAGTCTGAAGCCTTTGCAGAGCCACAATTATTCACCCAACATCACTGCCCTCATTTGAGTTCAGTAGTACAACTTGCTATGAGAGTGGAAATGTGATGTATCGGTTAAATGTGGCAATCAACCCTGTATCAGCAAAATGAGACACCGTAATAGCATCATAAGCTACAAAAAAAAATGTATATATATATATATATATATATAATAAACATCCACTGATGTTTGCTTTGAGACTCAATCTCTCCGACTCCTGCTTGTTTAAATAAAGCCGTCAGAGTAAGCCCTAAGTCTTTGAGCCCGTGTTGTGAAAGGGAAAGCCCTGAATACAAACGAGTGAAAATAGTGACGGTGCCAACGAGAAAGTCATTACATGTCTGGGTTTCCATGATGGCGTGATAAGTGACAGGTTGATTGACGGGTGGAACATTGTCAGTATTGACTGCCCGCTGTATCATTGTCTGCAAATCGTATTAATAAGCGCCCGGGGGGCGAGTGCATATTGGAAGCTGGACCGATGCCGGACCGTGGCCAATCTCGCCAGCCTGCCACCGCTGTGGAAGACCGCGATACAGAGCCGGCCTCGTCCTGAAAAGCCAATGACATGCCTGCCAGTCCACATCACACTCACATGCTCGCAATCCTGAGCAGAACGCTATCAGCCAAAGCTGAGCCAAGCAAGGCCGGTCATCTGCAGGAAAGCAGCATTCAGTTGGCTTACAGGAGGGAGGGGAGGTGGTAGATAAGTAGATGGTAGATTGGTAGACGAGGTGGGGAGGGAGGTGAAGGATCGAATGTGTGTGTCAGGGATGTGCCATGAATTGTATTTTTGTCGACATCTCAATATCAGTTTTAGGATATACATATCCTTAAGGTCTGTAATGGCAATGTATCAAATACTCCTGCGTAGTTACAAGAAATGGCTTTTCAGCAGGACTTGCTGAGGGTTCGAGCTCTCTGCACAATGCTATGAAATATTAAATGTCCAAATATTTATGGACAAGTGCCAATCCAACATTTCTAAATTTGTCTAAATGAAGTCTGCATTCACAGAGCTTTACAATAGTTAATGAATTAGCCATGCTTTATTATCAATATGCAGTTGTATAATGACATTTGACTTGCATTTCACTCATCTGTGGTACACACACCTGGAGGTGCAGGCTGCCATCCTCAGGGGCATTTTGAGGTTAGGTCCCTGGCTGAAGGGCACTTCAGCCAAGGATGTTCCTGCCAGTCACGGGGATCGAACCAGCAGCCTTCAGGGACCAATAAGCCTTAGGCCACGGCTGCCATTTACCACCTTAATATTCCACTTATAAAGCACTGGACAGTATTTTAATGATGATAAACATGCTTACCAACATGTCTGTCCCTCCAGCGGCTCATTTACTGCTCACTCATTGTCCCAAGTGATGTGTTGATTGGCCAGAAAGACTTGTCAATCACAAATAAATGCAGACATCCAGCACAAACTAAGATTGTGTAAAATTTCTAAGCTACAGTAGAGCTCTCGGATCTCGGGGTTGTACATTTGATCCATGCCCCAAGTCACTGTCCGTAAAAAGTGTGTGAAGTGTGTTCTCTCAGTGTTTGTGCAGGTTTCCTCCAGGTGCTCAGGTTTCTACCCACAATGCAAAAACAGTGTAAATTTAAAAAAAAAAGAGTGAAATTGAGTGACTGGGTGAATGTTTGAGAGACTGGGTGTGTGTATGATGTCTTTAGATGGACTGACATCCCATCCAATGTGTGTTTTTGATTTGCACCTTGATTCCAGGCTCTGAACACACCATGACCCTGATCAGGGTGAAAAGCTTACAGAAAATGAATGAATGGATGAATTAAGTAATGAACATAGTTCATTTTATGCATTTTATTTTTGCATTTTTATTTATTTATTATATTATTTAGTGCGATAGTGAATAAAGATCAGTCTTTCTACCTGCTCCACATCCAATCAGACAGTCAGAAGCACACCAGTTTAATCATAATTTATCACTCCTCATGTCATTATATATTAAAGTTTATAGATTGTCCAGCTCCACAGTGAGCAGAGCCAGGGCTCTAGCTGTGAACTCGGGATTTAAAAGAACGTGAAATGTTGCTAATACAATGAGGCAGAGTTGGTACAGAAACAGGCAATTAATCTTTCTCCAATTGGAGTAATCCTTTAGAAAAGAAATTGCATTCACCTCAGGGGAGAGCGATGTGCAGAGAAAAAAAAAGAGAGGAGAAACGAGAAGGTGGAATGCAGGAGAAAAGCCCATTGTCTTGATGGAGCATGGGAAGGGGGAGAGGTTATTCCCTGTACAGGTTTTACACAGAAGAACCTGACAGAGAGAGAGAGAGAGAGAGAGAGAGAGAGCAGTTCATCACTGAGAAATAACACCAGCACTATCGTTACACCACTGATGCTGTCATTTATCTCTCATTATCAGTCCATCCATCCATCCATTCATCCAGATAGCATCTTTTTTTCTCCCAACACATAAGCTTTAACTCACAATACAGAACCTGAGATGTCTACTAGAGGGGTACAGATTCCTCCAGCACTGGACTGTGGAGCACTGGAACTACGTCCTCCATAGTGTTACAGCCCCACCCAATACTTCTAGGAAGAGACGTATAAGTTAATGTTTAGGATCCAGAGAGAGAGCTAATGGTGCAAAATTAGAACCTAATTTCAGTAATGAGAGTGTGACCAGATACAATCAAACCTTCACAGCACTGTTCAGATACCTGATGTAAAGCCTTCCAATCAGAATCAGAATATTCACACTGTAAACAGAAAACAATGAGGCAAAATAATATGTGGATTGTGTCTGTAGTCTTTTACATGGTGAAACAAAACACGTGTGAAATAAGACAATTACTGAAGCTTGTGTATGATCTGTGTATGAATAACTCGTCAGATTTTGTCACAAGGACAGAAAAAAGCATTAGATTTGAACACGCTAACAGTTTTCCATTAGATACTATGACAAAAATGCTAATGTGCCTAACAGAGGATAACAGTGTTTTTCACTTCATTGTGCAAGACCTGCTGTGTATGAGATAAATCTATTAATCTTTCCCATCTGTTTACATTACAACCAACCAATGTTGGCTTGATGGCCTTGATTTCAGAAGAAAAGTTGGGTAAAAGAGTGTTTGCAAACCTTTGGCCGCATAGCGAAGCTTTGTAATTCATAAGATAAATGTGCTTTTGAACTTTTTGCAATATTGAATACAATAGAAGAGAACCTTTAGTGGTGGATAATACTGCCAGCGTGAGGGAGAATTTCAGATGCAAAAGCACACTGTCCCGCCGTCTGGAAAGGGCATGCTTCTATTTGTGCTCAGTGGGGAAATTAGTCTGGCGAAATAACAAATGTAATCTAGGAAACGTGTCTGGCAGCCACTGGGAGGGCGAGAGATGAGGTAAAATGCCGATGACATCTTCATGTAATCAGACTGCGAGCGAACGGCCTGCTTGCCGTTTAACATTCACGCTGCTGCCAAAGGACAAGAGCACCTGATATTCAGCGCAAATTGCCTTCTTTCATCCACACACACACACACACACACTCACACTTGCACTGATCAACAGTTGTGCTAAATCCTCTGCACCACACATCATGCTTGAAATTCTGTTCAACACACACACACAAGACTGCATAACATCACCCGGTGTAACACATGGCTAGCTTTATTACACATATATACATACACACTCACTGTGAGTCCAGAGCCCACCCAGAATGCACTGTCTTGTATTGTATTGTATGGACATTGTTTTGTATTTTCTTAACCATGTCTTTTGCACTTTAATGCGTGTGCACTATGTTTGCACTAGTTGCACTTTAATGTTGTGTATTGTTTTATGTAGCACCTTGGTCCTGGAGGAACACTGTTTCGTTTCACTGTGTACTGTAAACACTGTATACTGCTGAAATGACAATAAACTTCTTGAACTTGAACTTGAACCATTGGGTACAAGTGAGGAACACACCCTGGGAAGGACAGAAGTCCACCACAGGGCAGAAACAATGGCAATGCTTTGCAGAAACAGTGCTGTGAACAACCCCCACCCCAACAACACCCCCACAACTTTAACCCTTCACTCAACCAACCTCCACTTGGACTGTTGGTTGGAGAAGAAACCAAGCAGAAAAATGGGAGGGTCTGGAAGTTTTCTGTTGACTTGTTGGTGGTTGTAATCAAACACTCTCAGATAATAAATTCCTGCCAGTGGTGACTGAAATCTGATACTGCTGTGTGTCTCATACAAATTGGTCACTTGAGGCTCAGTATATGTGTTCAGAACCAAGGCTTGGAAAGTTTGAGACCAAAACCCAGGGTGCCTTATAAGCGGAGGTGATGAATTGTGTGGTATACGCAGCTGGTGGCCTGAAGAAAATTGAATCCACAGTGGAGTCAAACATTTGAATGCACGGAATAGTGACTGTCAAACAGAGATATACAGAGAATACAGCCTGCTACTCTCCAATCAGAGACGGGGGAGAGAGCGAAAGAGAGAGAGAGAGAGAGAGAGGGAGGGAGAGAGAGGCCAACACATTATCATAATAGCAATGTAACAGCTTCCATAAAGCAAATGGTGGACTGATATGATGCTGTGATGGCGCAGTGTGTGCTCTGGAGGAGCACAGGCAGATATGAAGATAAACGAGAGGGAAAGAGAGAGAGAGAGAGAGAGAGAGAGAGAAAATGAATTGGAATATAAGTCACACATCACATACTATGTGTCTAACTGTCACTGTGATTAAACCCAACAATAATAAACACTTGATCCCAACTGAGTTCTAAATGAGCCTGTGCATTCACTAAGAAGACACGATCCAAAACCATAGGAACCCCTGTGCCTCTTTTATACAGCGATAGACAACTAATGAAAAGTGAATGCAAAGTAAAGTCCAGAGTGGTGACACAGGGCTACTCTGGAGAGACGGAGCACCATCCAACACCCTTGGAATGTGCTGGTAGTGTTTATGACCCAGAGCCAATCATCCAACATCTGGACTTGATTTCAATATATTCTTGCAGCTGCCATCAGATCCTCACAGCAGTGTTATGACATGTAGCGTATAGCCTTTCTACAAGAGCAAATGCTGTTACAGCAGCTCTGTACAGGTTGATTCATGTCAGGTACGTCCAAGCGATAGATAGTGTCACTGCCACCCAGCTCCAGGGTTCAATCCCATCCTCAGGTCACTGTCTGTGAGGTAGGGTCTGGTAGGTGGATTGGCGGTGAGAAATTGTGCACAGTGGTGTAAGTCTTTTAGAAAAAGAATGAATGAATGAACGAATGGTTTGAGATTCACTGTATAAATGATTAACCCTCATGTCAGAGTGTGGTAATGTTAAATTCCTGGTTTGCAAGGATTCAAACGTTTTTACCCAAAGGTCTTTTACAAATACAAGACATTTCATTGCATTATGTGCAGCACAACCTGACAGACAACGTCCTGAGTTTCAAATTTACATGTGCGGAATGGATCATTTCCTACAAGTCCAGGGATTTTGTGGTGCTGTGGCTGTGATATCCCTGTAGTGGGAGAGTTTGGATTATTCTGCTCGTGAGAAGAAAGTTTTATGGTTACAGCCAACAGGGAGACATGCTCCGGGGGCATACATTTTTCTCTTTTTTTCTCTCTTTCTCTTTTTTTTGGGAATAGAATTGTAAAATGGAACCTTTTTCATCATGGAGCCTGAGTAGATCTGTCCATTTTACAGCGTGAAATGCAGTTGCAAATTATTCTGCTCAAGCTGTTGGGTAATGGGTTGTCCTACTGCTAATGCAATTGCATCTTCACTGAATCCCGTCTGAAATCAGTTGAGTGCTGAAAAAACAAAGCCATATTTTTTCCATGTTTGGGTGACAGCTGCTTTATTTCCACACATCTGATACCTGAGTGCTCTGTCAATATAAATTGTTTAATACGAATAATGCACCTCAACAAAAGCTTTGAAGCACTGCATTTGCCATCACTTGTCCATGAGATCACTATTTAGCCGTACTGTTAATGATCATAACATCTGGCACCGTTACATTCTCAGCACTGATAATATCACTTTTTTATACCTGTTGACATGAAAAAAATGAGTGAATGGTTTGATGAAATATTAATAAGCTCATTTGTAATCAGTCAACCTTATCGTAGCAACAGTTCATAAGGAAACAGGGTAGCGTATTAATATGTCGTGTATTAGCCTGCCAAACTCACACTTTTAAGGTTAGTACATAGAATATACTGTATAGTATTAGTGTGTAGTACAGAGTTGGAATGCAGCCCTAATAAGTCAGCATTAGCATTAGCATTTGCATGTCATACCAAGCTGCAGAGCTGTCTACCATTTTTTTTTTTTTCAAAAGCTGACACTCAAATATCTCTCTCCACACTACGTATTGCATAGTGTAGGTCATAAAATAACTGTTTCTGCACTAAAATAATGCATTACATTAATTAGTTTACTGTCTGAGTGTTGTAGCATTAGTTTTATAATCTTTGAAGTGCACTATGTAGTTACTACAGCACTATTTGGGGTAGAGCCAATATTTTCCATTTGTAAGAAGCTCCTCCCTTTCTGTTTCCCATTGGACTGAGGGACAATAGTGTCCATCATTACCATACTCAAAAATGGACCAGTTCTAACTATGCACTGTGAATGTTTTATATACTCAACTTTGACATTTGTAACTCTACTACAGACTATATTCTCAATCACTAGTTAAAATTAGTCTTAAGTGACAAAAAACGTTTATTGACAACACGTTTTTCACAATAAAAACTAGGTGAGATAAAAAATAAATAAAAATAATAATAAAAAGTGAGAACTATGATGAAATATTTAGTTTTGCACTTTTCAAAAATAAATAAAAACCAAAATGTGAAAGACTGATAAATGTCTGATTTGGAAAGAGAAATCACAAAGAGACCTTGTGGAATAGAGGAGTCAACTCCCAATGAATAGATGATTCAAGCGTCTGGAAGTCACTCATATCAACAGTTTGCCAGTGATTCATAGAGTAGAAACTCTTGGACTCAAATCTGCCTTGAATTTAAAAAGCCAATGTTAAATAAATGCAAAATGTATTTATGAAATTAAGCACCATTCCATAATAGTGTGTGGTCATGTGTTTAAATGTAACATAAGATTCAAGTTATTGTTTATCAAAGTTAAAAATAAATAATATAGAATTTTTAGAATATAAAATGTATAACTCAAATTAGGTTATTTTCTAATTTTTGAACATTTCTGAATAGACTACAACTAGACTACAATGGTCTTAGCTTTCATTTTTAGTTTTTAAATATTACTGGGAATCCATCCCAAACTGCCAGCTGTAAACCTTGGTGGTGGTGTAACAATCTTAATGGATATAATGGAGCCTAGGACTCAAACTTAATCATTCAACATCAGTTATATTGTGTTAGCTAAAGTCAATTAAAACTGCATAGGAATGTTCCAGCATATAGTGTACAGTCTCCTCAGAACACTACAGACTGTTACTGCAGTCAAGGGGACAACATCCTTCATGCCCTTCATGTCAGAAGACATGTTGGGTGAGCAGATGTTCTCAAAGATTTGGACACATACTGTATACAATTAGCATGCAGGTCATGTTAGCTTTCTGTAATGACAGCAAACTCTCAATTAAGCTGTTTGGTTGAACTTCAAATGAATTAGTGTGTCAGCAGGGAGATGGACTTGCCCTTGCTCTAAACTTCAGAGCGGATATAAATGTGTGAAAAATAGGAACTGGGGAACAGAAAGCAAGACTTTGATATTGTTACGGTTGAAGCTATCAGCTGGAGAGATGACAGAAGGCATGAAGAGGGGGGAAGAGGTCGCTACTGGAAGCACAGCCCTGGGTCAGAGTTACAGCTCACCGGAGGAATATTAAACACACTGTCTACTTGGTATTCATCTCCCCACAGACAAACAATACAAAAATAGAAAGGACCTCATTTTTGCAATCATAGCGAAGCATCAGTGTGAACTGAACTTTGACTGCAGTAGATATAACAGCAGTGTGGCTGAATAGATCTGAGAAATACTCAACATCCAAAATTTCGTTATTTATTGTAAACACACAGCTACTTACATATGCATTCATGCATGTTTAGCAGGGTGACAGTTCTCCACAAGGGGGCGACATATACATGCAACACACTCCAAAATAATTTGGGATAGAAGGAATTTCAGAAAAGAAATATCAGGCTAGTAAATGACTGACATCGACTGTGAAGCAACAGATGAGCGATTGTCACTGACATCACATCTACAAGATGGACCAACAACGTAGGTGTATCTTATAGAGTAGCTCTCCTTGTCAGAAAATGTGAGATTTGGGGAGCGAGTGATGTGTCCATGGAAAAGTGAAGCCAAAGCTGAATCCCAAATGTGAGTCTACACCCTTCATATGGCACAGTATCAGTCATAAAGTAAAAGTTTTTGCAGTCATATAGTGCATTGTATGTCAAAAATAATTTCCCCCTGACAAGATTTCCTGTCACATTTGTGTCTATTCACTGTTTGGGTGCAGTTTTTTTAGATGTTTTATCTGTGGTGTGCACTATAGGGAGCATGGTGCTATTTGGGTCCTTTACTGACTGACAAACACGAACAGAGCTCTGTTTAAAACATGACATGGATAAATAGGTCAGTGATCAATGCTTATATTTTTATTCTTTTAAAATGTTAAGGAATGACTACAAATGTTGAGAAAAAAAAAAAACACATTAATTATCAGCTTTTATTTGGGTTGTGTTTGAATAATGAGCAGGACCCCAATATGACGGCTACTAAACACAGTGACATCACCTGCAACCCATGAATATAGTCAGTTTAGTGGATAAACTTTGGGTGGCACGGTGGCTTAGTTGTTAGCACGTTAGCCTCCCAGGATCTTGGGTTCAAGTCCCATCTGGGTGGAGTTTCCATGTTCTCCCTGTGTCTGCGTGGGTTTCCTCCGGGGGCTCCGGTTTCCTCCCACAGTCCAAAAACATGGAGGGTAGGTGAATTGGCTTCTGTCTAATAACTGTCCTGGTTTGTGAGTGAATGAGTGTGTATGTAAATGAATGTTTGTATGTGTGAATGAATGAGTGTGAGCCCAGATATGGATTGGTGCTCTGTCCTGGGTGAAATCCTAGTGCCCGATGCAGTCCTCCAGGTGGACGGTCGTTCCTGGTCGAGAGTACGCTGTGCATCCTTGGGTGTCTAGAAAGGTGTTATATAAGTGTAACAATAGATAGATAGATAACATGGAAACAAAGGCTGACTGGCTCATTATATTAGCTTTGGAAAATATTAGCTTTGGAATTACACTGATCCCCAACTATCTATACACACTGAATGGGACCTGGTGATATTCCAGCAGTATTTTATTAGTTTACAGCCTTGTGACCTTGTTCTTTCCCAAAGGCTGCTGTTGTATGAGTCCAAGGCAGGGGTGCGAGACACCAGTCCTGGAAGGTCACAGCTCTGCATGCTTAAGATTTAACACACCTGGTTCAGCTTATTACCAAACCTTCATGGGCTCTGCTTGGTGTGTTAAATCAGCAGAGAACTCAAGGGCCAGAGTCTTTTACCTCAGGTCTCAAGCCGAGTGCTCTTTGTTTGGAAGCAATCACTTACACACTGTAAACAAACATTTGCATGCAACATCAAAAAAGCACTCATCCTGGCATACATATTCATCATAATCATCATACAGCGCTAGTTTCATTTAATCTTACAGGCTCAAACTCCTTTCTGACTTATGTCTTTATACGTGTGTAAATGTGTTTTTCTTTTGCATAATTCCGGTCGAACATTACTTTCAATAAGCAGAGGCTTTATGCAACATCTGGATGAGGTAGAAAACAGTGAATTACCAGAGGAGAGCATGGCACAATCTTATACGTGATATGTAAAAAGCACATTAAATGTGGCCAGGATAATATAGCATTTTTTTAATTAAATTAAGTGTATTCACAGGTTCCGGCTCCTATTTTCTGAAGTAAAAAAAAAGAAGGTTCTACTTTTCTAAGCCATTGCACTTTACATCTGAATATTTATGTGATAATCTCTCGCTCATATTCATTATCAAACTCTCTCACTCTATCCAACTCTCTCAAACACAGTATCAAACTTAACCCCCACACACACATGCTACTAAACCTCTCAAACACCATCCTGCTCTCTTTAACACACTATCAATCAATTTCTATCTCTCTTACACACACATTATCTAACCTCAAACACTCACTATAAAAACTCTTACACACACCATCATACTCTCTCACGCTCACCATCAAATGTAAAAATAAACTAGGGCTGCTTTACCTGCATTATCCCGGATGGCTATCCTTAGCGGACATGTGAGAAATTAATTAAAACTTAAAGTGAATGGTGTCTTTATAGTGAATATGATTAGAATCCGTCATGACAAAAACATAACACATATATTTTGAAGGAGCACCTTGATTTTTAGGTGATTTTTCAAACTGGATTACTCCCAGAGGCTTCACAGCACCGCGATGAGGGTGCTATTTTTAGAAAGAGTAGGATCTGCGCTTTCTAACGGTATATGGAGCTCACAGACACATTCAGACATTCAGGAATTATAAAGCTGATTACATAAGTTGTGCTTTTTATCCCGCAAAATGCGAGGCTCGGGTTCCTCACTGTACTCACTGTTATTTAGGTGTTAATGAAATCAAAGCATCACAAGGATCAAACAGCACAGCATAACTCTCCCCTGGTTATACAGCCCTGATGAGAGTTTCTTTAATGGAAAATGAGCCACAGCTCAGTTCAGCGAAGGACCACAGGAGTGAGCAGTGAGGAGCAGAAGCTCTGGATTTTAGCCGTTTTCACTGTTTTCTTTCTTTCAGTGCTCTTATTTATCTGCACTTCTTGTGTCGGTTTGTCTCTGTTTACCCTTGTCTTTGTGATCTAACAAACAGGTCAAGCGCTGTGATTGGAGAGACTCCGACAAGGGGGCGGGGCAACTCAAGATTCAGCACAAAATCAGAGCAGCACATTTTGTCCCATGATTTCTGATTTATTGTGCAGCCTAAAATAAAATAACAGTCTGTGGGCTTTTGTTAATGAGTAAATCCACACAGAAATGGATATTTTTCCACTATATTTCTCCTTTAAAACTTGTGTATTCAATTTAATAATCACTACAGTAGCTTTACTAATGCTTGAGTAGGCCATGTTAAAATGTTATAAACATGGCTTATAACATCACACCATTTGGAATAACTCTGAACAGGGCTTTTAACCAGCTACACAAACTTCAACAGACAAGTTACGAGAGGTCAAAAGGCCTGGGAAACATACATCCTCCTTGCAGGACCCATTAAATTAGGAGGGTCTGGTTTTTCATGTCATGCCAAATCTTCTCTCTTCTCTCTCTCTCTCTCTCTCTCTCTCTCTCTCTCTCTCTCTCTCTCTCTCTCTCTCCCTCCCATGGTTGTAGTGATTACCCCCTGCCCCATCTATTCATAGCTGTGGTCATTTTAATTACTGTGAGCTGACACTGGCTAAATGAGATGGGTCTCTTCGCTCACCCTCTCTCTCGTTCACACTCACTCTCACACACACACACACACACACACACTACGGTACTGCAGCAAAGTTGTGCTCTCTAATGGACTAAATGGCATGGCATCCAGACTAGGCGCCTCTGCCGGACAGTAATTAACACAGTGTAAGACATTTGGGGTGGGCTGTAGCAAGGGGGCTGCCATCTTGGGAGCACCGCTGCTTAAAAGATAATGATATGGAGCTTTAGCCCATGATTAATGAATCTCTCAGGATGCTAAATGACCTGTGTCAAAAGCTAGAGGTACATTTGAATACTGAATATTTAAACTGAGGAAGACTCATGGGCCTTTTCTTTTTCTTTTTTCCCCTTCTTCTTCTTCTTCTTCTATGTTTTGGCCCCAATTGTGATGACATTATTTGTAATAAGAAAAGTTGAGATTTCAGGGATTGATGGCATGTTTATGTTATCGGCTGGTTGTATATCATTTCTGCAAGGCAAAATGGTACAAGGCTACATTTCTATGTTGTCTGCTTTTGATGTGGTCTTCAGGAGCTGAACTAAAGGCCTTGGATGATAACTATATACGTAACAAAGAGGTGACAGTGAAATAAATCAATCAGATTTGGGACTACAAGAAAATGAGATTGCGAGAGACCTCTACATAAATAAATAAACACATAAATAAATGTAAAACTTCATTTATTCTCCATTATTTAAGCTCCTCTTAAATTTGTCATTCTACAATTATAAGCTGTAGTCCAGCTGTGGCTGTGCACACTTTATTAGCCTTCTTTCACCATGCTCTTCGATGGTGAGGACCCCCACCAAAATGTATGTATGACTTGGCTGGTGGATCTTTCTCAGCGCTGTAGTGGCACTGACGTGATGGTGGTGTGTTAGTTTGTGTTGTGCTGGTGAATGTGGATCAGACACAGCAGTGTTGCTAGAGTTTTTAAAGTCCCCAATGTCACGGATGGACTGAGAATAGTCCACCAAACAAAGACAAAACAGCTTAAATATTGCAAAAATACAATATATAAAACAAAGCTTTCTTGGTGGGTTTCTACACATTGCTTTGATACATTGCACACAGACTTGATCTAAAAAGTGATCAAACAACTAATCAGTTTTCATGGTGTACTGTAGCTAATAAAGGACATAACAGTGTATGCTTTAAAGTCTTAAGAAAACAATGCAGTGTTTTGGATGCAGGCTTGAACTTGCAGAAAATGACTTGTGAACATCTCTGCACATGAACCTGTGCCTTAATGTCTAGAAAAAGTTACAGCAGTTAAAATAAACACTCAGTTCGAAATTAAACTGTTTATCTGTTATAGGTCCAGGTCTGGACAGGAGATCATCTGCGTCCGGACAGTAGAAGAGCTACTGTATCTGACTTTTCAAACAATGTAGAACAATGAGGTAGATGTGTGTAATAGAGTGGACAGTAGAGTGGACAGTGTAGATTTACAAAGTCCATAAAATTCATCCACGGCTTCGGACCAAGCTCCTCTGTTGGTAAGTCATTATATAAAATATACACATCAGGATCGAGTCAGGTCTGTGCAGTTTTAATTTAGAAGGTTTTTTTGTTGTTGTTCTAAAAGAGGTTGTTTTTCCAACTGTGTCCTGATTTCATTTTTTTTTTCCAGAGGATTGCATGCCTAAATGAAACACAAATGCATTCTGTAGAATATTCATGAACACTGCAGGGGGTCGAGCAGCAGCACACCCCACTTTTCTTCAGGGTTTTTCCTTCACTTTGTCAGTCTACTTCTTTCTGTCTTGGCTTTCCGTTTTCTCACTCTGTTCTTTCACAAGTGTGCTGTCAGTAGGGCCATTAGAAGCTGTTTAAGTTGTCATCTCTCTCTCTCTCTCTCTCTCTCTCTCTCTCTCTCTCTCTCTCTCTCTCTCTCTCTCTTCTGTCGGTCATATCTTTGATAGAATTAATATGATACAGACCAGAAAAATCACTGATACCCCTTTTAAATATGACCAGCTCAATGCTTACTTATTCCCCCTCTCTCTCTCTCTCTCTCTCTCTCTCTCTCTCTCTCTCTCTCTCTCTCTCTCTCTCTCTCTCTCTCTCTCTCTCTCTCTCTCTCTCTCTCTCTCTCTCCCTCTCTTTCTCACACACACACACAAACCTCAATTTAAATTAATTTAAAATCAAATTGTAATTCCATTAAAGACTGCATGCTACTGCTGACATGACAAAAGTACAATAATTTAAAAGTGCAATTTTTGACAGTTTATAACATTCATGCATTCATTCATTATCTGTAACCCTTATCCAATTCAGGGTCGCGGTGGGTCCATAGCCTACCTGGAATCATTGGGCGCAAGGCGGGGAATACACCCTGGAGGGGGCGCCAGTCCTTCACAGGGCAACACAGACACACACACACTCACACACATTCACTCACACACTCACACCAACGGACACTTTTGAGTCGCCAATCCACCTACCAACGTGTGTTTTTGGACTGTGGGAGGAAACCGGAGCACCCGGAGGAAACCCACGCGGAAACAGGGAGAACACACCACACTCCTCACAGACAGTCACCCGGAGGAAACCAATGCGGAAACAGGGAGAACACACCACACTCCTCACAGACAGTCACCCGGAGGAAACCCACACAGACACAGGGAGAACACACCACACTCCTCACAGACAGTCACCCGGAGGAAACCCACGCAGACACAGGGAGAACACACCACACTCCTCACAGACAGTCACCCGGAGGAAACCCACGCAGACACAGGGAGAACACACCAACTCCTCACAGACAGTCACCCGGAGGAAACCCACGCAGACACAGAGAGAACACACCACACTCCTCACAGACAGTCACCCGGAGGAAACCAATGCGGAAACAGGGAGAACACACCACACTCCTCACAGACAGTCACCCGGAGGAAACCCACACAGACACAGGGAGAACACACCACACTCCTCACAGACAGTCACCCGGAGGAAACCCACGCAGACACAGGGAGAACACACCAACTCCTCACAGACAGTCACCCGGAGGAAACCCACGCAGACACAGAGAGAACACACCACACTCTTCACAGTCACCTGGAGCGGGAATCGAACCCACAACCTCCAGGCCCCTGGAGCTGTGCAACTGTATGATACTGTATATTATTGAACATAAACCAAATCAAATAATTGATTACTATAATAATTATAGGTTAAACACTTAATCTTATATTTGATATTATACATGAAATTTGTATGCTATATTAATATATTTTACACTAAGTTTATAAATATATGTATGCATGCCGTGATGTAATTAGTATGGTACGGACCATAGAGCAACCCCACTCCTCACACTCCCATGAAAATTACCCTCACTGTCTGTAAGGAAAAACACAGTGTAATTGGAATATTACTCTATTTAAACCCTTGATGTTGCTGATGTAAAGTGTGTTATCATGTTGGCTTTGGGCCCTGTTCTGTTGATGTATCACACTGGAAATTACTTTTCAGCATTTGGTGCAGCACAGTGGATAACGTTACTGGCCTTCAAAACTCGCATTGAGTTCAGCTTTGGTGAAATATGACACACAAATTTGTGTCTCCGACCAAAAGCGCCACTACTCTGTCTTTGTGACCTCTGACGCACTATTACATGATCATTCCCTGGTCAGTCAAACGATTCCCCTCCATTGGAATACCTCCCAGTCAATGGCGATTTGTGTTTGGGCCAGTTGCGACAGGTTTAACCCTTTATGTTCAAAGAGGACCATGTTAGGGACTTGCTGACTTGAGCTTTTTGTTTTATGGACTATTGTGTTTTGTGTTTGATGTGTGTAAATTGAGAATGTGTGTGAAATCTGTAAACACTGGGTGATACCCTCAAGGATACATATTTATTATATTCAATTATGGAACATAACTGTACCTTATTCTATAATAATTGTAGATTTTACAATTGTGTTGATTTCATACGCCCCATTTCATCTACAGGACTTATATTCTTCCATTACGCATAGTTATATAATGAAATGATATACTAATATTTTTTTATTGATTATGAGCTGTGTGTGATGCTTTGTGCATCTAGTGCATGGACAGATACGTTGGGCCCTTCACATTTGAAAGTAAAGCTAACAAAACTCATCTCTGGGAACTAATTTTCATTGCTGTTGCTGGAGGATCAGTGCTCTTCAGATGTGAAACTCCTGACCCAATATAGAGGACTGTTTACAGTGCAGATTCCCACCCACGTTTTTAGCCACGCCCATTTCACCAGGTGACGTGAAATGCAAAAAGCAATCAATGCACTTTTGAATCTCCAGTGTTTCTGATGTGATACACTTAAGAAATGTATCCCAGGGTGGAGCTTTCCAGCTGCATGCAATCACAGAAGGGTGGGTGGATAATGGGGTGGAGTCTAAATGGCATAATCAAAGATGTGCAGGTAGTGAATGAAGGTGAAATTACATTGACTCAACTTTTAAGGTTTTAGAGGACTGTTGTCTTGAAAATAAATTTAAAAAAATATGTCATTCTGATTTTAGGGGGTAAAGTGATGTCTGGGTGGCGGTCTTTAATTAGTCATTTGGTCTCTCTGTTGGTGGAATATTGTTATTATTATTAGTAGTAGTAGTACTATTATTTAATGATATAAACAATTTAGGAATTATGGTATTTCAGTTTATGAAATTGCATACTACACTAAGTTAAAGAGGAAAGAAGAAACGGCATCATTGACTCTCTCTCTCTTTCTCTCTCTCTCTCTCTCTCTCTCTCTCTCTCTCTCTCTCTCTAAAAAATCCCTTCTGTTCCCCAGCCTCTTTTTTATCTTGCCCCCTCCCACCCACACTCCCTCTCTCTCTCTCTCTCTCTTCCTCTAGCGCACTCTCATCTTTTACCCATCTGGTCTGAGGGTAAAGGACCCTTGAGGGCTCATCTACAAAGTCTCATCTTCAAACCACACCACTGCTTCATACATACTCAGTATGGATGTGTGTGTGTGTGTGTGGGGGTGTGTGGGGGTGTGTGTGCTGTTTAGTGATTGCCCTGACAGCTCCATTAGAGAGACACAGTGCTGATTGCGTAGCGCTATGTTTGCTGGAGCACGCATGACTAAACAGGCCGTGACATTTCCCTACAGACGTAGGGCTCTCTCTCTCTCTCTCTCTCTCTCTCTCTCTCTCTCTCTCTCTTTCTCTGACACTCAGCTTTCATGTAAAACCCGACCAGCGTCACTTTCTGACTGACGAGACGAGCTGGAAAAACACTCCCTGTGGCTGTGTCTCAGTTCCTGTAGTGGTTCCTTTGTAGTGAACTAGCCTCGTTTAGTGCTCCCTCGCTGTGTTTACATATGTATACTGTATTTACTGTAGTGATTTATATTTTATGTGCAGTAGGGCTGGACAATATCGTCAACATTTATATAATCATATATTTCTTAATATTGGTCGATACGATATAACACTGATATTGATATAAACCGTATAAACATCCACTGAAATACTTCCAAGAATAAACAAGAAATATGACATCACTATCAAATACAAACCTATTGGCTTTGTCAATATTATTATTTCTGAACTAAATTTTAAATAGAGTGCGCTGAACTGACAACAGCACTCTGTAATTACCGTCAGTCAGTGACAGATGCTGTAAATAATGTGTATTGAAATATGAAAATGTGATTCAAAATCATATAATTGATATTTAAACATTGTAAATTGCAGTATATATTGATATTCAGTTATTGTGCAGCACTATAGTCCAGCTACCTGAAGATGCACCTATTATAACGTTGCCAGTGTAACATGATGCACTGGAGCAGCTGCATATGAGCCTAAGGTCATCATGCCCATTCCCAAGTGTTGGCTTAAGAGGCATACAACTCTTATTACACTAATAAACAAGCCTGATCTACACTTTCTAAAACTTCCCCATGCAATATCCATAGAAAAATACTGACAACAGCATGGGATTGGTCATTACGCCCAATCTACTGTTTTTCTTATTTATATTCTGTATTCATTATTATTTTAATGTAATTATTTTGAATTATATTCAATTTCAGATGTGGGAGAAAATCTTTCAATGCTTTTGGACTTTGTGTGTATGTCTTTTAAGAATGTTCGTACTGAAATATCACGTCCGGCAGTGTCCTCTAGAAAGTGTAGAGGTTCTGAAGCTTTCACCACACAAGACTAGAATTCAAATTCAGCATTTATAAGTATGAGCTCCTGTGTAATTTATTTTTTAATTAAAAGCCCCGTGCACCGAAGTGTGGTGCAAATACGTTCGGCTCTTCCACGACCCACTGATCTAAAACAAATGACAGAGTCAACAGCTGAGTCCCGACAAAAGCAGCACAGTGGGGGGAAAAATAGCCTCGTCATAAATTACTGGCATTACGAAGCATGGCCACAGCCCAGGTTAGCATAATCTGCTCTGTTAAATCCAAATTGAAAACACAACCTGTGACTAATTCAGGAACAAAAATAAATAAATTAATAAATAATAAAAAAATAAAATAATAATAATAATAATAATGATAATAATAATTGCAAGAAACAGCCATTAACAAAACAATCAGATCAGACAGACATTGCATATAATCATCTTTTACAGGCTCAAGTAAGACATCCAGGATACGGACAAAATAACAAAAATAACACATGCAAATATTTATTTCCTCCATTGTTTGTTCTGCACATTATGGCCTGGATTTGTAAGAAATTCTGTATTAAACCTATTTTAAGCATTTCCTCCTTGTTGGGGGACCCACACTATGGAGTATAAACTGGTTCATTCAACGGCTAAGAAGCAACTTAAGTCCTTATTTAATGTGAGTTGAAAATTGTAGGAATAAAATCTTACATTTTCACTGTCATAAATAAGGTTTAGTACTTTTTGAGGCATGTAAAGTACTTTTAACACAAAAACCCAATACTTAAAGAAATACTATGAAATATGTTACCGTAAAATGCCAGATTCATTCATTCATTCATTATCTGTAACCCTTATCCAGTTCAGGGTCGCAGTGGGTCCAGAGCCTACCTGGAATCATTGGGCGCAAGGCGGGAATACACCCTGGAGGGGGCGCCAGTCCTTCACAGGGCAACACAGACACACACACACACACACACACACATATATATATATTCACTCACACCTACAGACACTTTTGAGTCGCCAATCCACCTACCAACGTGTGTTTTTGGACTGTGGGAGGAAACCAGAGCACCCGGAGGAAACCCACGTGGACACGGGGAGAACACACCACACTCCTCACAGACAGTCACCTGGAGGAAACCCACACAGACACAGGGAGAACACACCACACTCCTCACAGACAGTCACCCGGAGTGGGAATCGAACCCAGAACCTGCATAATGCACCATTAAACTGTAAGAGAGAAAAAGGAGACTCTGCTTTTGCTATTTCAGACTCAGCACTGCAGAATCTGTACTACGTATTTTTTGGAGGAGGGTAGAAAACCAACACAAACTGTGCCACCACAGATGAGCCACTGTCTCTGACTTTACATTTACAAGGCGAACCACAGAGGCAGGAGTCTCTAACAGAGTGGACAATGAGTGAACACAGTGTTTAAAAACTCCAATATCACTGCTGTGTCTGATCCAGTTGTATGGACAGTGAAGCTGAGAGATTGGACATTGATTGTAGAAACAAGGAGGTGGCTGTAATGAGAAATGGTCAGTGGAGCTGATGAAATGGACAACGAGTAGGAACTGGGTAGTTTATAAAAAAGAAAACAAAGTTGCCTTCATTGTCTCTGTGCAGATTTATTTCAGTATTCACAAACCAATCATATACTTTTAAAAGGGTTTTCATTACTTCCTCTAGTTATAGACTTCAAACCAGCTCTACTAAGACTCTACAAACATTATTCATATCCGAAAAGCATCTTAAAAGCTTAAAAAGGACGCCCACCTGAACCAGACACCCATTTTTTTTTTTTTTTGCCAAATCTCCTTGGTCGGTCTTTCATGTCTAACTTTGCGAATGCTGCTTTCTGTGGATCGTATCCGTGTTTTTGGCAAGGCTTGTGAGAAGTGGAATATTCTGGAAGATTTGCTCAAGTCATTAGTGCCGGTTCTCTGCTGCAAATCGCTGAATAAACAACAAAAATCTGACCAAAACTCTTCAAAGCCCCGGCGAGACGCTGCTGACTTCAGAGGGAGGCTCTAATCACAATAAAAGACAAAGTCATATGGCGCTGGGTGAAAAAGAAATACACCAGGAATCAAGAGCTCAATAATTATAAAGCAGAGATTTCCTTGTTCACTGGTGTGGAAGTAAAAGTATTACACTATGAAAATACTCAAGAAAATACAGATCTATCATAAAAATGGATTAATTGCATTAAATTCTGATGTAAGCCTGGGTTCCACCTCAGAATTAAACAGGTCTGTGTTATAGTTAGTGTGTATTAGATTAGTGAATGGTGTAATAAATGGTTTACTAAAGTATTATTTAAAAAAAGACACTAATGGTCACATGTTACTCGTTCATTCATTCATTCATTCTTTCATTCATCTGTTCCTGCATTACATCATCGGAAGAGGCCAATTTAACCTTTTATAACATGGCTCTGAAATTCTTCCGTCCAGTTTCTCAGGCTCATGAGGAACAAAAGCTACCGTGTGTACATCTCTCTCTCTCTCTCTCTCTCTCTCTCTCTCTCTCTCTCTCATTTCATATTTCTTTACCTATCTCTAGTGTCTATCAATTTACCCACTTCTTTTAATCCCTTCTGTTTTTTTCTCTTCATTTTCTCTCTGTTTGTTTCCCTTTTCTGTCTTCATCATTCTCTCTTTCTATCTATCCTCTATTTTTTATTTCTTTTAAACTCTCTCTCTCTCACTCACTCACTCACTCACTCACTCACTCACTCACTCACTCACTCACTCTCTCACTCACTCACTATTTGATGAAAGTGAAGGACACTATTCAAGGTGTCCTTTGGAACTGCACAAGGTCAGCAGTGGATTTACTACGCGCACACACACACACACACACACACACACACACTCATCTTAAAAATGTGAGGGTCTGACAGATACAGACAGACAGACTGGCGGTCTTTTATTGCCACGCTCTGTCCCCAGCTCCAGGTTTCCAAGGCTACATATTAGAATAAATCCATTTTCGTTCTCTTGTCTGTCGGGCAATTAGCCGCCGCTTTACCACTCATCAGTCAGAGAGTCAAAAGCACAGTCGAGCACAAGGTACTCCCTCCTTTTATCTCTTACACCACCCCCCCTCTCTCCCTCTTAAGCTAGGTCCATTTATCTTCCTCAGTCACGGAGACTGACGTGCTGGCTGGCAGCCTCGGCCTTGGCTGTGGGTACAGAGGGCTGAGCTCCCGCCCTCTCTCACCCCATCTCACACACACAGCTCACACACTCAATAAGCTCTGAGGGCATACACCCCTTCAAATCACATATAAACAGCATGAGAATAATACACACTACCCATTAGCCAAGGCTCCCTCAAACACAACATGCTCTCACACTGGGTGAATGTGTGAAGCTGTCCACAGGTGTGTGTGTGAGTGACTGGGTGAACGTGTGATGTTACAGAGATGACAATTCTTTTTTTTGGGCAGATGATAGTGGATAAAATGGTTTACTGTATAAAAACGTTTATTGTGATATGACATCTGAACAGATGTTGAAACTTCGTTACCATAGAGACCATAATAAAGTCACATCAACAAAGCATCTCCAGTGAAATTGAATTTGTTATTTTTAAAAACTTTTGGACAGCAGGGCATATTTGGTCCACCTTGCACATGTAAACGCTCACTGCCCCCCAAAAATAACCACTTCTATTTTTACTCTTTGTGGACCTGGAGGATGGCGTATGGCAGTATGTCAGCAGCTTTACTGTCACCTCCTCTCACTTGCTGCTAGAGTCATGTATAAAGCAGCTCTGAGATAATTTAATTTATCCTCAAATTGGGCTCTGCTTTCCTCACATAGCTCAGAATACTTTCAGGACTGGGCCTAACAGCTATTGTCCTTAAAGACCCATCACTGCTTTTATTCATCTGATCTTTTATAGGTAGGCTGATTCGTATTTCAGGATATATGTATCCTTTTTTTTAAATAAAATGGATATAAACAGCTGGGGAATATCTGGTGAACGTGGCACTGTCACATCTGGCTGCAAGACTGTTTAATATGGATATAAACTTTGAGCATGTACAACCCTGGAGGTCATGACAGACAATTTCAGTTCAGACTTCAACTGTACATAGTAACATTAAATAACAGAGTAGTGAAATATCTGACTGATGGCTGAAGGTAATATGTCAATGAACATCCCATTCAACAAATCAATTCAGGTTTTACTCAGAGCATGTCCAGACTTCCCTGGGGCCCTAAGCAAAATGTTGGTAAGGGGCCCGCCCACCTGAACTCTGTGAGCTAAAATATGACAGTTTCCCCAGACTCTCTACTAGTATTCTCCCTCCATTAATGGCTTAAGAATAAACAGCCATATACAACACAAAATGAGGTGTAAACAAACTATATTTATTTATTGAAAAAAAAATTATATATATATATAAATAAAGGTGAAATGGAATAATAATGAACTTTTAGAGTGTACTGGTTTGTTTGGGGAAGTTTAAACGAGTAATAAACAGAATAAAAACATCAGCATACGTTCACTTTTCTGCTTCAAAGTTTGGTTCATGATACTGTGGCGCTACAAAAACTAGATGTTTGTGGAGAGTAGCTTCACTGCGCAAGCCACCTCTAAATATATTCCTGCTGCTGTTCATAGACTGTTAAAAATTAACAATCCAACCTTGAGAAGAAAAAGCCACGAGTTTACATGACTGACGTTCCTGCAGCTCATTCTTGTGATGTCTCCTTCAATATAGATGTGCTTCATCTTCTGATGATAACTCTCCCTAACTTGATGGGAGACAAGGGGGCCTTTGCTAATTTGCAGGGGCCAATGTAATGTGTGTAATGAGCATATAGTGCAGTCTGGCTCTGGTTTTACTGAATGCTGTGAGCATCATTTTGTGCTGTGTTAAAAATTCCAAATGTTATTTGATTAAAAATAATAATAATAATAAATCTAAAAACCTAAACTGTATAATTAAGTATCAGTATGTTAAATTCACATTAATGTTTTATTGAATAAATTATAATTATCATTGTTAACACTAACCACCCATTAAAATGAAATTACAAACAAGAGGAAAAATGTTATAACTGTGTTGGGCTCCCTCAGATTATTAATAAAACTCACCCATGGTAAGCATTATTCTATGGTTCACAACAGCGTCCTAAGTAGTGAGTTGCTGAGATCAATTCTATCATAAACTTGCTGACATATATTCAGACGAGGTAATACAGAATAAACATTATCCTTTCAATATTATTAATTTTATTATTATATTTTTTTAACTAATCAAATCATTTGTAACTCATTCACTCATACATGTTTAGCAGTCTGAATGATGAGATTAGAGGGGAAGGAAGGCCATCTTACCCAGCAGTTGCACGCTCTTGGACTCCCAGTTTCAGACGGCTGAAGCTTTACTGGAAATCGAAGTAGGGGTCGAACTGGTAGATCTCCAAACGATAGACCACAGTGCTACTTGGGAGCTCAGTGTGTTGGCTTTTAAGACTAAAGGCACACTTGTTAATCAATGGAAATTAACTTTCACTAAAGCACAGAACACAGCTCACCTTTCTTTACATATATTTTTTTTCTGGCCTAGCCTATACATTTAGCTCAGGTCTGCTGAGTTTCCCAGATCCTAGCTCAATCAAACCATGTTTAATGATTCGGAAAATGTGCCATTGCAGCTCTGAAACCAGAAGAAGTCCTTGAGTGTTTTATTGTCAGCTTTCCTCTAGCCGGCTGGAGCTTAAAGAGGAATAATGAAGGAAATGCTAATCGTACTTTCCCCCAAGTGGTCAGTGCATTAAAATCAATAAGGCCTCGTTTTCGGAAATAGTGACACTTCTGTCGTCAGTCTGGAGTAGAAGCGCAGGAACAAAGCTCTGGAACATGAAGGAGAGGCCTGTTATTGCCTTTCTTCTCATTTTTTTTTTTTAACTGACATCCTTCAAAACAAGAGAACATTCATGCTAGACATTCAATAGCACCTGCATGCTAATGGCTTTAAATGCAACTGAAAAAAAAAAAAAACGGAATAGCAAAATAGCTATATAGATAGGGTCTATAGGGTTAAGTAAGCTATACAGCACAGAGGGCACAATACTTGCTATAAAAGCATTTTTTTACAGAATCAAAAGACTGCATCTTTATGCAAGATTCAAGATGCTATTCCACACTTAAAAATACAACTGGAAATGGGAACAATAGCTGAGAAACATAAGTAAGCAAACTCAGAGAAACAAAATCTAGGGCAATCCCATTCCAGTTTATTTTCCTATTTATTTATTTATACATTTTTTTTTATTCCAAGATTCCCTATTGCTTTTGTATTTCCATTTCATGATATATTTTCCATTTGTTATTTTCATTCCAAATATATCATTGCTGTCCAATTAAAAACATGTATCTCCCAAAATAGTAACGTTTCGGAAGAAGGAAAAAAAAACACCTTAACTGTCAATGAAAATGAACATATGCGGGGGGTCCAGAGCCTACCTGAAATCATTGGGCGCAAGGCGGGAATACACCCTGGAGGGGGCGCCAGTCCTTCACAGGGCAACACACACACTCCTACATTCACTCACACACTCACACCTACGGACACTTTTGAGTCACCAATCCACCTACCAACGTGTGTTTTTGGACTGTGGGAGGAAACCGGAGCACCCGGAGGAAACCCACGCGGACACGGGGAGAACACACCAACTCCTCACAGACAGTCTCCCGGAGGAAACCCACGCAGACACAGGGAGAACACACCAACTCCTCACAGACAGTCACCCGGAGCGGGAATTGAACCCACAACCTCCAGGTCCCTGGAGCTGTGTGACTGCGACACTACCTGCTGCACCACCGTGCTGCCCCTCAAATGATGCAGTAAACAATAAATCACTAAAGATGGAGGTACATGTCTTTAATTGGACAGTGATGATATTTATTGTTGGTTACATTTCCAAATGTATTTCCATAATACATATTCACATCCTAATATATTTTCTAATTGCTATTCATAGGGGGCCACCTTGGTGGTAGTTTTGCTCTCACACAGCTCCAGGGTCCTGGGTTGTGAGTTCAAACCCCACCACTGTCACTGTGGGTGTGCTCCTGCCTTGTGCCCAATGATTCTGGGTAGGCACCTAACCCACTGTGACAATGAACAGGATAAAGTGGTTACAGAAAATCAATGAATGAAAGTAACTTTCAATTCCAGAGGTATTTCCCAAATTTTATTCCCAAAAGTGTTTCTCAATTACATTTTAATTTCCAAATTCCATTTCCCAGTTGCCTTTTTAGCTTTGATCATGTTCCTCTTTCCATTTTAACCGTATCTCCAAGTTGCTTTTTCAATTTCCGAAGTGCTTTGAAATGGTCACGTCTGTTTCTCCATGAATCATAAAATAGAATTTTCCACTTCTTATCATTCTCATTTCTAAACGTGTTGTTTTCATTCTAGTTTACTTTCTAAAACTAATCCTCCAACTGTACCTTAAATTAATATAGCTCTTGTGGCAGAATGCCAGCACACTCCCACAGCAAAGTTCCGTCAGTAAATGTGAAGCCTTCCCAGAAATAATATAGGTGTGGGAATAAGATCCAATTGATACCTGTGATTTCAGAATAAAAATACTGAATGAAATGTGGCGCTGCAGGTAGTGTTACACCCACACAGCTCTAGGGTCTTGGGGTCCTGGGTTCAACCCTCAATTGGGGTGACTGTCTGTGAGGAGTTTGTGTTCTCCCTGTGTTTGTGTGGGTTTCCTCTAGCTGATCCCACCATCCAAAACAAATTGGTGGATTGGCTATTCACGAGCGTCCATAGTTGTGAATGAATGGCTATGTGTGTGATGCATTGTGATGGACTGGTACCCTGTCCAGGGGGTGTGCCTGCCTTTTTTCATACTTCCAGGTCGACTCTGGACCCATGATTAATAACTTTTTGGATGAATAGGTGTCCAGAAATGTTTGGCTGTATGGGTTCAATTTTGGAGGTAATGTCTGTGGAAATATTTCAAATGAGTAATGCTGTATTCTTCTCCTGTCCACACACACATTACTTCATTAGTGCCTTTGACAAATGCTTAGCTGCCTGCTCCTACCCAATATTTGCTTTAGCATGAAACGTCCATCTCTCCCCTAATTAGAGAAGCATTGTGTCTAGATGAGTGACCAAATAATATTAATAATTGCTCTTTTTAACAAAACCAACCCCCTCTAGCTTCCATTCCAGCTCTGTTTCTTAATCATATGTGCATGCAAATGAAAACGAAAGAGTGGGGGTGGGTGGGACAGGAAGGCAAATGAGGAAGGTAGATATGGAGCAAGGAAGTGATGCAGAGGCAGAGGGAGGGGTACAAGATTGAAAACCTGGAAAAAAAAAAACATTCGTTAAAGATAGTGTGAAAAATGGAAAAACTATATTTAAGTGCTTTTAACCACGCCCCCTCATACTCATCACCAATCACCTTCAGCAATAACACACCAAGTTACCACCCTCAATTCCCCTCATAATTTATCCCACTTTCAAGCAGTCCCTCTTTGTTTCATGAACCATTGTTAAATACCTTATGGAAATGACTATTGGTCACTCACTCACACATGTTTAGCAGGATGAGCAGTCTCCAGAAGGGGGCGACATTAGACTTCAAATGCTTTTAAATGCTTCAGTACAACAAGAGTTTCATTGTAGACTTTTGGTTTCTCAATGTATAAGATGATTTTCATGATATATAAAAAGTCATTTGCCTTATAACATCACCCTCTTGTGGTGATTTTTCAGCCTGCTAAACATGCAAATTTTGAAATTTTGAAAGTTTTTAAATCCTCTCCTCACCATCTCTCTCTCTCTCTCTCTCTCTCTCTCTCTCTCTCTCTCTCTCTCTCTCTACTGTGTGCTTCTGCTCATATGATTTACTTTCTATTAACGGATTAAAAATCCATTATGCATGGAGTCAGGCGTGGGCGTGATTACTGACAGAGCAGGAAGAACCCATTCATCACCGGTCCACTCATCTGTCCTTAGGTCAGTCATCTATCCTCAGGTCACTCCCACATTTACTCATCACACACCTCCTACAAGCACCTACACACTGCGCTGTTACTGCACACATGAAGATCACAGGGGACTGGTGAATTTCGAGCTGTACTGTGACGAAAATGACCAGCAGAATTAAACTGCGTGAGCGGAGTAAATTAACCCTCAACAGGAAACTTTAGAACACATGGCGGACTAATAAATATTTTTTTTCTTTGCATGTTGTCATTTTGAGTGAACGAGTGAAAGATTTATTGAAAAGTTAGTGAATGAGGCAGTAGGATTGAGACAGTGTATTAGTGAGGGGGTGAATATAAGTGACAAATGTAGTCAGTGAGTGAGTTATTTAGTGGGCCAGTGTAATGACAGTGAGTGAGTGAGACAGTGTGAGCGAGATAATGTATTAGTGAGTGGGTGAGTGGGCTAGTATGTGAGAGTGAGTGAATGAGTGAGTAAATGTCATGTTCCATGTGGTGCTTCAAGTCTATTCAATTATTATTATTACTAAATTAATATTAATACAATCCTCTGTCTGCCTTTCATTTGTAGATCCAGGCCTAGTCATTGAAAAACAGGCTCCACAGGGCAGCCTGGGGCTACTGCAGAGTTCACGCGAAGTTTGACCTAAACTCATGAAAATAGGGTAAAATGTGTGTGTGTGTGTGTGTGTGATACAGACAGAAAGAGAGTGTGTGTTTATCCTACAGCATTGCTACATTCCACCATATGTGTTTACAATGGTAATTACATTTCATGACTCTCAGATGCTATGGAGTTGCTTATGGTGAGGCAGCTGTGTTTGTGTGTGTTCTCAGCTAAATTCAAAGTGTTTCCCTATAAAACAGAAGCTCCAATTGGTGCAGTATAACCTGCAAATCCAATGCCAAGTACCTAAGAGCCTAGTGAGCCAGTGTTAGTTCAGAAGTGAGGTAGCATAGTGGATAACTCAGCTGTTTTTACACAACAGAATGGGATTCAATCCCCAGCTTGGACAGAAATATCACACTACACCAGTAAGAGTGAATGATGACCTTTGTGTTCCAAAAACTCCAACAGCACTGCTGTGTCTGATCCACTCATACCAGTGCAATGCTGCTGTGCTCCTGTGTGGACAGTGGAGCTGATAAACGGACAGTGAACCATCTTTGGCTGCATTGGATGATGGGGTTAGACCTAAATTGAGGGTGGAGTCAGACATGAGGAAAGTTTAGGTACTAATTAAACATGTCAAGTCAAGAGAAGAATGTTCTAGAAACATTTATTTGAAGGGTGCAGAGCAGATTGTTGTTGACACATCTTCACCTCGCTGGATCAATGATTATTAAATTAAGAATGTAGTTTGACATTTCCTGCATGTTATAGTGGCCTCCTGCTGTTCTTACAGGGCGGTGGGAGACACAGGAGATACTGCTGTCATACTGCACACACACACACACACACACACACACACACACACATATATATATACACACTGGAGGGGAAGGTGGCTCCATTGATTTTTAAAGAGCTGCATCTGGTCCCTTAGAAAGAAAAAATGCTGAAATACAGAAATAACACACACACACACACACACACACACACACACACACACACAAACCACAGACTGGTCTTTTTCAGGTTGAACTGAGGGCAGCTGGAATTCATTTTCTGCCGAGGATGGCTGTGTGTATTAACCAATGCAAACTCAACACTACATCATTTATCGTGTGTGTGTGTGTGTGTGTGTGTGTGTGTGTGTGTGTGTGTGTGTGTGTGTGTGTGTGTGTGTGTGTGTGTGTGTGTGTGTAAACAGCAGGGTAAATTTAACAAAACACATTTTGTTGAACAGTCAGACAATAATAGCCTCATTTTCTGTTTCCATTAGAAATAAAAGAATAAGAGGCAAGAGAGCAGTGCAGCAAGAAAAACAGAAATGCATGAGGAAAGACAGAGTGAAAGAGTGGACGAATTAGGGGGAAAAAGACAGAAAGACAGATAGAGAAACGTAATACAGACAAAGATGGAACAAATGGAAGACAGACAGAAAAAGAAGTAATGATAGAGTGAATAGACAAACAAATGACAGAGTGATGGATGGAAATAATGACTGAATTAGTTCACGGACGTATAAACATATGATAGAATGAATGAACAAACGAATGTGTGTATAAACAAATGACCGAATGGGAGAATGATAAAACGAATGGTTAAATGAAGGAATGAGTGAAATATTTACACTCACATAACTCAAACAAACAGGGTTCCTTTTGGAACCGATACAGCTTCTTTTTTAATGGCATCGCTCATAGAACGCATTGTAGAACCCTTATTTTGAAGAGTGTATGTGATGAGTATGGTTTAATGCTTATTGTTGTTAAAGACAAAGTAAGGCAAGTATCTGGCAGGATCTATAAGGTATAGTGAAATATGGGTTCATTATTTGGCAACATTAATAACTATTTGATCACTTTTACTTGGCCCTTCCTTACATTTTATCTGACTATTAATGACTTTTAAAAAACTAATTAATAACCTTTGATAAACTGGTTTTAAACCAGGGTCATCTTTTTCTAAAGCGGCATTAATGAATGAGAATGCTACATATAAGAACCGAGCAGTCAGTTATCTAGAACATGAACTGAAAAGCAGGCTCAGCCATGCTGACATAGGACTTGTGCTAAAGCAAGATAAGGATAGGAGTGAGACCCTCAGGAGGGATAGTTAGAGACAAACCTCTCTCTCTCTCTGTCTCTCTCCTGATTGGCCGAAGGCCAGATGACACACAGTAAAAACAGGGTTCAGGTTCGTTGGTAGTGGGGGCTGGATGGGGAGGTAGGAGAAGATTGTAGACCTCATTCATCTTGTTCTTCTATAGTAAGACCACCACAGGTCCTGTGGGTAATCACTGTACACATTAACATACTATACTACAATACAAATCCTTGGGCTAGACTCCTAACACTTCATAACTCTAGAATGAGCACTAGATGGAAATTTACCCCACTGGGAATGGTTTGACCTCCGGGAATTGAGAAAGTATCTTTGGATATGGAGAGTGCAGGCTTTAAAAGTAGGACTTAACTAAAGATGTGTGTGATAGCTTTCACCCACTTATCCTCTTAAGAACTCAAAATGTATGCGGCGTGTAGAGACGTGTGCTCCATAAAACTGTCATTTTTAATTGAATTGCTGGAGAGAAATAATAAAAAAATACGCTACTAATTGCAAAATGCACATTCACAGCCATTAGAAATCAAGAGTGGAGGCGCTTCTGCATTTCAAACAGCTACATTTGCATTGGAATTCTATATGTTTTTGACACCCCATCCACTTTCTTAGCAGGATCTGTCCAGTACTTCCATTTACTGGTCATTTTATGAGTCTTGCCCTAATAAGCAAGCACATGCAAGGTTTAGGCCCACCAATCAATGCCTGCTTCAGTTGCTGGACATTAAATGAAATGCTCCACTGCATGAGAGTGGGGTTATAATTATACCCCCTATAACCCCATAAACCAAATAAATCAAGTAGTTGCACACATTTCTATATTTTTATGAGCTCCATGTACCATATATGTAGGTACACTTTGCAGTTCTATTATTTGGAGGGTGGATCAGTGAGACTGACATGGTATTGATACATGGATCAGACACAGCAGTGCCGCTGGAGTTTTTAAGCCCATCAGTGTCACTGCTGGACTGAGAATACCCAGCCAACAGTGTCCTGTGGGAGGCTACGCTCTCTGACTTTACATCTACAAGGTGGACCAACAATGCAGGTAGTTCTGGATGCTAAATAGCGGGGGCTACATACCCTTAGCATTGGGCATAGTGACCTTAGACTTACGTGCAGCCTGTGGACCAGAGCAAACTGAACATCTGTGTCCCCAGCATGTCCACCTTAAATGAGCTGAATTTAAGGAAGTAGCATTGCCCTGAATTCCTGTTATGAAGCATGTAAAATCGACAATCATAACTGATATTTCATGTGATGGAACTAAATCTAGGTCCCCATTTTATGAAGCAATACGAATGTGTGGGAGACGTCCGAATCAGCATCCAGACATAAAAGTTTTGAATTCTGCCTGTCTGGAGCCCTCCTGCCTTGAGAAAACAACAGCAGTACCAACCAATCAGGGCATGCTCCATTACGGCTCTGTCAGATGGCTTCACATCCAGATGTCACAGCTGAGCTGACAGCTGGAATCCAGTCTAATAGTGTTCTCACTCCAACCTGGCTATGACGAGGGTGTGACACATCTGTAGAACAAGCTAAGGGCACATCTTACTCAGCTACTTTAGACTTTAGTAGATGCGGTCCACCTCATCGTTCAATATGCAAATAAAACTGAATAGATTATAAACTGAAAGACAAGGGACTCATAACTCTACACTGTATGTTTGTCAGTTATTATGTGGGTACTACAGGAAAATCAATGTTGCTAGTAATACACACAAAATCCTGTATCTGTGAACTGTGGGGACCTTACATAGACTTCCTTTCATTTTGTGGAGACTTACAAGTAACTGTTTCACACGTATGACTCGCCTAAACATAACCCAGACTTAAATCATGCCTTCACCGTAACATGATTAACACTGTAGGGACCAACTGGTGGTCCCCACAATGCCATATATACCTATACACACACGCCAACACACACACACACATATATATATAAATATACACACACTGTATTGTACAAAACATTTCCCATGAAAATTATATCAGATGTTAGATAGGCTACTTTCATAAACAAAGGAAATAAATGAATGAATGAATGTTGAATGAATGTTACTGGAAATATTTTCAAAACCATAATCAAGGTGCCAAAGGAAGGGCAACATAGGCATAGTATGGTATCAAGTGATTTTTTTTTTTTTTTTCAACTGAGATATATACTGTATGTCCTGTTATACTGAGTGGACTGTAGTGTCTTTAAGGTGGAATTTGAGTAAGGTGTGATATCTGTAAGTTGAGTGAGATGTCATGTTTATAAAGTGGTACAGAGTGAGATATAATATGTTTAAGCTGGTAACAAATGAGATGTGGTGTTTTTAAGGTGGTATCGAGTGAGACGCTCTGATTTACAGGTGTCATTGAGTGGAATTTGGAGTAGGATGTGGTGTTTTTACACTGGTATCAGGTGGGATACCGTGTTTAAGGTGGTACTGAGTAAGATGTGGATATTAGATGATTGGATGTTGCTGTGGTCGTGTGCTGCTTTACCACTAGAGGGGGTTTTAGCATGGCAGAGTGTGAGTTCATTTAAACCGTGTGTGTGTGTGTGTGTGTGTGTGTGTGCATGTCAGCTGTCCTAAATGTAGAGGCGTGAGGCTGTTGACGCAAATCTAATGTCACAGACGTCAACAGGTAAGATGTTTCACACAATGTAAGGACAGTGTTTTTTTATTTATTTATTTTTTTTTAAACCACTTTCTAACGCTGCTAACACAGACACAAAAAGTCACACACATGCACACACACACACTCACACACACAGTAAGACCCTCAGGCTAGGCTGAGAGCAGGAATTGTGTGTGTGTGTATGTCTGTGTGTGTGTGTTTGTATGTGTGTTTTCTGATGTGTGTTTTTTTTTTATTTTATTTTTTTTGCTCTTTTGGTTTTTGAGGGATTGATTTTTTCAGGTCAAGCTAAATTCTATTTAATATTTCTAGCAGTTTTACAGTCAGCACTGTGTTTGTATGTACCATAAACAAAATACAGTATTTACATTAAAGGTGCAATACGTAATTTACATCCCCGGAATTAGCCAAAATATACTGATGAAATCATATTTACATAATGTTTACTCTGATCAGGATGAAGTGTTCATACAAAATATAGGATGTTCATTTAGAGTTTATATTGTTTTCATGGACCATACATCATAACATACAGTATAATATATATATACAAAAGTTATAGCTGCAGCATGGCATAAAGTGACATTTTCCTTTATTAATAAAAGCAGTAAAGGTCCAGTGTAGTGGCCTTCATTCATCTAAAGTGTTACAGATATGATTCGGATAATTAGCATATGCAAATTTCACAGGCAGATTTATTATTCATTAGTTTCACCTATGCCACATCTGAACGATCAAATACACAAGTGGTCAGAGTGTGTGTAAATCTGAATGTAATAGATGCATGTTTTTCCACGGAGGACCACCTGTAGGTTATAAGCCCCCGGAATGTTTTCCTATTGGTTCACACCCACAGAAATTACTGTGTCTGATGTAAATTATATGTATATTAGAGTTAATTGAGGCATGTAATTTGCAAATTATATGTAAAACAATAAGTGGGTGGGCGCCTGTCTCCCTGGAGGAGCCGATTCCTCAGTAGCGTTTTAAAGGCAGCTTGTTTCACTGTTGTATGACACTTAAAGAGACATATTCTAGGCCTTTTTCATACGTGAACAGTTCTGGGTCTTAATGAAACTTCTGTGACATGCATTGGTCGAAATACCATAAGGATCAAACACCACAGCAGCTTTCCCTGACTCAACAGCCCTGTTCAGAATGATTCGTTTTAGCACCTGTTCCTTTAAATGACAATGAGCCACAGCTTGGTTCAGCGTGAGAACCCAGGAGTGAGGAGCGAGGAGCAGAAGCTTTATATTTAAGCAGTTTTCACTTAGTTCTCTTTCTTCTTCATTTTAGTTTAGTCTCTGCACTCTACGTAAGATGCAGCAACTACTCATTTTGTTGCATGGTTTCTGAATTAAGAATTCCACAATATATGACTGGGTGGTCTTGTTTCATAGTTTGTGGGTTGGTAGGTTTGAGATCCCTATGTTAACATGCTACTGAAGGCTTAAAATGCTTTGAATGAAAAACTGCCCATTCAGACCCTCCATTTTAAAATAGTGCAACAGCTATATCCCAATAATATCCCATTCCACCTTAAAATGTTAGAAATTATGAAGTTGTGCCTCAGTTTCTCATTTAAATTTTGATGACTAAGCATCTTATCCATATGTTCTGGTCCACCTTAAGTAGCTCATCTGCTACATTTTGGTTCCCTGGTGGGGTTGTAAGTTTAGGCTTAGGCTTCAGAATGTACCTTGAGCACTATTTAAGGTGGATCCAAAAAAAAAAGGAATAAGAAACTTTCACTTATTATCTGTAACCCTTATCCAGTTCAGGGTCGAGGCACATCCAGAGCCTACCTGGAATCATTGGGCGCAAGGTGGGAATCTGGGCGCCAGTCCCTCACAGGGCAACACAGACACACACACATTCACTCACACACTCACACCTACGGACACTTTTGAGTCGCCAATCCACCTACCAACGTGTGTTTTTGGACTGTGGGAGGAAACTGGAGCACCCGAAGGAAACCCACGCAGACACAGGGAGAACACGCCACACTCCTCACAGACAGTCACCCGAAGGAAACCCACGCAGACACAGGGAGAACACACCACACTCCTCACACACAGTCACCTGAAGGAAACCCACATGGACACAGAGAGAACACACCGCACTCTTCACAGACAGTCACTCGGAGGAAACCCACGCAGACACAGGGAGAACACACCACACTCCTCACAGACAGTCACCCGGAGCGTGAGGAATTTGACTGTGACACTACCTGCTGCGCCACCGTGCCGCCCCGAATAGAACTTTAGCATCATTAAAGGTTGAATAGAAAGTAATATTAAGAAGACACATCTGTGGCAGTGAACACATGCACACACTAGTGCACACACACCTGGGGACCAGTGGGCAGTTGGGTGCCGTAGCAGTTAGGGGTTATGTAGTAGCATTTAACTGCAGCAATATTTAAGGTGGCATGGAATGTAAAAGCACAAGGTGGAACAAAGTGGCTGAATACAAGTCTTAAGGCACTGGAATGGGAAAGTCAGATAAGAAGCTTAACTGCAGCAACATTTAATGTGGAAATTTGCTTTAAAAATGCACCAGAATGTTTCTACGGCATTATTTAAGGTGGAAATGCAAAAAATAATAAAAATCATTTAAAATGCTCATGTACCAAAATCTATCAATCAATCACTTAATCAGTCTATCTATCTATCTATGGCAGCATTTAAGGTGGAACAATACAATTTGAGTCAGAAGCTTATAGGCCCATTTAAGGTGGATTGGATAAAGGTGAGTTTTGTGAGGCTAAATGCTAAATCTGATTCAAAACATGTAAACAGCTGATACCTTTCACCTGAACACGATGAAAATTAATCACACACACACACTGACACAGTTATTAATTATGATATTCATGTGGCCATTAAAATGTTAGCACTCTGCTAGCATCCCCCTCCCCCCATTTTATGAATAAATAAATAAAACTCATGTTAAATTGGACCTGTAAAATCATTCCTGTTGTTTATCTGTGGTTTGACGCAAATGGGGAACATAACACAAAATAGAGAGAGAAAACTGACCTGCAAATTGAGTTGAATGCCATATATTTTCCTGGGCTCAGTTGGACTAAAAACAGACTGAAAATGATTGAGTAGAATTCAATCATCTGTTCACAACAATTCCATTAAACGCAGCCCGGAATAATTGCATGTTATTGAAATAGGCCTAAACTTCAATTAGTTTTTTTTTAAGGGCAGTTTCATGGTGTTCCTTTTGAAATTATTCTTCATGAAAACCTCATAGCAGTCTGTTCCATGACCATGCAACATACTGCTGATATGCCATAAGGTGCATGTGTGTGTATAATTTTTCAAATCTTTTATTGAATGCATTAATTTTTTTCCTTGAGGTCCACTTTGACATCTGTGTGGTTTAATGTACCGAAACCCATCGACTGCATAAATTTATGAGAATTCCTGCGAGGTGGAAGACTGATGTTGGATGATTAGCTCTGGAACACCCACACACCACTTCAAGTCACCCCAAAGGCAGTGGATGGTTCTACATCAATCCAGACATTGCATTTCCACTGCTCCATAGCCTGGTGGTGCTCATGAATCCCACAAGACCACCGCAGAACAGGTATGATTTGGGTGGTAGATCATTCTCAGCGCTGCAGTACACTGATGTGGTGGTGCGTTAGTGTGTGTTGTGCTGGTACAAGTGGATCAGACACAGCAGGACTGCTCGAGTTTTAAAACACTGCGTCCACTCTGTTCGATACACCTACCTTGTTAGTCCACCTTGTAGATTTAAATCAGAGAGCTCATCTGTCGCTGCACTGTTTGTGTCGGTTGTCCTCTAGTCCTTCACCAGGATGCTGTCGGATGGACATTTTTGGTCGGTGGACTATTCTCAGTTCAGCAGTGACACTGAGGAGTTTAAAAACACCAGCACCTGCTGTGTCTGATCCACTCTACACCAGCACAACACACACTAACACACAACCACCACATCAGTGTCACTGCAACGCTGAGGATGATCCACCACCCAAGTCATACGTGCTCTGTGGTGGTCTAGTGGGGGTCCTAACCAGTGAAGAATAGGGCAATAATGGGTTAAGAAAGTATGCAGAGCAACCTATGGACTACAGTCTGTAACTATAGAACTACACATTGCACCTGTATGAACAATGAATGTAGCAACAAGGAGGTCTCTCTCTCTCTCTCTCTCACACACACACACACACACACACACAAACAGGGCAGGAGGCCAGACAGAAACTTGAGTCTGTGAGATGGATTGTGTGGAGTTTGTTATAATTCCTCTGTAATTTCAGTATTTTTCCAGTGTTCAGGGAGATTTATAAGTCCCACGGGAGAGAGCATCAATCTTCCTCTAGCTTCAGCTGCGCGCTGTCACATGATAGATGTTCTGGGCGGCCTCCTGACACTGTGGAGCGGTCAAATAGGCCTCGGTCAGGCATGGCTGACCACCGCTCCCAATCCCATCCAATCCCTGCTCCTGACACACCTCCTCTCCCTGAACTCTCAGCTCTGCGAAGAAAGATATGTGCTTTTTTGCTAGACTTTTACAACCAATATCCACAACTTTTTTTTTTTTAAGTAGATTAAATGTTTGCTAATTTAAAGGGACACTATGTAATATTTTTAACTTAATATTACAGCTTCAAAATCACTGTGATGATCCACTGAGAGGCGGAACCGAGCCTCTGTCATTTCCACCACCTCCTTGTTTCTTCCGTTACAGTCTATAGTTCATCTGTTGCTCTGTCTCTTTTCCTCCACAGGACCTTCACAAAGCAGGCGTTATTTGGGTAATGGATATGTTTGATTAGTGGACTATACTCAGCCCAGCAATGACACTGAGGTGTTCAAACACCCTCAAAATTAAGAACTCAAACTTTTACACAAAGCTATATGAGTGCTTATATAATCAAAATGGTGTAGTAGGGTTATTGAAAGTATATATATGATTTAAACGTGCACTTTCTGAGATTTTAACCCATTCATACAGCATCAAACATTTAATTTCTAAGAATTTAAAATTTTTTGAGACAAATTTCAGTCCGTTTTTTTTTTTTGTATATGGATAAAACTCAGTTCTGCTAAAAGGCTCCAAAAGGACTCTCTGTAATTCTCCTAAAACTGCTATCCTGGTGATATGGTGTGATGGTGTACTGGGAAATACTGTTTTCTAACTCCCTTCATCCTGCTTCACAAACCACTGTGTAGCATCTGGGGGATTGAGAGTGTGGATTGTCATGTTCCAGGTTAAATGCTGCTGCAGTTAAGCACTGTGTAAAGTACGAGCCTTAAATTAGCATCTTATTCACCAGTTGCTTATTCAGATTTCACATTCCACCTGTAAATTAAATCTCCTGTAAATTAATCTATTAAAGTTGCTATGTTATTTTTTTTTTCCACTCAGGGCATTTACAGAGAGCTTTATTTACTTTTCTCAATGTTAGTAACCTTTATCAGTGTTAAAGCCCAGTGTTCATATGCACCATTTAAGGTGGAATGGGAAATTTGAATGAGCAACTAGATGTTAAGGAGGGAGGTGGGGTTGAGGTGGGAAAGAGGGTGAGGCTGAAAAGACGGGGCATTGCTGAATTAATGTTTTTGTTTTGCACCGAGATGCTAGTGGAACCTCTGCTATCAAAATCGTGGATAGTGTGCTTTTAAGAATAGGTTATACAGGTGTTATACAACTTTACTGACCATTTTGGACAAATAAGTACTATTTCTAGTCAACTTTTGAAGCATAGTGAGCACTTACAGACGCCGTCCTGATAACGGGAGGTCTGTTTTGCGGGAAAGTGTTTGTTGATCTTTAAGAGAAGCCCATCAAGGCATCCCTTTGATTTTATTTACCGTTGGGAGTGAAAAAGCAGTGATTTTGTTTTGACTGGCCGGCTGTGGTGGGTTTAAAAGCACTCTAATCTTTGTATTAGCTATATTTATGTGCGCTCTCTGACTGTAGACGTCGTGTGGGCGTGCGAATGCGCTTCCGCGCATCTCCTCTGAAGCGTGGAGATGCGCAGGGAAAATTCTCCACCCCGAGCCTTTGTGCGCTCGTCTCTCCAGCCACTTCACACACTCAAAATGGCGCTCGGGTTTGAAGTCGCGTTCCCACCCCTGCCATTCAGTGCCATACGGCAGCTCTCCGGCACAAAAGAGATGAGCTCTCAGCTGCTCCCTGCTTTTCATCCGCTTCACAAGAAGCAAGCGATGGGGAAAAGGGGGAGAGGAAGAGGAAGAGAGAGTTAGTTTATAGATAAATGGAAAGCCAGGGAGCTTGTGAGGAGTCATATTTAGATGAATTTATCTTGAATTTATTCAATAAAAATTGCCATCGAAACATGTGCAGGAAGGTTTCATCAAGTCTGAAGTGTGGGTCCAAAACCAGACAGTGACCCGAGGTGAAGCTTGAACCCAGGCCCTTGTGGCTGAAAAGCTGTGTATCACTGACTCCACCCATCAATCCACTGCACCATCTACCAATGTCTCAGAATATTCTATTGAATGTAGACTGACTCTAACCACATGAAGTTTTGCATTAAACCATCTGCACCTTGTTTGAGTGCTGTGTCCATGTCCCATCACAGAACAGTGCTGAGAATGTGGGTGCAGTATATTGCAGCTGTTACTCATGTAACTAATAAACAGCAAACCGCCAGAAATAATTTAGATTCTTGTAACAGAATCAGTAGCTGATCAATCTGAGCTGTCTGTACTGGTTCCAATGTTAGAGGCACAAGCATGTGTCTACCAGTTAAAGAATAATGTGGTATGGTGGTTATGCTGAGGTTTAGTTTGAAGCCAACTGACCCAAACTACACCAACACTTGAATCTGACACTTAGTAAACTTAAGTTTACATTCGGTACTCATCCAAACTGAACTAGTTTGAAGTTCTGAGATTGAAACTGACCCAATTTCTACAATATTCCACCCAGACCCTAACTTCCTGAACCATTGTCATTGTTATCTTTGTTCAAAATGGCTCCCTACTCATTTTTCCCTCTGTTACTTATTTTGTAGTGCACAGGAACATAATTCCAGTGAGTTGTGAACAATTTTGGACACTACCTCATGCAGGTTTTTAACTAAACAACAGTGTTTTGGGTATGTGCTATATGCTAGGGTGTATGGGGTGTACACTATTACTGTAGTGCATCATCCTGATTATTTGTGATTTCTGAGACCACTACAAAATGGCAGAACACCAAAATTGTGTATTAAATAGTGAAGAGGGCATAGTTTTGGAAACAGCACAGGCCACTTTTCTTCCTACAAATTCTTCTATTATTTCAATTTTATTCATTTGCTAAAATTTTGAATGAACAGCAATTTATCATTACTTTTAAAAAGTATGTATATAGGGCTATATTTTATGTCTTTCTAATCTCATTTTGTTCATTTGCACAGACAAACACCAATCGTGCAATCAAATATTTAGGTTTTGTCCTTTTGTGCTAGAGCATTGACCGTGCACTTTTCAAAATAACAATCATAATAATTATTATAATAAATGTTGATATTAGTATATGACTGGAAACATAACTCTAATAACATATTAAACTATCAAACCAAGGGCATGAGAGAGGGACAAGACAATGTGGATGAGAGGCAGCGAGTGAGAAACAGAGAGAGAAATTGACTTTCAATCTAAAACAGAAAGAGAAACAACAGAGCGGAGTTTCCATTGGAAGTTCTGAATGTGAGCTGTATAATGAAGGCATATAAAAGCCACAGGCTGTGTGTTATGGCTGCTGTGGATCCCCTGTGATTTCCAACTGGAGACATAGCAGCTTCTCCATATGCCTCTATATCAGCCATCCAATCTGAAGCGGTGTTTGGGAGGCGTTCTAGCCACAGGGTTCCACACAAACTTGGCACACCTAATAGAATAGGTTAATAAACTGAACGAGAGTGGGAACAGATTTTTGTCCACTCAAGCGTGCCATTACCAATGCTTCTAGCTCAACAGATGTTTGCTTTATTGTTCAGGAAATGGGCTGTTCTCATACACAACACATGTCCACGCACACAAACATTAGTGTTGGTAGTGGTTTGGTATGGACGGGAGGGCTTTCAATCCATAACAGTGGGATCTATCCATCAATTGGATTGATCAGTGTCCTTTTGTACACACCAAGACTCTTACGTCTTCTAACAGGAAGTTGATTCTAGCTGAGGAAGAGGAATAACAACCAATCATCCATCCATCCATCCATCCATTCACCCAGCCAGCCTTACCTGAAGCAGGAACACATGGACATGAACCCATGAGCCCAGGACTCTAGAAGGATTTGTGCCATCTTTAATATATATAAAATTTATAAATATAAAATAAAGCTTTCCCAGTATGATGCAATGTTTTAAAACTCAATAACTTTTCTGTAGCTCCTGAACCAATGGTTGTCCTCAGAGGCAGGTGTGGGGGTCAAGCACTGTTCCCTCTCCTGGCCAAAACTTAAAATTAAAGTCGGAGTCAGTGATGTTTACCAAAAAAGAAAATCTCACGCCTTACATTCAGCCCTGCTTCCAAAGCCACTGCCCTACAACACTGGAATACCACAGCTTCATATATCACACATGGAGAGAAGAACATTGGCTCACCTTTAAACACCAGCCTCTAGCTCACGTCTATTTCAAATTTAAGAAAATACTCAACAGTTTTACAGATGTTCACTTCGGTTTGCTCTCTGGCTTCATCCATCCTCTTTTCTTTGGAAGCCTTATATACCTTTGTCCTTTTCTTTGTTTCTTTTCTTTATTTGTTATTCAATATGAGATGACTCCCTACCAAGGGCGGTACGGTGGCGCAGCAGGTAGTGTCGCAGTCACACAGCTCCAGGGACCTGGAGGTTGTGGGTTCGATTCCCGCTCCGGGTGACTGTCTGTGAGGAGTTGGTGTGTTCTCCCTCTGTCCACGTGGGTTTCCTCCGGGTGACTGTCTGTGAGGAGTGTGGTGTGTTCTCTCTGTGTCTGCGTTGGTTTCCTCCGGGTGCTCTGGTTTCCTCCCACAGTCCAAAAACACACGTTGGTAGGTGGATTGGCGACTTAAAAGTGTCCGTAGGTGTGAGTGAATGTGTGTGTGTGTGTGTGTGTTGCCCTGTGAAGGACTGGCACCCCCTCCAGGGTGTATTCCTGCCTTGCGCCCAATGATTCCAGGTAGGCTCTGGACCCACCGCGACCCTGAATTGGATAAGGGTTACAGATAATGAATGAATGAATGATTCCCTACCAATCTCCAAAAGTTACATACTCCAGTTTCTGCAGTGCTGAGCCTAGAGTAGCAAAAACAGATGCTATGTTCACCCTAGTAGAGGTGTTAGTGAACCAATCCCAATGACTTTGGAACTGTAATTTTAAAGTATAAATTCCCCCAAAGTTGCTTTGAACTTAAATATACAATATACAATATGCAACATACAAATTGTCACAGTATTATTTAGTAGAATGCTGCTATTGTTTACTGTGATAATCGTAATTTAATACTGGGTTGATAAAGCCATATTACAGCAGTGTATCAGGCAGATATCTGTCAGTATATTTAATTTTCTCCGGTACAATTTAAGGAATATGATCTGTATTCACATCTTTAGACTGGATGTATTGATATATCAATACTAAATTAAGTAAACATATATTCAGACTCAATTTTATGGACCACTCAGAAAGAATCCAGTCATTAGCCATAATCTGACAGTCTTGAAGCGAACTCAGCAACTACCTTCACCAGCAGGAACAGGACTAATGACCAAAAGCAGCATAGATCATTAGAAAATCACAGGACATTGATCCTTCTTTGCAGCAGTAACAGCTTCTCCTCTTAGATGCTGAAACATTTCTATTTTTATTTTATTTACATTTCTATTCAACATTTTCGGTACTCATGTTGGATGACGAGTTCTGGCTCACATATGTTACTCCATCTCCTCCCAAAGGCACTGGATGGAACTCCATGTCTTTATACACACTGAGCTTATTGCTCAGCTTTGGACAAAGTGACCTTAAGCTCATGTACGTTCTCGCTCTATTGGCAATGTTTCTGTACAGGTTTCTGTTTGTGGATACATTGAACAATCACCGGATAAGGGACACATACCTTGTATCTACACTTCTTCACTGTATCAGCTCCACTGACCACACAGGAGCACTTTGTAGTTCTACAATTACAGACTGTAGTCCACGTGTTTCTCTGCATACCTTTTTATTCCCATTTCACCCTGCTCTTTAATGGTCAGGACCCTTCCAGGACCACCACAAAGCAGGTATGATTTGGGTGGTGGATTTTTCAGTATAGTTTACCAGCAATTGTTGGGTTTTAAAGCATTTAAAAGTCTAGGTAATATTTGTAACTTAAAATTACAGCTTCATAATCATTGTTATGCTTCACTGACCTGTGAAAGGGAGACTAGGACCTCAGGAATTGGTACTCCAGGCTCAGCACCACAGAAACTGTACTATGTAACTTTGGGAGGAGGGTAGGAAAGTGGCCCCAAACCTCCCAATTCCCCCTTGATTTCAGGACAGTGCTGCAAAAGTGAATATCACTCTGCAGAGTCCAAATGATGCATATATATACACACACACACACACACACACATTAGCCTGAATCCCATTTGTGCTCCACTGGCCATTAACTTGTCCACCTCTGTGTCCAGTTGCACAAATATATATTCAAACAAAAGGTCAAACAAACAAACTGTAAAAAAATGGAGTGTAAAAACCAGGGAAAGTGCTCTGGGGATGTGGACTATGTAATTCCAGATAGCGGACTGTGCTTTATACACCCTTCATGTATTATTGAAATGTGAAGCTGCTGAGTAGACAGCGCTAAAACTGTGCTAGGAATGACAGCACTGTCAGGAGTCCTTGACAGTTCTAGCACTTTCCTCATCACTCGGGCCTGTATGAGAGCCCACATTTCCATAACACACGAGCACGTGAACACACAGACACATGCTTCAGATATCTACAGCTATTCTCTCTCTCACGATATAAACACTAACCACTCTGTGACCTTGTCTTTGCCTTTGTTTGAGATAATTTATACAAATGTAAGCGATTTCTTTCTTTCTCTCTCTCGTCTCTCATCTCTATGGAGCTTCAAATTGGTTGCAGGCTAGAAAAGGTTAGCTTAGCCAAGAGCAGGAGATATAATGCCTCCTATTTGTCCCTGAAGATTCAGCTCAGTGTTTGTGGGTAGGGGTGTGTCTGTGTGTGTGTGTGTGTATGTGTGTGCGAGCAGTGGAAGTTCACTGTAACTCTCCGGGCATCGTCAAAAGCTAAATTAAAGATTTGGCTTGGTTCAGCGCATCCTTAAATTAAAGACGTCCGTGTGTTATGGCTAGCGGTCGGGAGGCTTTTTAATGAAAAGCAAGGCTACCAGACGCTAGGCTATGTGAGTTAGCTCACAGCTGTCGGGACAGAGTGAGTGAGGGAACAATTTTACTCTTAAGAGAGAGAGAGACAAAGAGAGAGAGAGAGAGAGGGAGAGAGAAAGATAGACAGAGTGTAAACAGGGTCTGGGACACGGGCCTAGGCAGAAAAGATCAGCAGTGTTTATCCTTGGTGTCCAGACTAATACGGCGCTGTGTAAATTTGCTGTCCCCTTTCAAAAGTAATTGATTCCCAAGGTAGGAGCAAAGCAGTGTTGTCTGATAAGAGCGATGCTCTCTACAATTTGCTTATCATGCTCTTCTTATTCCAAAACCTAATTTCCCTAGGTTTTATACTTTCCACATGTTTTTCCTGAGGAAAAATATATTATTATTATTAAATTAAATAATTAATGTATTTAGTTATGATTATTTTTAGGAGCCCATGACACTTTCATTTCATTGTCTGAAACCGCTTATCCTATTCAGCGTTGGGTCTGAAGCCTACCCGGAATCACTGGGCACAAGGCAGGAACACACCCTGGAGGGGGCACCAGGCCTTCACAGGGCAACACACACTCACAACTACGGACACTTTTGAGTTGCCAATCCACCTACCAACTTGGGTTTTTGGACTGTGGGAGGAAACCGGAGCACCCGGAGGAAACCCAAGCAGACACAGGGAGAACACACCACACTCCTCACAGACAGTCACCCGGAGGAAACCCACGCAGACACAGGGAGAACACACCACACTCCTCACAGATAGTCACCCAGAGGAAACCCACACAGACACAGGGAGAACACACCACACTCCACGCAGACAGTCACCCAGAGGAAACCCACGCAGACACATGGAGAACACACCACACTCCTCACAGACAGTCATCCGGAGGAAACCCACACAGACACAAGGAGAACACACCACACTCCTCACAGATAGTCACCCGGAGGAAACCCACACAGACACAAGGAGAACACACCACACTCCTCACAGACAGTCACCCGGAGGAAACCCACGCAGACACAGGGAGAACACACCACACTCCTCACAGACAGTCACCCGGAGGAAACCCACGCAGACATAGGGAGAACACACCACACTCCTCACAGACAGTCACCCGGAGGAAACCCACGCAGACACAGGGAGAACACACCACACTCCTCACAGACAGTCATCCGGAGGAAACCCACGCAGACACAGGGAGAACACACCACACTCCTCACAGACAGTCACCCGGAGGAAACCCATGCAGAAACAGGGAGAACAAACCAAACCCACAGGCCCATGACACTAAATTTATGAATTAAGTGAATGTGGAGGTCACCGTTTGAACGGTTTCAAGTCCAAAGCTTAGACATTCAAGCACACATTACTTCCCTTTCAAAGTGTTCTTCAGTGGTCAGGACCTCCACAGGACCACCACTGAGAAGGTACAGCTTGAGTGTTAGATCACTTTCAGCAGCGCAGACCACTCAAGGGTCACTGCTTTATTATACTGTTAGTAAGAGTGGATTAGACACAGCAGTGTTGTTAGAGTTAAAAACTGTAACATCAAGAGGGCTAACAATGAATGCAATGTAACATAAATGGACAGGAGCCTAAATGTAGAAAAACGATGTACACCTCTATGTTCAGTGAAGCTGATAAAATGGAGCGTGAGCGCAGGAACAAGAATAGTATTTTAGTATAATGGCTTGTTTGTGTATCACTCAACTGGTGTTATTTTTTTTATTTTAAATTTTAGTAACTATATGGTAGTTGTCATTTCTTTTAGGACTTTGTTGAATATCATGACAAAAATACACCACATTCCACATATTCAAATATAAATGTGTGTTCCATGGTCCAGTAAAGACGTGTGTTCACACTAGCTGAGTAGAGCACGGAGCTATGTTAGCGTTAAGCTAATGTGAGAGTGGGTAATGAGCTAGCATGCATTTGCTGGCTAATGACCCCACTGAAAGTGACAAACTGATTTGTTTTTTTCCATCTCTTGCCTCCTGCCTCAGTTTCCCATGTCTTAAAGATGTGATGAAAAGTGTTTGAGGTTGCCAGAGTGTGCAGAATCCCCATGTGAATGAGGGCCCACTGTTAGCATGTCGCTAGCCTCTTTGTACTGGCTTCTTTTTTATTGTTTTTTTTTCCTTTCCACTATGCAGTAAAGGACAGCATTTTAGGGGGACATGATGTTTTTCAGAAAGAAAGAATGTGTCTGTGTGTGTGTGGGGGAGTGTTTCAATCCTTCTTTTGTATAAGATTATGGGAAGGAAGAAGCAAGAGAGGGAGGAAGAGTGCCTTTACTGCTTTTAATTCTTCTCTAGTAGCTGCAAGAGGCTCACAATGATTAAAAACATATCCACACTTAACACACCAGTGCCTCCATGTCTCTCTCTGTGTGAAGGGCTGAAGCTCAGGAAGAGGCCCGAGGCAGTGGGGAGTGAAAAGTGGGTGGTGGAGGGTGGAAAATCCTGCCATTCTTTAATTTGCTTTGGCATTAATGCAGCTGCAGCCAGCATGGCCACTTTAAGCCACTTCTCGCCTGGTTCCCTCAGTGGGTGTGGCAGGGCGAGGGTGGGCTCTCTGCCCCAGGCAAAGATCTGGAGGCATCAGGCACATTTCATTTAAAAATAAAGGTGCCAGAAAGGTATTACATAGAATGAGAAGCACTTTTTGTTTTGATAATTTAAAAAAAAAAAAAAAATCTTTATTAAATTTAAATATTTCCAGAAAAAAAAAATCATATATTTGGACTCAATTAGTGTAATGATAATGCCAGATAAAATCAAATCCCAAAATGGTGGTAAGGGGCAGCATAGCAATATTACCTCCTTAATAGGCACTCCTCAGGGAACAATACATGTTGTGCTGAACCACAAGAAGGAAGATTATCACGGACTATTTATAAAACAATTGTTTTACACAACAATAAAGAAATAAGCCATGAGTCCATGTGGTACTGTGATTTCATCACAGAGAAGGGTGTTTAAAACTTCTTTAACCATGATCAAATTGCTGAAACACATGGTCTTGTGTGGCTTGTTGCTTTTTTTAAATTGTGACCAATATAGAATACAGTAAAATACATCAAGTTTCAATTAATAAATGTATTTTTTTACCAAAAAGAAAAATCACAACAAACTATAACTCCGCCGCACATTGTAGTCCATTCACAGTGAGCAGTATTGCTAGGCAACATGAGCATGATGGCTTAACTACATAAATGCGGTGTAGACACTCTGTGAGACAGAATTTTACGTGAGTTCAATGCTTTAAAGTTGAGTAAAAAAGCATAGACTTTTATTCTATTTCTAAAGAGACTCTTACGCTAAAAGAGGAAGACGTAACAGGAAGTAGAAATGGCTTAACCGAGCTAAGCACTGTATTTCTGTCCTGATTTCACGCTGTTTGGGGAGAACTGAACAATACAGCGATGCATTAATATAGTATTGAAATGTGAGGTGGTTATAGCTGAGAGAATGTGTATTTTACAGCAGTTTTGTTCGACAACTCAGCCAATCTCTAAAAAGCTACAAAAATACAGAATTAATACTAATATCTAAGCAGCAGTGTGTGCAGCGTGTCATGGAAGACGGACCCGAGCTCATACACTTCAAACCAAAGCATTAAAACTGATTTAAACCCCGCATTTACCAAGATGGAGGCCGTGGCTTTTATGAGTATTGTTTGTTTGATTTAGACACAGTACAAACAGCTCATGCATATTTCACGCATCTGAAAAGCCATATTCCACGTTCTATATGTCCATCCACTGAAGCAAAATATGAGTTTAAGGCCCATCTATTATGGTAAATGGAAGACAGCGGCAGTGCTATGTATGTATGTAAATACGAGATTCTCATTAATGCGTGCTCACAGACGGTCGCCACAGAAACGGCGCCAGTCACATGCTGGAATTTGTAATCGTGGCATTTTGTGGCGAATTTCTAATGCGTCTTTGAAATGGAATTTTATGAGTTATGAATTCTGAGCGCCGTTCCTGTGTTTCAGCCGCACCAATCAGCGTTTGATATGCTAGGAATGTAATTGGCAATTTCCCTTAATTTATATTGCCTTAATATGTAAGAAAATGAGCTTCTCTTTTATTCCCCAACCTCACCCCCACTTACACACTTTCACATAAACAGCAGTTCACAATATGGGTAAACTTATGTTGATAATAAAGCGAGTATAATATAGTGTATTATAGCATGGTATTCATCAGTTAATTCACTCGTGCTTTGGAAACCCATGCAGACACAGGGAGAACTCCTCATACAGAGTGATACGAGGCAGGGATTGAACCCAGGACCCCGAGACCCTGGAGCTGTATTAAAGTCAAAATATAAATATATATGTTTAATTAAAAATGTTTCTAGGCGTCTCTCTCTCTCTCTCTCTCTCTCTCTCTCTCTCTCTCTCTCTTTCACACACACACAACATTCTCAACCTCAGCTTCAGACTGGAAGTGTGTCTGTGTGTGTGTGTCAGAGAGAGAGAGACGAAAGGTGTTTGCTAAAGACAAAGATGGTACCGATATGTAGAAATCGCATGCAGAAATATTGCCAGGAAAACAGAAGTGAGAAAGGCTCTGTTCTGGTGTGATAGGTGTGTGTGAGAGAGAGAGAGAGAGATAGAGAGAGATACAAGGCTTGCTGAACCTGTGCTGTTTCCCCTAAATGAATACTGTTGACATTTTGGTGGCAGCATATTGTCACCGTAAGATCTGTGTGTGTGTGTGTATGTGTGTGTGTGTGTGTGTTCATGCATGCACTGTCATACAATATCAGGATGCCATGACATCACACATGTCATACATATTTCATACACAACAATCATATTTCCCTGTCTCTGAAATGTGCGCTAGCATCAGTATAAACACAAAATCCTCTCTCGCTCTTTCTGTCCTTTCTTTCACTCAGAAAACAACAAAACTCACTGGGTCTGAAAGGACGTGGAGCTTTCAAGAAGCTGCTATTGATAATGGGAAACATACAAGGTGCTGCCAACGACAATAACATCAAATAATGTGCAGTGCTTTTATGTATGTGTTGCTGGGTCTGTCCTTTTTTTCTGGTATGCTAAGACTTGAAAATCACACACACACACACACACACACACACACACACACACACAGGTATCCAGGATTACATTTGTATCTAGAGAAAAGCCGACAGCTGTAAAAATGCTCCCCACGTAGGCTTTTCCTCACAGATCTGATAAGATCTAAATGAATGCAGTCGGGTGAGCAGTGTGTGATCCCTGGAGCTCGAGCACTCAACAAATCTCCCAGATTATATTCTAATACACACTCTCTCTCTCTTTCTCTCCCTCTCTCTCTCTCTCTCTCTCTGTATATACATATCCTTCCTCCTGTGTTAGCTTTCTGTTACCATCTCTTTTATGTCTTAAGTCAGCCATAAGATCCCATAAAAACAATTATTTATACAATGAATTAAACAATTTATTCCTTACCTCTCGTTTACCTTGAAAGGATTTGTTTTAATTGTTCATTGTTGCAGACTGTAAACAGGAGATGTAAACTCTACAAAACACAAACTCTAACCTGACTGGGCCTTACGTGTCTGGAGGAAACCCACGAGGAGAACACACCACACTCCTCACAGACAGTCACCTGGAGGAAACCCACGCAGACACAGAGAGAACACACCACACTCCTCACAGACAGTCACCCGGAGGAAACCCACTCGGACACAGAGAGAACACACCATACTCCACACAGACAGTCACCCGGAGCGGGAATCGAACCCACAACCTCCAGGCCCCCACTAACCTGCTGTGCCACCGTGCCGCCCCCTTTGACAAATAGATGGTATGGCCAAATGTTTTTGGAGACTTACTTATCCAATAATCGTAATAGTTTGCCCCCAACACACACACACATTCTTGTCTGAGAAAGCTTTATACCGTGTATATTGTCTAGATATTCATCACATTGTGGGGACTTGTTGTCCTTATGGGGCCAAGAAAATAAATAAATAAATCATGTCCCCACATGAAGTAAACTCCAGTTAAACCCAAATGCACTGGATGGAGTTCCATCACTTTACACAGCAGTTCCACTTCTCCACTGCTGGGGGGCTGTATACCTTTCCAGCTGGACAACTGGTCTTAGCTTTGTATATAACTGTTCCAAAGCACCCGGTTCTCTTGGAAATGCTATTCGATGTAGGTGATACGAGCTAAACGTATATTTATTATTAGACTGGATTTGTTAGACTGTATTGTCAAGGCACGACCCTGAGTCTGCTGTGCTCTACCCCTCGGCTCTGGTGCCTCCTCTTCGTTAGTTCTGCTGTTATGTTGATGCTGTGTGATGCCAGGTCTTTTTCCGACAGTGCTGCAGTTCTGCACCTCTCTTAAATGTCCTTCATATTTGCCGCCCGTTTTGTTCCCGCAGCAAACGGCTCAGATAACACCCCCCAGAGGCGGCTGCTCGGAGCATTCGGCACAATTACTAACGGCAGCTCGAATCACAATGTTTACTGAGCCCAGCGTCACTGCTGCTGCCTCTGCTCTGTGATTATCATCAGTTCTGCTCTCTCTCTCTCTCTTTCTGTTTTTCTTTTTCTGTCTTTCTCTGTCCCTGCGTGTCTCTGATTTTTCTTTTTTTTGGTGGATGCCTTTCCTCTCTCTTCCCCCCCATCTCTCTCTCTCTTCACTCGTCTCCCAGTTTTCTCTCTTTCGTTCTTTCTGTACCCTTTCTCTATTTCTCTTTGTTATTCTCATTGATCTCTACTCTTTCCTTTTTTTCGCTCTTGCTCCTTTGTCTCTCTTTTTCTGTCTCTCTCTTTTCCCTTTACTCCCTCGCTGTGCTACTCTCTTCATCCCTCTCTCGATCTGTTTTTGTCTGCATTTGCCTCCTCTGTTTTTTTTTTGTTCCTTATTTTTGCTCTCTCTCTGCACCACTCTCTCTGTGTGTTTGAGAGAGAGAGAGAGAGCAAGAGTGAGAGTGAGAGAGAGAGTGAGAGAGAGACAGAGATAGTGAGTGAGAGAGAGAGAGACAGAGAGAGAGAGAGAGAGAGTGCGGAGAGAGAGAGAGAGAGACAGAGAGAGTGAGAGAGAGAGAGACAGTGAGAGAGAGAGAGAGAGAGAGAGAGAGAGAGACAGTGCGGAGAAAGAGAGAGAGAGAGAGTGATAGAGACAGAGAGAGAGAGAGAGAGAGAGAGAGAGAGCACATGTTCTGGATGACATTTGAAAGAGAATGACAGTATGACGGAGGTCCTGCTGGATGACGGTGGTCATTTGAAGACAGTGAGCTGTTTAAACAAGCCAAGCACAAAGCTGCAGCGACCCGTGAATTCTGTGTTTGCTTTGATCTGGTTATTAGAATGTGTGCAGGACCTCTGTCCATGAGCTGTGTGTGTGTGTGTGGGGGGGGGCATGTTTACATATAATTCAGGACTAAATTGTTCTGTTTTTAAAGCCTCCTTTTACAGGGTCTAAAGCTGAAAGAGCAAAACATTTCTTTTCATGTTACAAAGCCTAAAATTAGACTCAGGTTTAGGCCTCATTTTTAATATTAATATATACATTAATATAGGGTCAGGTGTGAGTGTATATTCAAATTAAGTAGAGTTACATTTCAATTCTGCCACATATTGGTCTCTGTATGTAATGCACATAAAAACTACGCCCTGCCATTGTGTGTGTGAGAGAGTGTGTGTGTGTGTGTGTGTGAGAGAGAGAGAGAGAGAGAGAGAGAGACTGTCTCAGGTGTTCTTCTGAAAGGCATAAAATTCAGAATCCCTCCCACAGAACTTGAAAGAATCTAAATCTGCTACCTCCTGCATGCATTAGTTATCTACATTCGCGCACACACACACACACACACACACACACACACACGCAGACAGACAGACACACACACACAGTGGGGTGCGGTCAGGTCAGACCCACAGTGTGATTTTTAAATATTTAAATTATATATATAAAAACACAGACTATGGCTGAGTTGCAAAGTCAATAAGGAGCAGATCATATCACACCTGATGAAGCCAAAAGTTTCCTGTTTGTTTGTTTTTCTTCTATTTTTTAAAACCCATCAAAGAAAAGACACACATTGATTAAGACTAAGCCACTTTCTAATGATGCACTCTGGTTGATTTACATATTGTTGTTTGTTGCCTCAGATCTCAGTTGAAATAGGCCTTTTAAAAAATAAACAACAACAATGCGGTGGTGGTGGGGGTGGAGGGGGGGGGGTACCTGATAAAAGACCTCTTTTAATCTCTGAAAAGATAAAGTATCTCATTTGTGTAAAAGTAACAGTGTGAGTGCAAATGCTTCAAACCCCAAAGTAAAAGTCAGCAGTTTCTCTGTGAGCAGGGAATTTCAGCCGGATCAGCATTCCAAATTACCATTACACATTATCAGCAGAGATCATCATTAGATCATAAGCTGCCTTTACATTTCATCTCCACAAATGCATTCACATTACAGATATATAATGGAAACGGATCCAGTTTGGAGATAGATCGGGGCTGGAGATCGTCTTAGATTGTCTTTGGTGAGAAATCAACAGGTGTAATAGATGTTCATGGAGCAAAATTTGAAATTATTTTACAAAAACAATAAATGTGAGAGAAACAGAACTTATCATTGCAGACAGATTGATGGAGACCATCTATAGAGCTTCATCAATATGAGACCTCATCCTTAGACATGGCTCAATATTCGTCATCATTAGCAATTAGAGCAATATTAGAAATCAAATTTTGGGATGCATCAGCATTTTAGATCAACAGACACCAGTATAAGAGATAATCTTTTGAGACGGATCAGCACTGGAGATCCTCTTTGGAAATAGATCAGTTGGGACTGGCCAATGGAGTTCTTTGGAGTTGGATCAACAGTAGCAATCATATTTGGATCAATATCAGAAATCATTATTATCCTTGAATCTACACTGAAGATAATCTTTGGGGATGGACCATTGGAGAGGATCATTAAGGACATAGCACTGGAGACCGATTATAAGAGTCCATTTGAGTTGGACCTTTTGAGATGAACCAGTGGAGTTCATCTTTGGAGTTGGTTCATAATTGGAGATCATCGCCAAACAAATTAAAAAGGAACTAGACTCACTCCTCTGTTTATTTCTAGCATGCCACACAATATACATCATAATCTATATTTTTTGGTGTTGTTCTTACAATGTAAGGGCAATATTGTTTTTGATGGCGGTTTGATGATGGGCTGTTAATAAGTGGAAGTAAGAAAACACCCACACTTTTGGCTTTAGGCTAATTAACTGTCAGAACACCAGATGATGACAGTTCCCAGTGCTGATAGCACTAAAACTCAAACTCGAAACATTGGAAATAACCTCGGTATTGTCTAATTGGCTCATACTGCTGTAATTAATAATGCACACGTGCCCCGGTTGATCCATGGCAGTAAGCTGCAACTGTCTCTCCTGGGGATACGAGTTAGAGAGAGAGAGAGAGAGAGAGAGAGAGAGAGAGTGAGAGAGAGATCATCCTCTCTTTTTCTCTGGTCAGTGTCGAGGCTGGATGTTGTGTCCTTGGGGAATAAACGGCTTTACTGTTGCATATGCATGGGCTACTCTACGGCTAAGCCCTCAGTCCACACAGCCTCTGCTCGACTCCAAGTCCAAACCACTGCTGCCACTGAATAATGCACTCGGAAAGCTCACAGGAGTGTGTGTTTGTGTTTGTGTGTGTTTGTGTGTGTGCATTCTTTAAGAGGTGTATTCTAAGTGGTATACCCATATGCCAACTATAAGTGGTTTTATATTATACATTTATGCTGTATATTATATATTTATGCTTTCCCTCAAATATAGCTGGTAACACCAGTAACAATATGAATGGGTATAATGTATTTAGGAATAATAAAGGTGGACAGGGTTTCACTGCCATCTCAAAAAAAAAGATCAGCTAATCATTGAATTTAGGTATTTCATTCAGTCCCATTGCTACAAGCACCTAGCCATGAAAGAACAGGCTATTCCAAAGGTGTTACTAATTTAGAGTGTAGTCCTGTTGTAGGATGCCACCATTGCTACAAGTCTGTTTGTAAAATCTTCCCTTATATATATTCCACAATCATTTTTAAGTGGTATTATTCAAAGTGGAAGCATTTAGGAACCACAGCCAATCGGCCACAAAAGTGGCAGACCAGGCAAAGTTACAGAGCAGGATTGCTGAGTGCTGAGGGGCACAGTGTGTAAACGTCACCAACACTCAGCTGACTGCTGAGCCCAAAGCCTGCTAATTTAGCTGCAAAGGAAGACCAACTCTATATTAACAACTGAAGATTTAAAATAGACTATCATGTAAGTTCCTGCATTCCAATAATTTTGTGCATTCAGTCTAAGAGAAGGATATAGCTTTTCGTGAGTTAAGAAAGAGGACCTCTATTTCTTTCTCTTTCAGTCTCCTTCGCTCTCCGTCCAAGTGCAAGGACACAGACATGTCAAATCCTCGCCTGCTAATTGGTCTGCCCTTCCTTTTTACACAGCCAAACAAGCTCATGAAATAAATAACTAATGTGCCCCTTGGTAGGCTCATTAACTCTCAGCAAATCCTCCTTCGTAACCTTTCTACTTTCCCGACCTCATCTCTATTCGGACGAGTAGGATGGCATGAATGCACGTAGCTGCCACCGAAAGATGGAGGTGGGAGGGAGGGAAAGTGCGACTGAGAGAAAGAAGGGAGAGTCTTAGTCTCTCTTTGAAGTCACAGTTGGAATGGGAGAAGTGTTCTCCCTCTAAACTCCGCTAAACAATAGCTTGCTTTTGCTTCATTAGCTTCTGGCTGCTGATTGGCCATATGGCTGCCAAGGCCCCTTTCTCATTTCGAGACAGAAGACAGCATTTATCTCCATTTCGGACACGTTGGTTTTAAACTCAGGCTCAGATTTACAATCAGAATGCCTCTCTCATGCAACTTAAACCTAACTCTCTCCCTCTCTCCTGCTCTTCTCTTTGTCCTTGTCCCTTGCTCTACTTTCCTCTCTGTCTATATTCCTTACTCTTTCTATTCATGTTCCTCACTGACCGGCTGACCCCTGGTCGGTCAATTGATACACAGTCCCACTGTTCTGCAGTAGATTTATGCACCATTTCAACACCCATGGGTCTTTGTCCCCTCAGTCCTGAAAGTGTTGATCATGACATGACTTTCAAGTAAGAAAGTGTCAGTCTTTTGCCACTTTCTTCATCTGCCCCTCATGACAACCGACAGGCAGCATGGCATCTGATGTATAGCTATTGTATTTTGTATTTTTAAAGCACTAGGGAGTTATTTTACCTTAAATTTACAGCTTCAAAATCATCGTGATGTTTTTTTCTGACCTGTAACACTGATAGTAACAATCCCTAAGAAGAGCTTGTATGAACAGCACTATGTAAGAATAGCACAATGTAACATATAGAAGAAGGTAGGAAGAGCATTTTGATTGCAGAGCTGAGCTCAGTCCAAACACATTGCCAACCAACCTGTCTGAAATGAAAATGAATGCTGTCTACTGTTTTAAGATGAGAAGTGATATTGGGCCCAACACACTTGGAGGAGGACACATACCCAACACTGTTACATCAGCTAACAGACTTAGGAGGAGGGGGCAAATCATTGAGAAAGAGATTTAAAAACCATCACAAGCAGTTTATATTGTACTTTACCATACTGTACTGGATCCCAATCAATCTTTAGGGTTGGACTGATTTACTCCCAAGGTCTAGTACAGTTTGAAACAAACGCTGCAATTTCTAATCTGCTGGAGTTCAGTGTAAGGTTTATGATTAAGATTGGGGTTTGGGTTAGGAGTTAGCAATAGCATTAAGGTCATAGATTTAAAGGAGATCTTTCATGCTCCGTAGTGAGATATTCACATGAATGTCCACAAACATAAATAGTGTTTACCAAATGCAAACTATATTTATAAAACTTGGATGAGAATGATACACTGCCCTTCATTGTGTGAAAATTCCACGATGAATGGACCAATAGAAATGCTCCAAAATTACTTGCAATAAAACCTTTTTACATTAACTTCCATTGAAAAGTTCACTGTAAATACATGTTCTTCATTGGACAGTGACATACTGTGATATACAAATACATCTTTGATATCAGGCAGCCATCCTGTCCATTCAGACAGACTACTTATGTCTGGTACTCCTGGTCCTGAATGTTGGGGCATAGTTGAGAGCTGAACACTGTCTCCCGGTGACAGGGTCAATGTTTAAGCCGAACCCAAGGACTTTGAGACCTTATGATCCTATAAGAATTATGTTGTCAGCCTTCAGTCAACTTTATTCAACATTTTCATGTAAATCACAGCAACCTTTTGAAAGCTGTTTTAATGGAGTGGCAAAATGAGAAAAGGAAAGTAAGAAAGAAAGAAAGAAAAAAAAAATGAGTGGTACACATACCCTCTCGTGTATTATTCCTTTAATAGCCCTGTCTCAATGCAGTGCTTGGGGAAAGAACAGTCATTCATGTCAATTATTCTTAAGCTTCGCATTTACTCCCGGCGTCTAAGGCACTTGCTACAGTTTGTTTGGCAGTAATCCCTAGTCTTTTACAGCTGCTAAACATTCCGAGCCCTGGCAGAATTGATTGCGCGTCTATTCCGAGATTAATTACAGATGTGGCATGGTGAGATATCGCATTAATCACTGGATGTGGATCGGTCATTAAAGTGTGGAAATGGGTGATGTATCACATTGTCAACCATTAGGCCATCGCAGAGAATGGAGCGCTGGTGGAGAGGAAGACGTATGGGCTATGTAGCTGAAATACTCGCCAAACACGGACGGAATGACACGTTCTCAAATTTATTACTGAAAACTAAGGGCTGTGATGACTGACCAGGGCAATAATAGTTTCATCTCATCTGACCATGGCTGTGTTTTATCCACAAAGACTTGAAAACCTCTTTGAATTGCTAGTACTGTACATAGCCTTACTCAACAGATTTGCCGTTGGGGTCACAGCGGTGAAACAGACACAGTGTAATAACGAAAGCAAGACATAATATACATCAGAGGAGCGTTTAATCAACAGTTCACAGTCTTCCTTATGCACAACTCGCACAATGTGTACAGACATATAACAGCCGTCTGGGAGAGTGTGTAATTATGTAGATCAAATCATTCCTGGTCTGTAGTTAGGAGACACAGTGAGGGGAAGGTAAAGCACAGTGATGTTAGGTGAAGATTACACATGGCTGAGTAAGAGCTGAGTTGATTACGTGTGGTTGAGCAGGGTTTCAGTAGATTATGAGAGGTGAGAGTTCAGCAAATTACACTCATTGTGTAGGAGGGCTTCAGTGTATTACAGCAGGTCGGCTAGCAGCTCTCTAGAGCATGTTAGCATGGATGGCTCATTAGATCATGCGTCTAATAGATAAGTAGATCATGTGAGCTTGAGAAGACCCCAAGAAGTTGGGTTCTATGCATTGTCAGCATATCCAAGGAAGGTTAGTAGTATAGATTTTATTTACATTGTTTACAAATGGTGTCAATGTGTCTGCATGGGGTTCCTATAAATTTATTCGCTATCTAAAAACTTTCCAAAAGTGTGAGGGGATGTGACTGGGTGAGAGTGTGATGCCCTGTGATTGAGCCCTGTACAGGTTGTAGTCCACAATGAAGGGGTGGTGGAGATCTTTTGTGCTCCATCAAAAGTTACATAGTGCAGTTTCTCCAGTGCTGTGCCTAGATTAGCAAAGACAGACTCTGTTCTCCCTATTACATGTCAGTGGAGAATCACAATGATTTTAAGGCTGTAATTTTTGGCTAAAACACTACTTAGTGTTCATTTTTTTAATAGTTTTTAAAACAAAACTAAGATTATATTTGATATATACTGAAAAAAATTCTGCATATGTTCATTTACAATTAATATCAATACATATTTCTGCATTTTTTCTTACCTCGGAATTAAGATTGAATTATCTTTCATTTTTTTATTATTTTTTATTTAAATTAATTTCCTTAATTTAATTTCATTAATATAATTTTTGACGTATTTTGTGTAGAGACATAATCAGTAGATTAGCATGTATCTGTTTCACAGCACTGTTTGAAACAGTAATGACCTGCATGCCTCTGTGTGCTAATCAAAGCTTTTGAATATCCAGAGTTGCGTTGTGAGTACTGTTTTTTTTTTCCCCTCTTCTGAATCTGCATTAGCTCGATACTGATGCCAATTACATCTCACAACGCTCCTCCTAAATCTGCTGTAATTAGGTTACTTCTAATCAGAGGCCTTTTCCTCCTGGCTTTGCATATACAGTGATTTCACACAGCTCATTTTTACTGCCCACTTTACCCGCAACTCACTTGTTATAGTGGCAGGGGGATCTGCCGGCAAGAACTTGGCCTTGAAATGAACCAGAGCCAAGTTTCTTATATTGTCAAATATAAAAACTTTGGACACCCCTGGTTATTTTACATGTATCTCCAGCCCCTTTTCCTTTGAAGTCAAGTCGAGCTGGTGTAAAGGACAAGGACATTTTTCATGTTTATTGTAAATCTGTATAAGATAGTTATTAAAATGTATTTGATTTTATTCCATTTAATTTGTATAAATATGTACATCCTGACCAAAAAATAAACTGCTGGCCATGTTTTCATCAGTCCATACATAAAATATTGCAATGCACACAACATTATGGGTGACATACCAGAGTTAAAAAGAGGACAAATAGTTGGTGCACGCTTTGCTGGCGCATCTGTGACCAAGACAGCAAGTCTTTGTGATGTATCAAGAGCCACGGTATCCAGGGTAATGTCAGCATACCACCAAGAAGGACCAAACACATCCAACAGGATTCACTGTGGACGCAAGAGGAAGCTGTCTGAGAGGGATGTTCGGGTGCTGACCCAGATTGTATCCAAAAAACATAAAACCACGGCTGCCCAAATAACGGCAGAATTAAATGTGCACCTCAGCTCTCCTGTTTCCACCAGAACTGTCCGTCGGGAGCTCCACAGGGCCAATACACATGGCTGGGCTGCTGTAGCTAAACCTTTGGTCACTCATGCCAATGCCAAACGTCGGTTTCAATGGTGCAAGGAGCGCAAATCTTGGGCTGTGGACAATGTGAAACATGTATTGTTCTCTGATGAGTCCACCTTTATTGTTTTCCCCACATCCGGGAGAGTTACCATGTGGAGAAGCCCCAAAAAAGTGTACCACCAGACTGTTGCATGCCCAGAATGAAGCATGGGGGTGGATCAGAGATGGTTTGGGCTGCCATATCATGGCATTCCATTGGCCCAATTATTGTGCTAGATGGGGGACTACTGAACCATTCTGGAGGACCATGCACCAATACACACAGCAAGACTGGTGAAAGACTGGTTTGATGAACATGAAAGTGAAGTTGAACATCTCCCATGGCCTGCACAGTCACCAGATCTAAATATTATTGAGCCACTTTGGGGTGTTTTGGAGGAGAGAGTCAGGAAACGTTTTCCTCCACCAGCATCACATAGTGACCTGGCCACTATCCTGCAAGAAGAATGGCTTAATGGCCTCTGACCACTGTGCAGGACGTGTATATGTCATTCCCAAGATGAACTGACGCTGTATTGCCCGCAAAAGGAGGCCCTACACCATACTAATAAATTATTGTGGTCTAAAACCAGGTGTTTCAGTTTCATTGTCCAACCCCTGTATGTGTGTGTGTGTGTGTGTGTGTGTGTGTGTGTGTATGCTACGCCACAAGGATCAGACACAGCAGTGCTGCTCAAGTTTTTTACACAGTGTCACTGCTGAACTGAAGATAGTCACCAACCAAACATACCCTTTTAACAGCGTCCTTTGTCAACTGATGAAGGACTGGAGGATGGTCAACACACACTGTGTGGTAGCTGTTGAGTTAATGTCTCTGAATTTACATTGACAAGATGGACCAACAATGTAGGTGTGTCTAACAGAGTGAACAATGGGTGGACCACACACTGTCAGTGTCACTGCAGCGCTGAGAATGACCCATCACCCAAATAATCTGTGCTTTTGTGGTCCTGACCATTAACAAACAGTCTGTAATTGTAGAACGGCAAAGAACTTCCATAGGGTCAGTGGAGCTGAGACAATGCATACTGTATGTAGGATATTAGGAGTGACTGTGTGTGTGTGAGAGAGAGAGATAGAGAAAAATAGATACAGCACTAGCAGGTTTGATGTGTAACTGTGCTGGAAAAAAACTTGTCTGCCTCTAAAGGTTAGTTGCTCCCCGGTTAATTTCAACATCGCCAATGTAACGCGCCAAATCTTTGACACAGGAATAATTGGGAGAACAGAATGTCCATGGAGACATCCAGGCCACGATCTGTCGCCTTTTATTACTCTTTTAAAAGCGGTTTTCTCCTCTGTGCACAACATCAAGGGCCAGTAATACGTACGTGAAAAGACACCATGCTAAATGCATCTAGATTTAGCCACAATGTACACAAGCAGTGCATTTTATTAAGCCACTACTGGGACACCATCGGTTTAACACCATGACTGGGGTTCTGGTCCCTGCTCAGTTGAGCACACCACAATAAAAAGTCCAGAAGCAAAATGTCTAACACTACATTCGTCTACATCTATAACATAGTTACATTTGTAATTCGCTTTGGACCAGAGTGTCTGCTAAATGCCAACGTTGTGAAAATGTCTTTTTAATGTGACACTGGTGCAAAATCAAGGAGGAGATGACATTTCGGCCCTGAGCCAATCCTTACCATAAGCCCTAAAGTCCACTTTGAAGTGCACACATCTGCCCTGTACCTATCCTTGACCAAAGCTCTAAGGCCTTCTTTGAAGTGCACACATTTTAAACACCATTGAAGGCGTGTATCAGAAGTACAAATACGTTTTATAGCTTTTTTTTGTGAATGTATAATTGTAATTTAAAGTTCAAACATTGCCAACTTTTTTGTGATGATACAGTAAATGCGTTGTTGTATTTAAAATGACAATTATCATTGTATTAAACAAAAATAACCTAAGAGTTAAGTAGTTTGGAAATAGCAAGAAGAGTTTATTAATCACTGCATTTCTTATGAGGTCCCTCGAGGAAAAAGCTGCAAAAGCATGTGTATTGATTTGTTCTTGGGGAAAATATTGTATCCAAAATATGTGAGTCTTTTATTAGATGATTAAAAGATGGCCATTTTAGCAATCGTCAAAATAGTATATAGATACTTAATTTTCATGTTTTTTTTTATTTTTATTAAATGACCATTCAATACTATGAAACATTCATTAATTAATTGTCTGTAACCCTTATCCAGTTCAGGGTCGCGGTGGGTCCAGAGCCTACCTGGAATCATTGGGTGCAAGGCAGGAATACACCCTGGAGGGGGCGCCAGTCCTTCACAGGGCAACACACATTCACTCACACACTCACACGTATGGACCCTTTTGAGTCGCCAATCCACCTAACAACATGTGTTTTTGGACCGTGGGAGGAAACCGGAGCACCCGGAGGAAACCCATGCAGACACGGGGAGAACACACCAACTCCTATACTATGAAACAGTCACCATAAAATTACAAAATAGCAAGAGAATGTTTGAAAATTTTATTTATATTTTATGTTACACAAATACACTAACTTATTTGTAAGTTTGAAAGTGGTTAATTATTCAAGGCATAAGAATATTGGAAAGAGAACTGGAATCCAGCTCACAGCCCTTTAACTGAATGAGTTAAGTGTAGATGATGTGATTAACACTTTCCAAGCCATTTCCTAAATGGTTTATGTCTGAAACATCACAAAACAACAAATTCAAAATTTCAAAGTTGTGAAAGATCTGCTAGATATGTACTCCCAGTAAACAAGGAACGTCCCTGGACATTCAAAATAGGTCTGTCACACATATTTTAAACGTCAATGAATGTCCAAAGTCCATCTTAATAAGTTAGTTAAGTGGTGACCTATCAATAACGTCAGTGGACGTCCAAAATGCGTTTTATACAAGTAATTTATTTTGGGACCAATTAATAACGTCAATGGACGTCCAAAATACGTCTAACAGTCGTCATTACGTTATATCAATGTTGAATCAACGACTAATTGTTTAATGGGATGTATCACCAATTAAAAAACTAAACCTGGAGAAAAATTGTGTTTTAGTTACACTCAGTAATAACAAGAAGAAATTAGAACCCGTAACAGACTACAACCATGTGTTGACTTTTGCCACGTTATTAATAGTCCTACTTACTTTTGACTAATTATCATCAGATTTATCATAAATAGATTAAGACTGGAACGGGTAAAAAACGTAGCTAAAATTGAAAAAGGCTATAAGGCTGAAACAAGAACAACTCATTTTATCCCATTTTTTCTGACCTAGGAGCTTACAACAAAGTAACTTGGTTGCCTTGTTTCAGTTTGTGGGTTTGTAGGAGCTCCAGATCCATAAATTATTGTGCAGAAGTGATTCAAATCTGATCTTTTAGGGCTGTGTGGTCATGTCAAATCTGACTTTGTCAAGTCATGTTCATATGTGGTCCTAGATTGGATATGTACACATGTGTTTGTGAAGTGGTCCTAAGCCAGCACCAGCAGTGCAGCAAAACAGCAACAGAGGATAATAAAACTACAACTGCTACACCCAAATGGGCATTAGTGCACCTGGAAGATGTGAAGTTTATTGCTGATTATAAATGGTTTTATGGAATATACGGGGCACAACATGAATACAGAAATGGTTATTTTATGACCTACATTGTGCACTACGTAGTGTCTTGGCAAAACGGTAAAAGCCTGCTGGGTTTTTTCACCCCCTCATCCTATTCGGGTACAGTCGACCAGCTGTTTGCAGTCCTTCCTGAGTAAAATGAAATGCATTCCAATTTTAATTAAATGGGTTGTCTTTATAGCAATTATATCATTTACTGCATTTACTGAAACACTTCATGGTTTGACGTCTGAAGTGAATCAGTGATGAAACGTATAACTGCCTGCCTTACAGAACGTTCTGCAGTTTTTAAAGCCTGCTATATCCGCCCCCTTTCATGCACATGTCGAGCAAGAACACCTACTTCTTAACAAGGCCAGCCCCAGGTAATGGGGAGAAGGGCTTCGTATTCATTTAGATTTCTGTCCTGCTACTCTCAAATTTAATCAAGCTTCAAGTCTAGTATACTGCTATATGGATTTCCGATGTAGGGAGCAACATATGCTGGCAACGATGAAGATATATACCAATCCCCCCATCCTCTGCACAGTCTATTTCCCTCTCTCTCTCTGCAGCTGTCTCAGACTTGTCTGATACGAAGGGTAAAGCAGCGTTCTGCTGGGATCCCTACAAGGAAAATCCAGACTGAGTTGATATTCACTTTAAATTGGAAGTTCGTGAGGGAGCCGACATTGTGCTGCAAGCATGCACGGCCTAGAGAAAACAAGGTCTGCTGCTGGTTAAAGAGGGAACATGTCTTCTGGCTGATCTTGGTCGCTCTTTCCAGTGAAAATTTTGCAGACATCCATCATTTTAGTAGAGTTTGTTCACAGTGTTCTGCAGTAACAGCCTCAAACCTTCTGCAAATGCTTTAAAACTAGAAGTGCCGCTCCTGGTTGACCTACTTATACCTCTTTTTAACAATTCCAGTGAAGGCTGGTTTGAACCAATTTTGCTCATATTTGTAGAAAATTGTCTACAGCCTCACACTTAGCAGATAGTTCAAGGCTATGATTTACTTTTTTTAATTTTCTGTTACTCAGACACTGGATTAAAGGAAACGTAGACCATTCTTGGCAGCTAGGGTTTGTTTTCATTTAGAAGCTCTGCATCTGGAAGATCAACAACAAGTGTATGTTTGTGTATGATACAGGATTGCAGTGTGTATGTGGTTGAAGTAGGAAATAACTTGTCGGTATGTTTTCATTCACTATTCACTTACCATAAAAAAAATAAATTGCAAAGCAAGCTGTTTAATTTTGTAGCACGTTTGCTAAGTGTTAGCTTTCTTACAGTTAGTGGTCTCTTGAATTTGGCATCAGTTCCTCTTTAAGTAATCTGTAACTGCAACAATAAGTAAATATTACACACCTATCAAGCATAAATAGAGCTGCATCCTCAACACTTCCATATTTTTTGAAGTTTGGAGATCTCTCCACCGTCCAGATTCCTGTTCTCGTGGCTCAGCCAGTGACAGAAAGAAAAAGCCAGAGAGATTTTATGCAGAGATCTTTAGTTTTATCCTCATTTACCAAGCCATAGATGTGTACAAAACAAAGGAGCGTTTTCAAATGTGCAACACGAACAGAAAGCTAGCAGATGGTGAGAAAACGTTCTCTAAATTATATATAAAAGTGTTTTTGTTTATTTTCTATTGAAATAATGAACATATACATGCAAACATCACGCATATGTAGTCTACATTAAATGTGTAACCTGACAAAACTAAACAAGATAATGTGACAAAGTGTTTCAAATTCATATAAATAATGACATTAATCAAATAAAGTCACAATAAATATAAAAATATATACAATAAAAAGGTAATTTCCATCCATCCATTATCTGTAACCGCTTATCCAATTTTTTAGGGTCGCGGGGGGTCCAGAGCCTACCTGGAATCATAGGGCGCAAGGCGGGAATACACCCTGGAGGGGACGCCAGTCCTTCACAGGGCAACACAGACACACACACATTCACTCACACACTCACACCTACGGACACTTTCGAGTCGCCAATCCACCTGCAACGTGTGTTTTTGGACTGTGGGAGGAAACTGGAGCACCCGGAGGAAACCCACGTGGACACGGGGATAACACACCAACTCCTCACAGAGAGTCACCCCGAGCGGGAATCGAACCAACAACCTCCAAGTCCCTGGAGCTGTGTGACTGCGACACCTACCTGCTGCGCCACCGTGCCGCCAAAAAAGGTAATTTTAGAAATAAATGTACAAATATATAAATAAGTAAACATAATTACATTTTTAAGTTGTGAAAGAAACTGCTATCCAAACTTTCTAAACTGACAGCTTTGAGAGACATAAATGTCATGATCTCTGAGACATTCCATAAATTCATGAACAAAACAAATCTATTGTCTTTTACACATCCTGTGAGAGCATATTTTTCCCAGGAACGCTGTCTTTTCACTCAGCACATGGCCAATAAACCAGACAAATCTGCTATTAAGTTCTGGGTGGCTGCTGACTGAAAAAACACAATATATGCACATCAAAAGATGACAGCAGACCACTGGCAAGTGGCTACTGGAAACCCATCTAAAAATAGAAGAAACTGTCAGGCAATACTATACACAACTATTTTTTACAAGTAACAGTATGTTTTTGTTGCAAGAACTGTGGATTTTTAAACCGGAAATAAATACTAGCTGCTGGAACAAGACTGTGAGGATTTGATGTCGTCTGCATCACTGTATTCCAATATGGGCCTAGTCCTGGACTATATAAATGCTATGCTATGTCCAGGACTAGGCTTAATCCCCGTCTGAGACCCAACCCATGATGTTCCATAGTCAGGGTTGGGACTTGTGGGTTCCTTTTGGTTTGTGATTTTATGAAATTGGGGGGGGGGGGCTGTTTCTGTTCTGACTGTTCCCAAGTTCCACTCCTTGACAATGACTCACACCTGCGGCTACTCAACAACTTACCGACTTTCCTCTTTTGGGTCCCACTGTTTCAGGTCAGTTTGGGAAAGTATCTGTCTATCTGAGCATTAATCTTGGTGTCTTGCTGCTCAGTTGCTGATCTACGTTTTGTATGTAACAAGTTGTTAATAGTTTTAAGTATTTGCCTGCATTTAATTTTACAGCTTATTTTCTAATGAAACTACTCTGCACATGCAAACAGTTTACTGGCTGAAGTATGAAAAAGAACACAGTGGCTATAGGCACAAGGGCATCAATAGAGCATCTGATTTTATTAGTTATACATGCGAATAGAAATAAACATCTGCGTTAGCACTGAATACACAAAGTGCCAGAATATGTTTCTACATAGTGTGACTTTTTGACGACAGAGAAAAATGATCTGAGATGTACTGAGATACATTCAGCCCTTGCCTCCCCTTCATTAAGAAATCATTTGCTTTAATAGAATCAATGGCAAGGTTCAGGCCAATATTTGTACAACATCAGAGTGAATAATATTTCCATCACCAGGGAAACAATATGATCTTACAGCAACTCCCTTAAATGCTTTGGAAATAATGGCCCTGATCCTTGTTTCCCACATATTAATATATTGTACTGTGAGGTTATTTGCCCCAGGTTGATTGTTTGGAAGAAGTGATACTATCCTTTAGTAATCAAATAGCCTGACAATATCGTTCTCAATTTGTTTGCTGCCCTCTTTGGCAGAATGAAAGATGATATGAGGTTCTATCAAGAGAAAAGTCAATATGCTAACCATTACCCAAACAGGAAGATAAACACTCACTCTCCTCTTTATTAGAAACAGTTATAAGCTCTGTGTACAGGGATACAATTACAGATGGCAATGATGCAAGTTTATCAAGCAGAGTGTTGTTTCTAGTGATTTTACACATCAGTGGTTCAAGCCCCAAACATATCCAGCCAATAGCAACTGGCCAATGACCAAAGACTAGAAAAGGACTAACACAATTTTTGCATCAAGAAATAGATTAACACAAATGTGTTTCTATTAAGTGGCTATTTATTAAAAACATCTATCTATCTATCTATCTATCTATTTATCTATCTATCTATCAGTCTTCTGTAAATGCTTCATCCTGATCATTGTTGCAGTGGGTCTAGAGTCTAGCTTAGAATCTTAGGCACAATGAGCATATCATGGACAGAGCACTATGTCAATCCCAGGTCATCACACACTTCCACAGTCTCTCACACACACACACACCTGTGGACACATGTACACAGACAATCCACCTACTGACAGTTTGTTCTGGACTGTGAGAGTGTTAAAATTATTTTAAATCATAACATTGAGCCAAACAAAGTAACTTTCCAACCCATAAATGTTAATAAAAGGTTAATTAATGTAGATTTACTACTCACTACTTTGTTACAATAAGGGTACATTAACTGTACTTAAGCAGTAATAAATACTATGACAGTAATACGCAATATGAAACGATTCAGTAAAGTACCAATCATTAATTAATTATTGAAATTAGAACTAGAATTAATTTAAGATTTTATAAAATTCTTCAAGAATTCTAGTTAATGCTAGTTCTTGGTTATTATTTGTACTTAATGGTTAATTGAGATATTACAATTTATTAAGGTTTATTACTGTCCTAATTACTGTGAATCAATGTACACTTATTGTTAAGTGTAATCATATTTTTATAATCATTAATATGTAAATATACAACAATAAGAATTGAGTTACCTTCTGTGACTTTGTTCATTTTTGGATTTCTGGACCATATGTGTTTATTAAATCACAAAATAAAATGAAGGACGTAATGAATATGACAATGCAACAGGTTAATATGTTTTAATAATAAAAGGCTATGATTTTAATCTGTAAACCATTTATGGGCTCCACATGAAAAACACTCTGGGTTCAAAACATTGCTTTCACAATGAACTTCTGGAAAAGAAACACAGGCTCCTTGCTGCTGTTATTATAAACACATACTTCTGAATATTTATTAAGTTTTTTTTATACTGAAAGAAAATCACAGTGGGAGCCTATAATTCTGCACCTATTTGAATGTGTGGACAGCAGGCAGTTCTGCCTCACTGACCACATGAACAGGACCCATCTGTACACACTCGTCCTAACGTATGGAGTCCAGTCTCCTGCCCAAGGTTAAACACACTTCAAACAAAGACTTTTTTTTGGGGTGGAAAGCTCAAGTTCATAGCACCTGGCAGCTGTTGTGGGGAGGGGGGGGGGTGTATTTATTTATTTAGTTTTGGTATTTTGGTAATGGAACATTACAGTGACATCACGTAGACAAATACAGAGCAGTTCACACGTGTGAAGTATGGTGGTGTAAGTGCCATGCATGTCGCTCTGAATATTCATTCATTCATTATCTATAACCGCTTATCCAGTTCAGGGTCACGGTGGGTCCAGAGCCTACCTGGAATCATTGGGCGCAAGGTGGGGAATACACCCTGGAGGGGCGCCAGTCCTTCACAGGGCATCACACACTCACACACTCACACCTACGGACACTTTTGAGTCGCCAATCCACCTACCAACGTGTGTTTTTGGACTGTGGGAGGAAACCGGAGCACCCGGAGGAAACCCACGCAGACACAGGGAGAACACACCAACTCCTCACAGACAGTCACCCGGAGGAAACCCACGCGGACACGGGGAGAACACACCAACTCCTCACAGACAGACACCCGGAGGAAACCCACACAGACACAGGGAGAACACACCACACTCCTCACAGACAGTCACCCGGAGGAAACCCACGCAGACACAGAGAGAACACACCAACTCCTCACAGACAGTCACCCGGAGGAAACCCACGTGGACACGGGGAGAACACACCACACTCCTCACAGACAGTCACCCGGAGCGGGAATCGAACCCATAACCTCCAGGCCCCTGGAGCTGTGTGACTGCGACACTAACCTGCTGCGCCACCGTGCCGCCTGCTCTGAGATAATATAAATATTTCAATTCCGAATACATGGGATTTCTCATTTTAACACTGGCAAAAAAACACATTACTGGTGGATGATTAGAACTGGATTACAAAACAACAGTTATACATTATAAAGGTAGTAGATGGAAGTCGCTATGGCGTGGAATGATGGAGGAAAAGATGGAGTCATCTTCTTTGGTCCCTCCATTAGGAAAAAAAAAGAATAAAACAAAAAAAAAGGGTAACAGAAGTAAGAGAGTGATATATGGCCAAGAAAGAAATAAAGAGAGAGAGAGAGTTTAAGAAGTTAATGTAAGAGAGAGTGAGTGTGTGTGTGTGTGTGTTTATACAGTTGCTATGTGCTGTGTAAAGAGTAAAACTGCAGATCAGCAGAAAGACGGATGCTGCCTGGCTCCAGGCTGAAGCGAGGTTCTAATGCAGATCACAGCTGCCTGCATTAATGAAGCTTAATGAGTGGCTTGGCTCTTTTTAATATTACTGTACGGTTCCTCCAGCACCTGCCGTCACAGTCCACCAGGGAAGGGTGGTGCTCAGAAAGCCATACGCACCTCAAACTGATGTTTAAATGTGCTAAATATTAAAACAATTGCATGAAACTTGGCAAAGTTGAATACATTCAAGTACCCAATCAGCAGATCTGTGCTCTGTTACTTCAGAGAATACATCTCCGCCCAGTTCATGCTCGGCGTTGGCCGTCGTGACCTTAGGCTCCAAAGCGGCATGGAAAATACACACCATGAGCCGAAGCAGTGATCAAACAGGCAAAGATGGGAGCTAAGGAGTAGTAGAAGAAGTAGAAGTCCATAGTCCCACCCTGAGAGAGCTCAGAACAGTCAGCTGTAGATGACCTATCTCAATCAATTCAAGTGTTTCCAAGAGGCCTACAAGAAAAGGCAAGTGTCTGGTTCTGTTAAACACAGATAGAACTCTGCTGTGTTTAGAAATTCCTTGTTAAGTCTATGTGCCGTGTCCAGGACTAGAGCTGTGGTGCTGACCCCATGCTGGGCCTTCACAGCGGGAAACACAGAAGCTAATAGAGACAGCCATTGAGCTCTTTATTCTTTCATATATTCTGCTTTGAGTTGGGAAATGAGCCTCTGCATTTAACACACACTCACTCACAGATCACAGCTAGACTCTGGCCTACAGCTGTCAATCAAAACACACAGCCGCCAACGAGAGATCAGAGGAACGTTGGGATTGCTGCCGTGATTAAGAGAAGAACTGTATGGGGCTTGAGGGGAGTTTGCAAGGCATTGTTTCTTACGAATATGAGGGTGTGCCCAATACAGTGTGCCCCAAAGGACCCACAAAACTAGGGGAGGTGAGATCAGGAAGGGAGGTGAGATTGGGCACCACACCAGAGCTCCTGTAGCTTCAGGGTTAAGTTGATCCGTGAACTAATGTGGATTCTCTTGTAAACACATGCATGGCTGTAGAAAGATGCTGGTGTATTCATTTCCTTTCATTTTTAACACTATTTTCCACATTAAATGGTACTTTACTTGTATTCAGATGCTTATTTTACACCTTAACATCAACTTTAACAGTGAAAGAGTTCCCTCCTGTTCTTCCTTAAATAAAGATTGGGAGCATTCTGCTGCCAACATTAACAATAAGGTCCACCTTAAATTGTTTAAAGTTACATTCAAATGCATTGTTTCTTTGTGTTAATTGTATTTGTTTTCAATATAAAACTTGATTACAATGAACATTTAGGCCATAATAATTGTGATATGAATGTTTTATATGTTTCATGTCTAGCATGTGTGTGTGTGCCGGAAAGTGACTCAGTTTAGCTGACTTTGTGGGGACCAAAGGGCAACACAATCCCTAAACCAAAATCAGCTTCAAGTATTATTTTGACATGTGATCAACGGCAAAATTATACATGACTTTTGCTTTTGTGAGCAACAGATTCATTCTTCCTTCAGAAGAATCATTTACTCTTGACCTTGACCCATGGACACAGACAGTCACACGCTTTTACGCGCTCACAACACGCCGCAGCCCCCGCTGACAATAATAAATAAGGGTTCTGATGCCATATTCATAGAGCGTTGTCTCATTTTCAGCCATCATAAGTCATAATTAACGCCCTAATGTGCGGGAACTGATGTGCTTATGGGGAGGCCGAATGAGAGCCTGTGGGAAAGAGTGGCCGATCGATAGCGTGTGATGGTGCTGTCGATAATGAAAACTGGGCTGTGGGGGGAAGCCATGTTGGATCTCAGCAGGTGTCTTTGGGCTGATTAGCGCCGCTGTTTGATCTATAAGGGTTTCAGTGCCTGTGTGTGTGTGTGTGTGTGTGTGTGTGTGTGTGTGTGTAGGTTGAAAGACCAAAAATGAGGTAGAAGTATAAGGTCTGGCGACCAAGCATTTTTCAGTCCAAGGCTGTTTCTATTCATTTCTAGTGAAATGGGCGCTTAGAGAGATTAGAAATCACACAAACAATTTTGTGGCACACCCTGCCCACCAAACACACACACACACACATATTCCAAACGCAAGGAACACACATTTTCTATACATACACATGCACACACACACAAAAGCTCTCTGAGGACTGATTGGACAGGTGGTTCTATTAATACCACTGTGCAATGTGGATTCTATCCTGCAGTCAAACACACGCACGCTCAAAAAAAGTGGCTTCGCTACAGCCCTGTCAAGGTTATTTCAAGTACGCACTCATCTCCACCCATCAAAGTGAGCCGCTCTTTCTATTAAATTAACCTGAGTGGATGTGATGCTAGTGCGGGGAGCATTCACGGTCATAACTTTTAATTTTCCCTCCAAATTCAATCAATTAGGACCCCCCAGCACCGTGATGGAGAAATATCTGGGATCCAGCCTCGTTATAGTTGTCATGAGATTTCTCATTCCATGGAAATGCGCACACACACACACACACACACACACACACACACATACAGAGACACACAGTAACTTGTTTTTGAGCAATGTCAGGACACAGCGTCATACACACGGCCCGTAAGAAAACTTAGAAACTTCCTGAAGTGGATAAATCACAGTGTGCTTTCGGTTCTCCACCCTGTTGGAGTCATCTGAGTGTGGACCTCATGAAACGTGTTCGATCCTTTTTTGGATCCGATGTAAAAGCACAATTAAACCACGAGTTGTGTCTAGGGTATGCCATTTTTAGGTCTAGAAAAAAAAAAAAAAGAATACAATAAACGTTTTAAATAATGTGTATTTATTTATTACACTCATATCAGGGCAACACACACCAGCACATCACAACAACAACATTGTAAATGCTAAAATGCTATGATCTACCACTCAAATAATACAGTGACCTTGTAGTGGGTTCTGACCATTGAAGGGAAGGGTGAAATTATGCAGAGAAACAAGGGAAATTCATTCATTCATTGTCTGTAACCGCTTATTCAGTTCAGAATCACTGGGCGCAAGGCAGGAACACACCCTGGAAGGGGCACCAGTCTTTCACAGGGCGACACACTCTCACACATTCACTCACACACTCACACTTTCACATCTACGGACACATTTAAGTCTCCAATCCACCTACCAACGTGTGTTTTTGGACTGTGGGAGGAAACTGGAGCACCCAGAGGAAACACACCATACTCCTCACAGACAGTCACCCGGAGGAAACCCACACAGACACAGGGAGAACACACCACACTCCTCACAGACAGTCACCCGGAGGAAACCCACGCAGACACAGGGAGAACACACCACACTCCTCACAGACAGTCACCCGGAGGAAACCCACGCAGACACAGGGAGAACACACCACACTCCGCACAGACAGTCACCCGAAGGAAACCCACGCAGACACAGGGAGAACACACCACACTCCGCACAGACAGTCACCCGGAGGAAACCCACGCAGACACAGGGAGAACACACCACACTCCGCACAGACAGTCACCCGGAGGAAACCCACGCAGACACAGGGAGAACACACCACACTCCTCACAGACAGTCACCCGAAGGAAACCCACGCAGACACAGGGAGAACACACCACACTCCTCACAGTCACCCGGAGCAGGACTCGAATCCACAACCTCCAGGTCCCTGGAGCTGTGTGACTGCGACACACTACCTGTTGCACCACCGTGCCGCCCTACAAGAGAAATATAGTCTGTAATTGTAGAACTACAAAGTGCTCCTCTATGGTCAGTGGAGCTCATAAAATGGACAGTGAGTGTGGACACACACCCTCTCCTGGATGACGGTACAGTACCTGAACCCAGTCCCTTGTTTTGTTTTGTTTTTTCAAGACAATTTAATTCATGAAAGGAAATGAAAAACAACAGAACGGCCCCGCCGGCCCCCACATGACTGATATCAAAGACCCTCGTCCATTTCCACCCCCCCTTCTCTCTTTCTTTTCCTTTTTAATCCCTTTTTTCCCCCTTCAGATGAAGAGAGGACAATAAAGAAGGATGGATGGAGGAGGAAGGCCCCCTGAACGTGCTGGCCCTGAGTACTCAGACAGAAAGGAGGGATAACACACATCCATTCCCCGGCAGGAAGGAGGGATGACACTCATTCATTTCCCCACAGACGGAGGTGTAGGGAGTCATAATGAAATCATAATGGAGGATGACACTATGGCTACTTTCAGAGTGCTGCCAAAAGAGGAGGCTATATGAGGATGGGAGTGTGTGTGTGTGTGTGTGTGTGTGTGTGTGTGTAGGGGAGTAGTATATATTCTTGCTCCTGTATCAGATTGTGGCTAGGCCCTGAATAAAGCATTATTTTGATGATATCAACAAACACATTGCTGTACTCTCATCGCCAAAATATTAAAGCCACCTCTTTTTTTTTTTATATTCACTGTCCGTCAAGATGCACTTAGTTCTGCAATTACAGATGGTAGCCCACCTGTTGCTCTGCATACTTGCTTTGCCATCATTTAACCTGCTCTTCAATGGTCAGCAGCTAGTATTTGGCTAAGAAAGATTCACCACACATTTATAATTGTAGTATCTTTCCAAGTCATGTCTAGACACGTTAATGCAAATGATGATGCAGATTTCAAAGAGAATAATAACACAATGTACACAAATATTCCTATTTTTTATTTTAAAGATTTAAAGCACAATGCAAATGCTAACACTACAGCAAGTAAACACTCCACTACTACTATAACTAATAATGCAACATTCATTCATTATCTATAAGTGCTTATCCAATTAATGGTCGAGATGGAGCCAGAGCCTACCTGGAATCATTGGGCGCAAGGCGGGAATACACCCTGGAGGGGGCGCCAGTCCTTCACAGGTCAACACACACACACACACATTCACTCACACCTAAGACAATTTTGAGTCACCACTCCACCTACCAACGTGTGTTTTTGGAGCGTGGGAGGAAACCGGAGGACCCGGAGGAAACCCACACAGACACAGGGAGAACACACCACACTCCTCACAGACAGCCACCCGGAGGAAACCCACACAGACACAGGGAGAACACACCACGCTCCTCACAGACAGCCACCCGGAGGAAACCCACACAGACACAGGGAGAACACACCACACTCCTCACAGACAGTCACCCGGAGGAAACCCACGCAGACACAGGGAGAACACACCACACTCCTCACAGACAGCCACCCGGAGGAAACCCTCGCAGACACAGGGAGAACACACCACATTCCTCACAGACAGTCACCCGGAGGAAACCCTCGCAGACACAGGGAGAACACACCACACTCCTCACAGACAGTCACCCGGAGGAAACCCACACAGACACAGAGAGAACACACCATACTCCTCACAGACAGTCACCCGGAGGAAACCCACGCAAACACAGGGAGAACACTAATAATATAACAGTATAGTGCAAATGTTAATGCAAATCTAATAATGCAATAACAGTGCAGTTAGAATTGCATACATTAATGTAATTATTAAACACGTAGTTAACAACAGTAATAAAAAATATATAATACTTTTTTAATAACATCTAGATGTCTCCTCACGATTTGATAGATCTCCGGTCTGTTTGTATGCTGGAAACCTGTCTGATGTGTTTACAAGATCTCAGTCCAGTATATGGGGGGGGAGAGAGAGAGAGAGAGAGAGAGAGAGAGAGAGAGAGAGAGAGAGATTATTTAGGCCCTCATATATATCAGAGTTGTAAATACACATCAGTTATGAATAATACATTCAGAATGGCACTATCTATACTGCCCCTCCATCACTACACATTTACTCTCTCTCTCTCTCTCTTTCTCTCTCTCCATCCCTCCCTCCTCATGGTTCTACACATTCCTTTATCAACATACACATGCACATATACCTGGATTTCCACTTTTCTCCCCTCTCCCCTTTCTCCACGCACCCCCCATCCCTACCCCCACCCGTGTGCATAATTCAGAGGTTGATATTAAATCAGGAGCAGAGGCAGGTGACTACGCAGCTGTTGCTCTCAGGGCTTTTTCACCTCTCCGAGACGCAGCGAGGCTAAAAGCTATTTTGATGCACGCTGGTCCACTGTGTCAACATCTCATTTTCATATTCCACTGCTGAGAGTCCCCAGGGCGTAAGATCCCAGAAGAGCCAACCAACTTAACCACAATCAAATGTTCAATCAAATGCAGCTGCACGGTTGTGGTCGGAGAACCCTGTTCTGGTTTAGAACACAAGGACAGAGCATCTGTGGGTGTCAGAGTCGAGAGAAGTGGAGTAGTTGTGTAGTGAGTTTGATCAAAACATGTGCACATTATGACTAAAGGTAATTGTGGATTAAAGGGGCAGTGTGTAAGATTTAGGATACATTACCAGAATTATTTTTCTTTACCACTTATATAGTGCCTTTCTATAAACCCAAGGTCGTTATACAATCAACACTTCACTGAACACCATTTCCATTCAGCATTTAACCCACACTCACTGGAAAGAAGTGGCAGACAAACGCACACAGTGTATTCTCAACCAGGAACGACCGTCCACCTGGAGGACTGCTTTAGGCACAAGGGTTTCATCCAGAGCATTAATCCGTATCTGGGCACACACACGTTCACTCATTCACTCCTACACACACAGGCATTCATTCACTCACACACCAGGCAATTCACCTAACCGCCATGTTTTCGAACTGTCAGAGGAAACTGGAGACACCGGAGGAAACCAGTGCAGACACAGTGAGAACATGGAAACGCCACCCAGATGGGACTTGAACCCAAGATTCAGGCGCTGAGAGGTGAACGTGCTAACAACCAAGCCACCGTGACAAATATGTAAATGGAATACAATACACAAAAACCATGTTTTCGTTAGTGTATAACTAGTTATGAACTCTATGAATCGTTTTATCCGTTTTAGTTCAGAATTAGTCCTTCATATCTATGTAGGGAGGAGGTCCTCCTATAAGAGGATACCATGTTCTGACCCAATGTAACCCAGTGTTTACAAATCCAAGGCTGGCTCATAAGTCAGCTCACAAATGGAGGTGTGAGGGAGGGGAAGGGTCTTCAGTTGGTTGCAATTTGCCACTGTTTTACTCTTTTTTTTTTAGATAAAAATAAATAAATAAATCATGTCATCTGGCCAGGGTTACCAATACAGACATACAGTAACCAAAGGTGTCCTAAACCTGCATCAAAGCATTCATTCATTCATTATCTGCAACCCTTATCCAGTTCAGTGTCACGGTGAGTCCAGTGCCTACCTGGAATCACTGGGGGGCAGGTGGGAACACACCCTGGAGGGGGCGCCAGTCCTTCACAGGGCAACACACACACACACACTCACATATTCACTCACACACTCACACCTACGACACTTTTGAGTCCCCAATCCACCTACCAACGTGTGTATGGAAACGGAGCAACCGGAGGAAACCCACGCAGACACAGGGAGAACACACCACACTCCTCACAGACAATCACCCGGAGGAAACCCACGCAGACACAGGGAGAAAACACCACACTCCTCACAGACAGTCACCCGGAGGAAACCCACGCAGACACAGAGAGAACACACCATACTCCTCACAGACAGTCACCCGGAGGAAACCCACGCAGACACAGGGAGAACACACCACACTCCTCACAGACAGTCACCCGGAGGAAACCCACGCAGACACAGGGAGAACACACCACACTCCTCACAGACAGTCACCCGGAGGAAACCCACGCAGACACAGAGAGAACACACCACACTCCTCACAGACAGTCACCCGGAGGAAACCCACGCAGACACAGGGAGAACACACCACACTCCTCACAGAAAGTCACCCGGAGGAAACCCACGCAGACACAGAGAGAACACACCACACTCCTCACAGACAGTCACTGTCTGGACCCTGGAGCTGTGTGACAGACACTACCTGCTGCACCACCGTGCCGCCCTTGCATCAAAGCAGTTAAATGTTAATTAGACAATGAAATCACGGGGCACAATTCCAAAACATAGAATTCATTATGGTCAGCTTCCTCGGAGGCCATTTCAAATCTGCTCTGGACAAACACAGCCGGCCAACAGAGCTCAAATGGCAAAGGAACTTGCATTTTCCCATATTATTATTATTATTATTATTACTGAAAATCAATGCTGTCTGCACCCACCTGGCCCAGGTTCTGTTTCCCCCCCTCAGACAAGGGCAAGGTCAAGCACAGAGCTGGAGGACATCCATTCAAACAGCCAAAGAACCATAGAGGAGAGTTTTTCTTCATAAGAAATTAAAAAATAATAAAATTATATAATAACAATAACAACATTGGGACTCGTCTATTGTGTCTTTATCCAAGTGAGAAAACCAATTTCTTTCTTCGCTCTTTCTCAAATAACAGCAATTAACAGCTTTTTTATAACCAAACCATAGTGATTTACACCTTAATTACAACTCATTAATAATAAATAGAACCAATCCTCTACTGAAATGTTACATTCAGCGCTGTATTTCAGTCACAACGACTGACTAATGACATCATCTACACGCGAGCTTTGAGGCAGCGCGCTTTAAGTGCTATTAGTTATAACCCATGTCTAACACAGCGAGATTAAAGGGAATATATTCTTCCTTTTCCCTGGCATCTTATGCGAGACCTTTTGCTCAAAATACCACAAGGAGCAAACAACACAGCAGAGTTCTCCCCTGTCTAAACCGCCCTGTTTGGAAAGACCGCTTACAACACCTGTTTCTTTAAATGAGAGTGAGCCACAGCTCAATATGGCATGAGGGCTCATTCATTCATTCATGCATTATCTGTAACCGCTTATCCAATTCAGGGTCACGGTGGGTCCAGAGCCCACCTGGAATCATTGGGCGCAAGGCAGGAATACACCCTGGAGGGGGCGCCAGTCCTTCACAGGGCAAAACAGACACACACACACACACTCACACCTACGGACACTTTTGAGTCCAACGTGTGTTTTTGGACTGTGGGAGGAAACCGGAGCACCCGGAGGAAACCCACGCAGACACAGGGAGAACACATTACACTTCTCACAGAAAGTCACCCGGAGGAAACCCACACAGACACAGGGAGAACACATTACACTCCTCACAGAAAGTCACCCGGAGGAAACCCACACAGACACAGGGAGAACACACCACACTCCTCACAGACAGTCACCTGGAGGAAACCCACGCAGACACTGGGAGAACACATTACACTCCTCACAGAAAGTCACCCGGAGGAAACAAACGCAGACACAGGGAGAACACACCACACTCCTCACAAACAGTCACCCGGAGGAAACCTACGCAGACACAGAGAGAACACACCACACTCCTCACAGACAGTCACCCGGAAGAAACCCACGCAGACACAGGGAGAACACACCACACTCCTCACAAACAGTCACCCGGAGGAAACCTACGCAGACACAGAGAGAACACACCACACTCCTCACAGACAGTCACCCGGAGGAAACCCATGCAGACACAGTGAGAACACACCACACTCCTCACAGTGTGACACAGTGAGCTGTGTGACAGACACTACCTGCTGCACCACCGTGCTGCCCATGAGAGCACATGCACTGGGAAAATGATTATTTTTTCCCCGATAGTATGTCCCTTTAAATTGGAATTTCCCACAAAAACAGTAATAGGATGCTTCTGAGATCTTCTGAGACCTCCTAAGATAACTGTATTGTGTTTTTTGTGCCATATCTCATGCATAAATGATAATACCATTGTAAAGGTTAAAAATATGGTAATAGCTAATAGTTCTGGATTTAATGTTCATACATTAGCTCCAAACACTGCTGTATAATACATGATTTAATATGAGCTTTGTGTTTTAAATCTCTTTAATCCACTAGCATTGGGAATAAATTCTACAGAGGGATATTAAAAGAGTGGAATAAGGAAATGCAGGCCCTGGGGAATGAATGTGCTTATGTTCTCTTCCCCATTCAGCAGGAACTGAGTGTATTTGCTGTCGGCCAATGTGTGTGTGTATGTGTGTGTGTGTGTGTGTGTGAATGTTTTAGTGTGTATTCAATAAATTCATATCCATGTGTCCACTGCTTTTGGTCCAGCAAAAAGACCTGCTCTGGCCAAAATGGTCTTTTCTTGTCCACTTGATTGACAGGAATGGATGATGCCAAAGCAGAGAAAGGTCATGCTACCTCAGGCAGCCAAGCTGTTCACTCACTCACTCTCTCTCTCTCTCTCTCTCTCTCACACACACAGAGAGAGACACAGACACAAACACTCTTATCATAAGCACCCATCATTTGCATGGAGCATGAACAGAATGGATTGATTTTAACTGTCAAATCAATACACCATTATTACATGCTTTCTAAGCACATTCTGTTCACCCACAGCTCCAAGACATCTTCATTAAGGCTTTGTCACCATCGCCATACACTACAGTCACTGCTTGTTTTGAAGGTCTTTCTGCTGGGCTTAATTGAGTTCTACTTGTGTTACGTCAATAAAATAAAATACTTGCTTTATACATGAAGTGTCTGTAATAACTGTGTAATTACAGGTCAACAACTAAATGTGTTCTCACTATTAAACATGTATTAGAGTAGTGCATCTTACGTAAATACGGATGTTTAACGTGGATTAAACGTACAGTTTAATAATTTTAATTACATGCTTCATTTATTTTTTATATTATTAATTATTATTATTTTGGCATTACATTAGATTCTTCATATTTCTTTCCTGACACAACACTCCCATTCATACAGGCTTGGGATCAGTACAACCAGGACATATGCACCCCTCAGTAGCTGGGACACACACACACACACACTCATTATGGGCAATTTTGCAAAGCCTATCAACCTAACAATGCACATTTCTCGGCTGTGGGAGGACAGTCTGGTCTCAAGATGGTACATATTTTAGTAAAAGACCATTATCAGGATTTGTACAACACCTTCTAAATATAATTGGCCTTTGTTAAATGTGCACTATTTATTTTTGTGCTTGTTCATGAATTTCTGGCAACCCAGCCTGAAAACCTTCCCTAACCCACATTTAAATCTAACCCTTAAACTCAGCATCAAAAAGATAGCGCTGTGTGGCTAATGCTATTGCTAACACCTACCCCTACCCACATTCCAAACACAAGTCTCAGGATCACCAACACATGAGCCTAGGGTCACCATCCCCACTTCCAAGCCTCAGCAAGTGAAGCGCAAAACGCACTAAAACTTTCTGGTTGCATCACTATGCAATAAAGGTTTAATTACATAATTAGAATGCTTTGGGGTAAACAATGTTTATTGCGTTCATAACCTAAATTGCAATCAGCATGTAGTTAATATGTAATTACATTTACATGTTTGGAGCAAGAAGAGTCTCATATATTTGCATTACATTTCTTGCTATTTGTCATCTGTTGACATGGCAAAGAATATCCAAAAATTGTAATTACTCTGTAATAAATGTGTAATTACAGTTATATGTTTTTTGAGGATAATTATATTTCAGTACATTTTCCCATGTTTGTCGTCTACTGATACAAACAAAAAGGAAATGTCAGCTGTACACAGACGCTCTGTTTACATTTTCCTCAGTGTGTAATAAATATGTAATTACAGAATGGCATTTTATTGTGGAAGGAAATAGATATTTTACATGTTTTCCTATGGACATTACCTGCTGAAACAGATACATAGAGCTACACACAAGCTGACAATGGAAATTGCACTCGCCCTGTAATAAATGTGTAATTATTTATAAATTTAGCATATTACAACAGAAACAGGAGTAGTTACAACTTTTAAGACGTGAAACTGCTGATGGCGTATTTCCTCCTTGGGTTCAGCCTCCTGTGCCGCAGTGTTGTTGAACGAGTGGAGAATTTGGTTTGTGACAGAATGCGTTGGGGCACCATGTCCACACCCTCCTCCTCCGCTCTTCATCTATAGCTTTTCTCCAACATCAAAACCTGCTTTGATTCATCTCCTCTGAGACCCTGTGAATCTCCCTCTCTTCTTCCTCTCTCCTCCTCCCTCTCTCTCTCTCTCTCTCTCTCTGCCTGCCCTTTTGCAATAATGTGGGGAGATAAAAAGAAGTTCCGTCTTTAAGAATACCATCAGTCGATCAAAGGCACCCAGACAAGGCCAAGAACGAGGCATGCCAATTTGCGCATTCTCTTCTGTCAGCACTGGACAGGTCAGAAAAGGTCACCCAAACAGCGAGCTGCTAATTTCGGTTCTGCTCATTCGTTAGGAGATGAGTGAATACATATTCCGTGTCCAGTGATTTACCGCGATGCTTTAATGTCAGGCAAGTTTAATGTCATTTATACTGATAAATGTACATGATACAAAGCAGCTGCATGGCCAGTGGTACCACAGACCTACACAAAGTAGCGTGCTAGTGTACAGGAAAATGGTTGCATTGCTTGGCAGCAGTCCAGTTCCAGTTGTGGGATTATTCATGTGGGTGGAGTTAAATGATATACTGTGATAAAATAAACAAACAAAAATCTGTTAAAGAGTATTGGTGTTAAGCATACGTTAAGATTGTGATAATGGGGGCAGGACATATGCATAGACAAACTGATATTAGTTAATTAACATGATATTTTATGTAAAAAGATCATTGCTCTCCAATGATAAACAGGTATCTCCCAAAATAGTAACTTTACAAGAGAAGGAACATACTTTCAATTAAAGTAAATGTAAAATAATTGACAACAAACAATGTAGTAAACTAAAAATCCACATAAATGGAGATACGTGTTTTTAATTGGACAGCGACAATTAAAAAAAATATTCCTTTGGTTGCTTCTGGAACTAACACTCAGCATTTTATGAGTTAGTTGCATGGCTGATGCTAACTTTGCTGGGCTATGACAGTAGACGTCTATTATACGAAATAAAAATAACTTCTGAACATAGATGACTGCTTATATAGCGTGTTAGCTACAGGTAGCTTTCATTAATACAGGATGTTTACTGTTAGGGCTGTTTCAAACTCTTCTGTTTTCTGTGGAAAATGGGTCAGAAGTTGTCTCTCTGGTCCTTACATGTTTGAAATCCTGAGTTTGGATTCATTTTAACCAGGTCTGTACCACGACCAACTCCCAAGTCAACAACACAGCAATTACTCAATAGATTTGTGAGCAAGAGGGTCAAACCACTTTGACTTTGGCTCCAAACATGGCTGAAATTGAACCAAGGAAGTGTACGTTAAACATAGAAGCATAGATTGTCTTCTATAGCCTGTGACCAGATCACAGCCACAACGATATTCCTTATAGACTTTTGAGTGTCCTGTTCCCAAATCAATGTGTCCATAGTTTCAGACACTGTATAGATAGTTATCCTTGGTAAGTGGGAGCAGATATAAGATACAGTCTCCAATGAACTGCCGAAGTAGGCCAAGATCAGTTATTACCCAATGACTGTATGTGTACATTTTGTGAAACAATCTTTCACAGATATTAGATATAAGTTGCCGTGTGTCTTTTTTTTCTCAGTCCAGTGCTGCTTGCTTCTGTGATTTGAAGCCAATTTAAGACACTACATTATATTAAACATTTATGTGGGATCATAAAATCCCCTGCTAATAGCATCCTAACAAGTCTTTAATTTTGCAATCTTATATCCGACTTTATTAAAACATATCTGGAGGGACCCAAAAAATAATGCACTCGCATTTAGCTGAAAAACAAAGCTCAGGGTTTTATGCAACAAAATAAACGAGTCACGCGAAGGAAATATGAATCCATCTTAACAGCTTTCTGCGGCGTCAGAAAGAAAATATTGCTCAATTTAAATTTAATGACTGGTTCCATCTTTGCGCATGGAGTGGCTGGGCTTGCTGCCGGAGTCATAATAACAGTAATGGACTGTTTTATGAAACGCCCTTCACACTGGAGAGTGTGGCCCAGACAAACAGTACATTAAGACTGGAGTTTAAGCAGCACACTGCAGATCGTGGGGGGAATGGCAAATCGAGCCCCCACCGTTCTTATCCCACTCTGAACACACACAAATGTAGTAATCCAGTACACTTCAGTAGCATCCGGCTATATATAGCATAATGGCATTAGATGGTACTGTATTTAAGGGTATCCTAAGTAGTATAAGTTCAGAAACCAAAGTCTGGATAGATTTTAAAGTGTACTTTTGGGGCAATAGCTGGGATTATGGCTTCTTCAGTTGGTCTGAGATTAATGAGTGATAAGTCGTAACACACAATGCGTGAATAGGTAACGCCACTGCCACATGGCTCCAGGTATTCTTATAGTCACTATGTGGAGGTTGGTGTGTCCTCCCGGTGTCTGCATAGGTTTCTTCTGGGTGCTCCAGATTCCATTGGCTATGCTCATGTGGCCAACAGGGGGCGCTGTGATTGGGATACTGCGTACAAAACTGATGTCCCGACTCACTGTGGTCTGATTCCAATCTTCAGGGCGCTGCTGTGACGTCCTGCTAAATCCACAACTGTGGTCATGTTCTGACCTCTGCATCATTCCCATCTTCAAATAAATTGCCTCAGTCTTTCAGTCTATTCTCCCCTGCACCTACTAGCTGATGCTTGGTGAGTGAACAGGTACTGTTTGACTGCTGTGGTATTTTCCAAGTGGATGCCACATATTGGTGGCGGTTGAGGTGACTCCAAATGTTCTGGAAAGGAGATAATTACAATGGCATTAAATAATGTTTTCAGTATTGATATAACATATTAATCCTGATGGTCGTTTTGTAGCGGTTCTAGGAAGTGACACTTTCTGAGGGTATGTAGAATAAGTAAATAAATAGATACAAGCTCTTTATTATCATTAGTTTTGTTAAAATCACTATGAAAATGAAAAAAAATGTGAGTAACACGCGTATGTTGAACAAACTCAAGCATTTTTACTGTGAGAGACTGTGGATTCCAAGGCATTGGTTCTCCACTTTACAGCCCCAAGGGGTTTTACAAGGTGTTAGAATTCACAGCCTACTCTCTGGACTACATTTCCCAGGGTACTTCTGGGCACCATGTTCCTGAGCCAGTCAATCAGACTGATACTCATTTCTCTACCTCACCACAACACTGATTCCTTTCACCTGTGTTTGTGTATTTAAACCAGTGAGTTGTATTTAAACCTGCCTTGCCGCAAGGTTTTTACTTCTTCCCAACGTTATTATCTTGCTCATTGTGTTTTGACTCTGTTTTACACTTTGTCCTTCTTGCTTCGCTTATGGTTCCTGTTTCTTTCCCAGTATATTGACCTCTAACCTCTTTGGCTTCTAATATACTTAGTTTTACTTTAGTTTTACTCTGCAGTTTTGTGTTTATGACTTGTTTTACAAAATAAAAACGTTTTTTTCTTTTCCATGGGATTGAAAAATTGAATTGTTAGATCCAAAAATAAAATATAGAATGTAATTGTAGTTACATAGAAATAGCTTTGTACGTGTACTGAAGACTTACTGAACACCCCCATATGTGTAGCTATCATAACAAATGAACGTTTGGACTGAGAAAAAGAAAACCAGGATGACTCAGGATGGCAAATTTAGTCAAGAACATTTTTAAACTCCAGTAAACAGGCCTTTAAACGTTTTTTACTACTGTACAGTAGATGAAGCATTTAATGGCTTCTTACTTTATGTGAGTAAAAGCCAATAATGTTTGCTCCTTTTAAGTTGCAGTGAAACTCATGAATGCCCAGAAAGTGAGAGAAGTAAAATAACCTAACTACACAAAAGAAACTTTTCCTGCAGTGTAAGCCGGTCCGTCCAGATCTGGGCAAGAAGCAGCAACTGCAGCGTGATTGTGTGTGTGTGTGTGTGTGTGTGTGTCTGTCTGAGTGACAGGATTGCTCCGAGCTCTTCTGAAGGATGCGCATCTGACGCAGCTGATGAAATGTCTCACAAGTGAAGGGGGAGAGAGAGAGAGAGAGAGAGAGAGAGAGAGAGAGAGATAGTTCAGTAATAAAGACAGTGGTGTGCAACAGGGGTTTAGTGTGGGCCCAACAAATTTTCAGTACTTTACCAAACAACAGACATGTACAGAATGTCTGATACACTCAGGCCACTGGGGGTCAGTGTAATGATTGTCTCATAACATAAAGACCAATCGCTGACAGCTCCGTTAAGGTGCATTTTTTTGCAGACGTGGCTGTTTGGTTGTGCGCACAGAGCTTGTAAAATTCAAAATGTAATGATTGACAGAAGGAACTCTGTAGTAGCTGCAAATAAGCCTAATGCCATCATGCTCAATGACCACAGAGAGACAGGGGAGAGAGAGAGAGAGAGAGAGAGAGAGATTCAGATTCTAATTAGCAAAGTTAGCTTATCAAATATGTTAAACCTAGAGTTCAATAATAAAGACAGTGGTGTGCAACAGGGGTGTAGTGTGGGCCCAACAACTTTCAGTACTTACATTAATTAAAGGAGCATTAATTGTCTTTTTTTTTGTTTTTTTACACCCCCAAATTAGCAAACAACAGACATCTACAGAATGCCTGAAACACCCAGGCTACTGGGGGTCTGAATAATGATTGTCTCATAACGTGAGGATCAATCACTGACAGCTCTGTTAAGGTGCATTATTTGCAGACGTGGCTGTTCGGTTGTGCACACAGAGATTGTAAAATTCAAAATGTACTGATCGATAGAAGGAACTCTGTAGTAGCTGCACATGAGCCTAATGCCGTCATGCTCAATGACCAGAGAGAGACAGGGGAGAGAGAGAGAGAGAGAGAGAGAGAGAGAGAGAGAGAGAGAGAGAGAGAGAGAGAGAGAGAGAGAGAGAGAGCTTGATTATGTGCTGGTGTGAAGGCAGCAGATTTGGAGCAGATGGACTTTTGCTAAGGCCACTGCACTCCAGCCACAAGTCACACAAGAGCCAATCTCCCCCAGAGTGCTCTCCAAAACAGAGACTAGACAAGCCTACTGATGACCCAATCTCACTCTACCATTCTCCATCACTCGCTTTCTTTTCTTTACATTGTTCCATACATTGTTCTCAATTTTTCACTCTACTCCCTCTATACCTTTTCTCTCTCCAAACACAAGCTAAAATCTCCACCCCCCCCCCCCCCCCCCCTCTCTCTCCAAACACAGGTCTGAACGACATTTTCTCAATTCTCTGTCTCTCCGTTTCTCCTTTTTTCTGCACTCATGATCACACACTCCATCTCTCTCCTTCATTCTTTTCTCCTCATCTGTTTACTTTTGTCTACTGTAACTCTCTCTCTTCTCTCTCTCTCTCTCTCTCTCTCTCTCTCTCTCTCTCTCTCTCTCTCTCTCCTTTCTGAACTCAGACCTCACTTTGCCCTATTTTCCTCATCTTCCCCGTCTCTCACTCTCTTTCAGTCTCTCTCTCTCTCTTCCTTTTCCTCTTTCTCTCTGTCACACTCACTCTCTTGCTCTTAAACACATGCTGATTGCTTTTACACCCACGTTTCTCGAGTGCAGCCTCTTCTGTCCCCAGCCGTGGGCAGCAGCCGGCAAATTGAGCTCTCCATGAGCTTTTTTCTGTGTTTGTGTGTGTGTGTGTGTGTGTGTTCAATTTAAAAGGCTGAGTCACCTCTAAACAAACAGGTCACTAGATTCTCAATTCAATGTCCTATTCTTTCTTTTCTGCCTCTGTTAATAACCTGTAAATCATAAGCCCACTGTTATTAAACTGCTTTTTACCACATACACCCCCCTCCCACTTGTTATATAGAGACCCCCCCACACACACACCCCTCTCCAGACTGGTCAACCTGCACTTTATGATGTCATAAAGGAGTCTGGAACTTTGTAAAATATGTCTGTGGTTTCTTAGCATGCATCATCTGTGTGCAATACAGCCCTGCATTTCCACTTCAAGCAGCACTGCTGTGTCTGATCCACTCTAACACACACCACGACCACCACCCCAGAGTCACTGCAGCACTAAAAAATAACCTGGGGGGTCCTGACCATTGAAGTACAGGGTCAAAGCGGGCTGACACAGTATGCAGAGCAACAGACAGACTACAGCTTGTAATTGTAGAACTACAAAATGCACCTGGTCAGTGGAAATGGACAATGAGTGTCGTTGGCTAATACTTGTCTAGTTTATAGTCAGCCACTGTAAACTGTAGGGGCCCCTGTGTTACAAGGGGGTTTCATCATGCCTCCACCAAATATACCGCCATTGTTGGTGGTCTTCTCTGGGTAATCAATCAGCCTTTGGGAAAGAGTGCAGTGGTCATCCCAGGGCCGGACCTGGTCATCCCAGCTCTGTTTCCGGTGGTCATTGTTCTCAGATGTGTGTCATTTGGAGCTCGGGAAAGGGGGATTTATCATAGCAAGCCACATTTGCAGTGAAGCTAGAGGGCCAGGTAGACACACACACACACACACACACACACACACATACACAATCATTAACAAATACAAGCAGACCTCATTAACCTCTCAAAAACATGCATGTCCTTCATGGACGAATTGGCTGAGCAGATATTTCATATTTGGATGGTGGAAGTGTGTGTGTGTGTGTGTGTGTGTATGACACTAGTGTCATGGCCTTTTCTCACAGGGAGGGCACTAAATGAGTTTGACCCACTGGTCCTAGTCCCCTGCTATTGCCCGCTGGCCATGTCTATTTGAGCACTCATCTATTCAATTATCAAACGCTCCACTTCGAGTTCTCTCTCTCTCTCTCTCTCTCTCTCTGGTTCACGCTTTCCATCTCTCGCTCACAGCTCACACACTCCCTCTCCCTCTCTCTCTCCCCATTTGTTTATCTCTTGTTTGTTCTTTCTTTCTCTGCTAATTTGTACCCTTCTCTATCAGACGTCTGGCAGAACGTGCAGGCTTTATATTCTAGGGAATAAGGTAGGGTTTTTTGGCTTGTAATAAGAGGTTAGTGATGATGAGGAAATCTGTTTGTGTAGAACACAGTCTCATAGGCTGGGAAAGCCACAGTAAGGATAGAGGCATGAGTACATTGAGGGCAAGAATAAACAACATTGGTCCCTAAAAACACACAAAATCCAGTCCAACCAATTAAACTGAGCCAGGTTCATGTTGGGTTAATCCTGCTCCATAAACATTGGTAGTTTTCACTGGACATTCACAATCATTCTATATTCTCCAACTCCCATAGGTGTGAGGAATGAGTGAAACCCACAACCCTCTTCCATAATGTACAGCGATCTGTATTACAGCATCACATTATTTGCTCCAGACTGAAATGGGTATTCTAATATTGTAGAATTCCTTTTTTTATATTGGATATAAAGCTCTGGCATCTTTTTCCTGCTGTGCTGAGGCTTCATTTGGCGCTAATGATGAAGCTCCATTGCAGGATGGTTACCTAGAGTGCGCTGCTATCTGTGTTCCTGGCATCTGGATCTATTTTATAAAACCCTGACATTTATCTTTTTCACATTTCTGGCCAGGCCTAAGTCCTGGCAGCTGTTCCATGACAGGGTCCAGGTGCTATTGTGTCTTCTGTGTAAACAACATCATCTCCAAAAATGTGTACATAGTTTACTAACAAATGGACACCACATATTTTTAACGTTCGGACTTGCTTTATTCGTTCGGACGTTGCTTTATTATAAGCCATAGTTGTTTTATGTTCACTGTGTGAGCTTCTGTCAACACAAACACAAAACCCTCCCTTCTGTAATATTTTGGAACTTACAGCTTGGTTTGTGGCAGATTGGTATCAAGGGGGAAAGGTATGTATTTTACTAAAAGAGCATTCCTAAGAGTTGTAAAATGTAAATATCTGGCAACCCACGATTAAACCCAGCCTTAAAGTTGAACTAGTGTTAGAAATTCGGCATTGAAGAGTCAGGAGACTGGAGTTCGGCTTTGACTGGAGTTTATTTACACATACACAGGACCATGTATGAGTACAGCGGAATGATCTCCGTCTATCTCAGGATGATCTGAGGTTTAGAAACTGGAGGTTCAGAGGTGGAGGTTTCCTTCACGTGCATACAGAAAAGCATGGGCACAGCTTGGTCATCAGTTTGTCACCAGTTCACTCTGTTCCCAATCCAGTCTGTGACTGTTGCCAGTCTAGTCTGTTCCCAATCCAGTCTGACACCAAATATTTTAGGAGGACCTTATATACATTGGAGTAGTGGGGGAAGGGAATTGGAGGAAGATGAGGAGTGAGAGGAGGGGTATGTAGAATGAGGGTGATGAAGAACATGTAAGACAGTGGAAGGGGTGAAAAGGTGAGAGAAAATGGAAATCAGGGGAGGGATAGGAGGAAGAATAGGGGTGAGAGGAGGGGTAGGTGTGATGAGGGTGATGGTCAAGGAAATAAGGAACATGATGAGACATGAAACTATGATAGTTTCTCTCAATCCGCACTTTGATTCTCTTAATTGAGAATCACAAAACTGTATCATTATTACAAGTATGAAATGGTCAAATGCTTCAACACTGTTTCGCTTCAGTCCATTTTTCGTAGCGCATGCCTCTACAGCCCCTCAGCTCTGTAAGCATCAAGTGGCCAAGATGTGTGCATAATGCCTTGAAGAACATCATTTGATGAGAGATCTTAAGGTCTGGTTGAAGCTGTAGACACTCAGCTCATCAGCCATTGTAGTTTTGGTCAGAAGTGTGAAGATCATTCAGACCATGCTGGGTAGGCAGGAGCACTGTCTGACTCTGGTTGATCTGTAACCAACACAAAAGAGATACTTCCACAGTAAACTGTTCACAGGTGAGAAGTTTATCTGCAATTAAATTATACTCTGCCCCAGCATATGTCCCTCAGAGGGGGCTGGTATGGTTCCACACAGTGTGTTGAAATCTTCACCAACAGGGGTAGCCACCACAGCCTAAAAACTATGGATCTTCCCTGAGGCTCTGTGCTTCACCTACCTCCTCTACAGCTTTCCCTAGCACTCAGTTCTGGGGCAAAATGTATCCATTTACAGTAAGTAAAAACATTCTAAAACAGCTTGCCATGTTGCTTCACCATAACCCTTTGACCAGTATTTATTTATGGCTACCTACAGCCCTGCCTTTATTTTAACTAATGTTCCCCCTTTGGTCCAGACACCAGGACCAAATGGAAAAAGTTTGTTGCACTAAAGGAGTACAATATCATGTTACCCAAGTTAAACAGATCGTATAGTGGTTTTGGAAATATCAGTGTAAGAAAATTTTCAATACCTAAGAAGGCCTTAAATATATCAAACTTATTCAGGTAACAATAGTTTATATCATCAGGGAATCATTAACTTGAAGGTCATTAATGGCATGTTTGCTGAAAAACATGGTGAACTCTTCATCTGTGTCCTCAAGTAATGTTAAGATTTTGGAAAGTTTATAGAACACAGATGATCTTACGCTGTTGTTGGTCAGTCTGATATCCCTGTGACTCCTAGCAGAGTTTTGGATATCAAAGGTAACTGCTCAGTGACTCCAAGCATTATCTTAATTATCAGTGGCAACTGCTGATGTGAAGTTCCCTCAAAAGGAGCTCCTGCTGTGCTGCCCTGTGAAAAACCATTAAGATTCATGTTCACCCCCACACCCTTTTTGGAGTTATCTGTCTGCTTTCTGCAACAGACTCTTGCAAAATGACAATTTTTATGGCAATAGTGGCACTATATCCTATGGCTAGGGACCTTCTTACTGGAACCTGAGTTAGAACTCTTTTCTGAGAGGACATGTACGGAAGCTGTCAAATGGCCTGGTTCTAAGTCAAGGTCCAGCCTGTCAAGTTCACTTTTAATTTTACCCCATTTAACATTACGCCAGTTGGGAAGTGATGTCACCAGGGCCTGTCTAAGATCTGGTCTCAAAGATTCTACCAGCTGTGTAAAATGAGGACCTTCAGTTCTATCATCAAAGTTGCCACTATTGTATGTGTCTATACCTGAGTGACGCAAGAAAACTCTTTCAAACCTTTCACAGAAATCTGCAGCTGATTCTCCCTTTTTCTGCCTGCATTTAGTTATTTGGCCCCAATCAGTAGTTTTGCGGCATTTGTTGCTAATCCAGTCATTGAAAGCTTTCCAGCCTTTGTTAATGTTCTGACCTTTGTCACCCAAATCATCCGACACCTTCTTAGCAAGATGTCTGCTGTCTGTTAAGTTGAGGACTTGGCTTACTATGGCCACAGCATCACTTGTGTGCAAAGAGTACAGCATTCTTTTTTTTCTGCATGAGATCTATAAATTCAAGACCCATATGCTTTGGAGGTTTAAACTCCTTGGACAGGTTGTCCAGGGTTGCTGCATCTAAAGGAACATGGCCAATGTCTAGCCTGGTTTTATTAACTTCACCTCTCTTGTGAAGTACCTCAGCGGATGTGATTGTAACTGGCCTCATTTCAGCTTTCCTTCTGACAATCACTTTACCATTGCTAGTACTTAACCCATGCTCAGAGTCCTCTTCAGAAGATGAATGGTCACTGCCATCAGAATAGTCAGTCCCTTCACCCATGCTGGTTGCAACCATTTGTGGACATAATCTGGCTGTTGCTGGAGGATTTAAATCTGAGTAACAACACTTATTTTGTAGATGCCCTATTGGTGAAGGACAAGACTGACTTTTACATTTGGCATGTTTCAGTTCAAGAGATTTCAGTGATCTCTGAAGTTTTTCACAAGTTTTCTGTGCATTAATAGCAGCTTGTTTATGCTTTTTACACTCATCAGCTAGTTCAGAGATCTTCTCCTCAGATTCTCCTAGCTTATGTTTCATGGACTTCAGTTTGTACTTCCAGTACTGCTTAATGACATAAAGGCACTCTTTAGCAGAGTCATGTTTGATACCATATCCTAAAGCTGATCTACATTCTTCAAGATTCCATTCTGTGTCTGCAGAAAAGCCTTTAGATAAAAAGTACTGACAGCTCTTTTGCTCATTGATGTGCTTATTGACTATGCTGTCTATTACCTTTTCAAAATCTGGTTCAGTCCACTGAGGCATTTCAGTCCCACCCTTAACTAATGTGCTATTTCTATAGTTAATAGGCTTCCAGGAGACTTTACAATATTTATGAGCATTTTGGCCATTTGAAGTCATGGTGAGGCAACACAACAAAACAAGCAAACAAACAAACAAAACAAAAGCTTCCCTCAATAGTTAAAAGTAACTTTAAGTACTATTTTCCTCCAATCAAAGTATAGGAGAACAGCCACAAAACTGTAAGTTTTTACCAGTGGCACACTAGTGTTTCAACAAACACAAACAGATCTTTCTTGATCAAAGAATATAAAACAGCCACAAAACGTTAGGTTTCTACCAGTGACACGCTAGTGTTTCGACGAAACACAAACAGGCCTCTTTTGATCAGAAAATCTAAAAACTTATAAAATACCAGTCTTCCCTCATATGGAGGGGATAACAGTAACAACAGTTACAAACTACTGGTCTTCCCTCACCTGAGGGGATAACAGTAACAACAGTTACAAACTACTGGTCTTCCCTCACCTGAGGGGATAACAGTAACAACACAGTTACAATTTCAGGATAATTTTACTGACTCTTATTCCTTATATCCTAGTCTGCATAGGAGAAGGTTCTGCCAGAATTTCTTTTTAGTTCGTGATGGCATTACTCACCAAGAAGGATTCAGTATGCCATCCGGGTCACGGCACCAACTGTTAGAAATTCGGCATTGAAGAGTCAGGAGACTGGAGTTCGGCGTTGACTGGAGTTTATTTACACATACACAGGACCATGTATGAGTACAGCTGGATGATCTCAGTCTATCTCAGGATGATCTGAGGTTCAGAGGTGGAGGCTTCCTTCACATGCATGCAGAAAAGCACGGGCACAGCTTGGTCATCAGTTTGTCACCAGTTCAGTCTGTTCCCAATCCAGTCTGTGACTGTTGCCAGTCTAGTCTGTTCCCAATCCAGTCTGACACCAAATATTTTAGGAGGGCCTTATATACATTGGAGTAGTGGGGGAAAGGAATTGGAGGAAGATGAGGAGTGAGAGGAGGGGTATGTAGAATGAGGGTGATGAAGAACATGTAAGACAGAGGAAGGGGGGGAAAGGTGAGAGAAAATGGAAATCAGGGGAGGGATAGGAGGAAGAATAGGGGTGATAGGAGGGGTAGGTGTGATGAGGGTGATGGTCAAAGAAATAAGGAACATGATGAGACATGAAACTATGATAGTTTCTCTCACTAGTTAGGTCTAATCACAACCCTAACCCTAAACCTTAAGCAACAGTGTAATTATTAAGTCCAGAAAAGCAGTGTTTTGTGTAGTGCTATTGCTAACAGAAAACTGCTCTGCTTTTGTAGCTTTCTTTGAGTACAAAACAGGAACTTTGAGTGTATTTAGTGAAACAGCACCACTAGTGGATGGGAGCTTACACATATGTATTCATGATGAGTTTTCAGTTTAGTGTTAAGTCCGATTTATACTTCTACATTGACTCAATGCAGAGCTTATCCACTTGTAAATGTTGGTGTCTGCATCGCTCTGCAGTTACACCACCACAACACTAGGGCTGAATCTCAAACATCTTCCTCTACACTGTGTACTGAACAGTGTTGTGGTGTAGTAGTATTAGTTTTAGAAAGCTTTAAATTGCACTATTTAGAGACTGTGCCTTGTTTTGGGGCAGAGCAGGGTTTAAATGAGGTGCCAGGAAAGAAACAAATACAAAGCTGTTCTTTTCCCACGTGATCCTGTTTCTTGTTGAGTATTTTTTATTTATTTGTTTATTTTTAAGAGGAGACCTCCATATTTTTCCTTTGTTCCACATGTTTATTCATCCCTGACATCCACACCATGACTCTAAAGTGTGGAGAAGTTTGTGTTTCTTTACTTGTTCAGTTCAACCTAAACAATGTCTTTTTGACTACTGACCAATCACAGGCGACAAAACGTGTATTTACATTTCTGGAGAGGTGCACATCAGCCTACACCATAGACCACTTTATGCCTACAGTTTGGTAATAGTAATAGCAATAGCATTAAACAAATACACAATGCTGCTGTTTCTACATTTCTGGAGTTGAGTATTAGGTTTGTTGTTATCATTTGTGACGGATCTTGGAAATGGTATTAAAGGCATTTAGTGCAAATATAAACATAATCATCTTGAGACCAGGCTTGTGCAATGAGCCTCAAGTACAATTTTGGCTTATGTTTATGATAGAGCTACATAGAAAACAAAATATCCACAAACTCATCGGTACCAGACTATACCCCTGTTGCACACCATTTTCCTTAATGTAGAACTCATCATCATTTTGTAAGTTCGCCATGAGTTCTTAACCCACACTGTTTTGTTTTGTAAGTACTTGAATTTAATGATGTTGCAGATTTCACCACACATATTAAAATATCTGGACACCCCTTTCATAAAAGAAAACATCTACCTACACATAGAGCAGTTTCTAACATCAGTGTCCAGTTGTAAGCACATTGACCTTAGATAAGTATGCTCTGGAGCCCAAGGATCACCATGACACATTGCCAGCAGATGCCATTTACACTGTGAAATGCACTGAGCGTTTATGCATTTCTGTTGGTTCACTTTTGACCATTTCTCAGCACAGATTCACCCCAGAGATTTTGCATTGAACGTCAAAGCATTTTTCATTTTTTAATCAACTGGTAAATCAGCTGAATTTAGTGCATGGATGAACCTTTCAGAGTGCTCCAGAGCCCATCTGTAAATGCTGTAGAGCGTGCACAGCTCTCTGGACCCTGTTGGTATCAGTTTGGGCTGATTAGAGCAAGGTGGGCATTAATTTGCCTGTGGTCTGAAAGTGGAATTTGATGTGTGATAGTAAATGTACTGCTGGAGATGAGCTCAATCTCAGTGGCGGCTACTTCTCGAGTAGAAATACATCATCTTTTCCGGTAGAGCCTTCACAAAGAGCAATCCTAGAAGTTCACACTTGTGTTTTTTATATTTTATGGATTTTGGCAGATGTTCTTAAACCAAGTGACTTTTTACTCAAATTATGTTGCAGATCAAAGCCAAACAATGGATCATTCTCAGCTCTGCAGTGATACTGAGTGTGGTGTTCTGGTACGAGTGGATCAGACACAGCAGTGCTGCTGGAGCTTTTAAACACTGTGTAGAGACAGTAGCTCATCTGTTGCTGCCCAGTTTCCGCTGACCATCCTCTAGTCCTAAATCAGTTGTCACTAGACACTGCAGGCCAGATATTGTTGGTCCAGCAGTGACACCGAGGGGTTTAAAATCTCCAGCAACACTGCTGTGTCTAATCCACTCATACCAGCACAAAACACATTAACATAGCTCCATGCCAGTGTTACACTGCTGATAATTATCCACTAGCCAATTCATAGATGCATACAGTCTTATTGTAGCACCTGTATGGTCAGTGGTTCTAATTTAATGGACAATTAGTGTAGAAAACTGCACCACAAGGGGTGCTATTGTTCACTTGGGGATTGCTCCACAATAGGACCACATTATGTATGACTACGGTCCCATAGTTGCACTAGTGACACAGTATTCTTTGCTTTTAAAAGAGCTTTGGCTAAAAGTTAAGAGAACATCCACTGGATTTAAGGGTTCTTCTTCACAACTAAGTGTTTTTTTGAGATGTTAAGACCCCATTAGGAGCCAAAACCTACCACAACATGGCCTTGGTTAAAATGACTATGAGAACACTATACACAGATATGACATGAATATATTACTGATATTAACTATTTATATTTAAGTTGCTTACAGCATCTCATAATTGTAAATATTAAAGAAAGCTTTACATCTAAGAGTGTATTTGAGCCCATGTAAAGTCTCTCTCTCTATCACTCTCTCCATCTTGTCTTTTACCTTCCTCATTTCCTCTCTCAGCACATTAGACACTTCTTCTATCACTCTCCTCTCGCAGGAGCAAAAGAATTAGTGGAATTTAAATGACCAGTGCTTTGGAGAGTCCATTCGCTTCAGTGAGTCTGGCTTGGCCTAAAGATTCATCCATCTCTCTCTCTCTCTCTCTCTACTTCAGTCTAGTAGTGTTTTATTGACATGAATCTAACAAAGTAGGCTATTGCCCAAGCACTAACAATAAACATGTAAACATAAACAAGAGAAACAGACAATTTCACCAAAGAACTCTTGATAATAACTCAGTGTGTGTGTGTGTGTGGCCAGAAAAACATTTACCACCACCTAGCATCAGGTTAGCTATGTTTCTCCATTCCTATAATTTAAAAAATAGTAAATGCTGCACACTTAAAAAGCTTTTTTTTTTTTCAAGGGTTCTTCAGTAAATTTCTCACATTGTAATGGTTTCTTCAGCCTGATGGAGAACGTATTGTAAATGGTTTTCCACTGAATCATTTAAAAGTGTTCTACACAGAAACCAAAAGGGTTCTACGATAGAAAGACTCTTTTGCTACTAAAGTACAAGGTATAGTACAAGGTGGAAACATTCCTTGGGTTGGTGGTCAATGAAAGTGCAACAAGGAATGGAAAAACTGATCTGTCTCGACTTGTGCACTGAGCTGTATAAACAAAAACAACAGCAACACATGAATACACAACAAGTAAACAACATTTAGTGTTATCCTGGCTGTTGGTATGGGTTTCAAAGCCTGCTTTTCCAAAAGAGCCAAGCCATGTCCAGTCCAAAAATAAACAAACAAACAAACAAAAGAACCACGCGAATACACAACAAGTAAACATTGTAAAACTTTTACGGCCGCCAGTGTTGTGGTTTTCAAAGCCCATGGTTGCTATTAGCGATGGAGCTTTGTGATGTCATTGGCTCCATTTCGCGTAGGAAGTGTGCTAGTGGAAAAGTGACCACCTAAGAGCAAGTCGAGCTGATCCCATGCAGTGGAAACACACCATTAGAGGCATTATTTTGTGGCTATTGTAGTGAAAAATTAACTAGGCCCAAGAAGCAGAGGAGACTTGAGTAGAGTAGGTTTCATAAGAGAACCACTCTTCACTGGTGGCGCTATTTCACTAAATGCTCAAAAAACCTGCTATGTACCTGAAAAGGAAGTGTTGTAGGAGAATGTTACATAAGATAAATCCCTTCTACTTCTAAACTTTCAGAGCTTTCACTTCAAAATTCTATTTAGCGTACATTTTATGAGAGGGTAGTTTCATACACTAAATTGTACCTTCCAACAATGTGTGTCTGTAGCTGTAATTTCAGTATGGACTACTCTTAAAACACAAGCTAAGACCTCCTCTATCCCACAGTACACAGCACGGAGCAGTGAGACAGCAGCTTTGGAGTTAATCTGGGCCGGGCTGTGGGGAGGTGTTCTCCTCCATACACTGTGAGTGAAAAGCCGCAAGGCTAATCCAGCGTAGCAAGACTCCAGAGGAACAGGAGGCAAACGGTATTAGCACCGACACAACCGCTTTTGATCCTCCGCAGAGGCTTCCTGGTTAAATCTGCCTGTCTTTTTTTTTTTTTTTTCCTTCTCCCTGCCACTAGTCTGTTCCTCTCAATATCATATTCACAATCTCTGTTCTTTAAATCTTTTTCCATTAAGTGGAATGGGAAGACAATGAGTTTCAGCTTCAATGTCTTATCACAGATACATTAGCTTTCATGCTGCTTTAATCCTCAAGCAGAATTCAGTTTATCTGGGTCTGTGTGTGTGTGTGTTCACGTGTGCCCACTGTTGGCTTTGAGCACAGCTGTGAGTTTTTTAAATACTGAGTAAACCTGCAGTGTTGAGTCCCTGGGTGTCACCTAGGCTAATTAGCTACTGATACTAATATTGCAGCATGAAAGCTATAATAAATTGTACCCCCAAAGGAACATATGTGTTTAATTTTATAAAAATGTACAAAAATGAAAATGTCACACAGTGAATGGACCAATAGAAATGCTCCAGAATGACCTGGAACAATTTTTAATATTTAACATTGGCTTTTAACTTTGAAAACTAAGTTTTTTCTTAAATTTCTTGAAGTTGCTACTTTGGAGATACATTCATTCATTGTCTGTAACCCTTATACAGTTCAGGGTCGCGGTGGCTCCAGAGCCTTCCCGGAATCACTGGGCGCAAGGCAGGAATACACCCTGGAGGGGGCGCCAGTCCTTCACAGGGCGACACACACACATTCAATCACATCAGTCCACCTACCAACCTGTGTTTTTGGACTGTGGGAGGAAACTGGAGCACCCAGAGGAAACCCACGCAGACACAGAGAGAACACACCACACTCCTCACAGACAGTCACCCAGAGGAAACCCACGCAGACACAGGGAGAACACACCACACTCCTCACAGATAGTCACCTGGAGGAAACCCATGCAGACACAGAGAGAACACACCACACTCCTCACAGACAGTCACCCGGAGGAAACCCACGCAGACACAGGGAGAACACATCACACTCCTCACAGACAGTCACCCGGAGGAAACCCACGCAGAGACAGGGAGAACACACCACACTCCTCACAGACAGTGATGCAGGACAGATTGGTGAGAATTAGAATCTCTTAATTTGCTGGAGTAGAAATTTCAGCGAGAGCTTTAGCATGAGACAGAAACTTAACATTAACATTAAAGTGCAGCTCAAAACTTTAACACTTCTATGTTCCAGCTTCAACACAATTTTAAGAGAAGAACTGAGCAATTGTTTAAGAGATTAAGAGCAAGGAGGGTTCAGAATGAGAGGTTAGTAGTTATGATATTCAATACATGTGTGTATACTTCAGAACAAATAAAATGTATCTCCGCAACAGAGTTCAACAAAACCACTAATAAGTCGTTAGACTCTGTAAAAAGATGAATCATGTTTTGCCCAAATTTGGTAAAATATTCAATTGACTAAATATTCTGGTGTAACTCCCAGACATGATTTAAATACGCGTCACCATGGCAACATAAACGATTTGATATCCATAGTGAAGTGATCCTACTAACGAGAACCTCTCTGAAATAAACCCTGCCTGGGTTTGGATGCCCCTGCAGCTGGTGAAGTCCCCTATGACATTGTCCTGAGGTCCAATGTTCTATGTGCATCAAACACTGGGCAGAACAATGTGTCATCACCAGCCTAAAGAATCCATCAGTGGTGGAGTAGTGGTGCCATGGGAATACCAGCAAAGTGCCAACGGGAAACTGGTTTCATTACCAGTGTCCCCTGATAAATCACTCAAATCCCAACAGAGCTTTAGAGGCTGAGGGATTTTGAAGACTGTCTTGGTAGAGGGAGTGTTTCTCTGATTAAATTTAACTGTGTAACATTTATGAAGTATCTACTGTAGATAGAAATGACCAGTTGTGTGTGTGTTTCAGAACTAATCCAACTCTCATGGCAGAGTGCCATCAAATACTCGCAGCAAACACCCTACATTAGATGAGACAAAGCTGGGAGAGCTTCCGTCCACTGACTTCTTTGGAGACCAGGATCAAGCGGAGATTGGGTAGCCATATATTGACTGATGACTGACATTACCCAAACAGAGGAACAGAGCCTGGAGATTCGCTGTTTACACTCTGTGATTGCTCAGGGTGTGTGAGAATGCTAAGGTGCTAGAGTGGGGGTCTTGTTGTTGCTGCTACAGACAGATCACCACCTCTGGCTGTGTGGAAAAACACTCAGGGCTGTTTTTTTTATATATATCTCATGTGTGTGTACACACCCTCTCTCACCCTCTCAGTAGGGAGTCTTACGTTTACAAACTCGGATCAAAAGGGGCTTTGCGTAGCCCTCCACTTGGCACGTTAAAAACTGTACAAATATCAACGCTGTCAGCTTTTGCCGCAGACGAATGAGAAAAATGCTAGTCTCGGTTTGCAGGTGATTACTTCGCCTGATCTTACTCCACCATCCAACTGACATTATTCCCCGGCTGTTCCTGTCCAACCCATCACAAGTATTACACTAAGTGCACAGGCACCAGGCCTTGAATGCTCGTTTTTTTTTTTTTTTTATAAGAAACTGGAAGCGAACGATGTCAAGCCCTGGTTATTCACAACTGAATTTAAAAGAACATCATTTGACCTCTAAAGCCAATGTACAGCTGATTTCCAAAGAAAAAAAGGAGGTTATTCAAAGGAAAATCAGGTAAGATTTGATATTTCCCACCTCCAGAAGTTACATAGTGCAGTTTCTGCAGTGCTGAGCCTGGAGTAGCAACGACAGAGGTTCTATTCTCATTATCACAGCTCAGTCAAGCATCACAATGATTTTGAAGGCAACACAACTTCATACAGTTCATAGTGTTCATTCAGAAGCTCCGGACCTTTTAGGGTGGAAGTTTACATTTGAGCAAAATTAAACTTGTCTCAGGTTCTCATTTTTAACTCAAGCTTTTCAGTTTTGTCTGTGTTTATTTCTATACACAGTTAGCAGTCCCCTGTATTTGAAGTCAGTTCCTCCTTAAGCAACACATCTGAAAGAGCAACAGTCAATATTACCCATGTGTGGAGCAGGAATAAAGTAGCATCCTTTCACAGCTCTGGCTGGGAGCGAGAGGACACCTGAGCCAGTTCAGACCACAACACTTCCTCATTTACTGAGCCAGGGCTGCCTAAAAACACTGGACCAGAGAGACAACAAATTGTGAGGAAACATTCTGTGACGTTGAACGTTGCCTTTACTCTGCTTTACTCTTAGTCTGCTACATAGCTGGGCAGTTGAACTTTCTAATGGCATTGCAGTATGAAGCTGAAGCTGGCTTTACATAGCTAAGATGAAGCAGGTGCTCCCAGAACTCTGTGAGAGCCTAGGGAAGTCCTAGCAATTGTTTGCAACTGGCAACGGCTATAGGCAACAGCTCTTAGTAAAAGGATTTGCTCTATATTCACTGAAGTGCTGCAACAAATGTTTTTGGCAACTTTACTTTTACAAAGTGTGTTAGACAATAAGGCTTTTGGATCATAATTTCCACATCAGTATTACAATGTGCCTGTGTTATCCTTCGGTATTGACTCATGATGTTCTCTGAATTACTGAATGCGAGTCGTCGTCTAGTGTTATTACCTCGGAGGCGCCAAAGATATTCCTTGATTTTGCTCAAAAGTCGCCGCCAAATGAGAAAAATCAGTCTGGCGTACACAGGCTTAGAGAGTTCATCCGAGCATACGGCGGCGTGTAGTATTTACTGTTCACGTATTACTTAAGGTATTCAGTTTGACGACAGGCTCCGAAATAAACCAGCATGAAGAGTACTCAGCGGCCTCATAGAAGGGGAAATCATGGTTATTTTCAAAGTGTTACCATTGGCAAAAAAAGAGGTGTGGTGGTGGGGGGTAGAAGGAATACATGTGATTTATTTGGCCATGCTTGAAATCAAGGACTCGTGGCGTTTATTTTGGGTTTATAGACTGCTGAGGAGTTCCAATGAACTGCCTTGGGCTTGGTGTTGTCAAGAACACCTGCATTTACATATAAATTGGGAAAGTGGGGGAATGAGAGAGAGAGAGAGAGATAGAGAGAGAGAGAGAGAGAGAGATAGAGAGAGAGAGAGAGAAAGAGTTGACAAACGTAAGGTTTTAGTGGTGGAAGCAGACGTCAGTAGAGAACTTGACAAATTCACTCTCTCACTTCCCAGGGTTCAAATCTCGTTCGCCCACCTGCCATTGTTTCTTCCAGAGCCAGCTTTAGTGTGTGTGTGTTCTGAACGTGCTGCCAAACACAGTGCAGATAAATCTCATACTGATGAAAGCAACCAAAACACTGGTCTGGGTCAAGTGCCGCCCTGATAAACACAAACGCCTTTATAACCACAGCATGCTTTGATTCATTGTAGCTGCTGCCAGTTCTATCAACTTCCATCAGATTTGCATTACATACATAAGCATAGAGTGTGACCAAAAATAATCTGATCCCATTTGTTGCTATTGAAACAAAACACAGTTCTGGGCTCTTAATGAAATGCCTATGACACCCTTGTCATGTTTAAACAGCCCTGTTGAGGACGACGGGTTTCAGCACTTGTTCCTTTAAATGAAAATGAGCCACAACTCAGTTGGAGGCGAGTGCCCAGGAGTGAGGAGTGAAGAGCAGAAACACTGGATTTTAGCCATTTTCAATACCTTGTAAAAACAAAATGCAAATATAAGGAAGCACATATAAACCAACAGACACTGAACAGCCATTTTGTGTCAATAAAATAAAGCTTTAAGAGATCAGAGAAGGTAGTATGCACTTCGTGAAGGTATATAAACAACAGTAAAGGTGTGCAATGATATGCAATCTCCACTAGTTCATACTTTATACTTGTAATTTATACTTATTTTACATTTTATACATGTTATTCTGACTTTAGCCTGTCACAGTGGACCTTTTAACTGGCAGCTAACATCATCCAAACTGTGCTCTTTTCCTGTTCCTTTAATTTCGTTTCAAAGTCTTTGGATTATTACAGGCACCTTCAGGATATACACTGTCACTGCAGAAAGTGTCAGAAGCAGTAAATGAGAGTATCTCTGGATGTCTTTGTAGTGTAACTGTATGTAGGAGTAAATGGCTGCAGTTTATGTCTATCAACATTTCGGCGGAAAAAAAAATAATATACAATGTACAACATGTTGTTAATCATCCATCTCTGGAACGGTGAGCACTTTGAAATTGTTATTTTTTTAGCCTAAGCTTGGAAAAGAAAACCCAGAAACATCTGTGTCTGGGCATATGAGGCCAAAACAGGTTGAGGCAGATTAAAGTTAGCTCTGTAATACGGCCGTGTTAAGAGTAAATCGATTTTTCTCAGAATAAAAGGTCAAGATAAATGGTTTATAAGTGACTGCCCTCCCCGCTGATTAGCTCTCAATCGTCCAGCTAAACAAATGATCGCATCGGTGGCTGTCGGACGGCCCGACAAACAGGAAAAGCGGCTCCCAGGAAGCTCCATTTTGAAATGTCACTCTCATAATGTCAAATCATGGATTATATGTCAAAAGCACAAAGTAGTTCCTGTCCAGTGGCGGAACCCTGTCACCTGATAAATTAGCTTCATTTACCATAAGCCACACTTTGAAAAAAGACGCTTGAGATGAAATGGGGGCAGCTTTTTCACAAAATATAACAGAAAATAGCAGAAAATAAAGAGAAACAGAGAGGGTTTGTGTGGCACAAGATATGTTCTCACTGTTAAAATTAATTTAGCAGGGCTCCCAAGTGGCAAAGCAGTTTAAAGCATTATCTCTGTCAATGGGAGAGGACTAGGCTGATCTCCGGTGATGTCTCAGCCATTCAAGGAGAAGGGTCCAAGACTGCACAATTGACCTCACTCTCTGGATCGGTGGGATAGCTCTTCCTCCTAACTATAGTGTCTGTAACAGCTTCATACTATTCAGTATCATAGTGAGTCTGGAGCTTATATACAATCATAGGGTGTAAGGCAGGAACACACCCTGGACAAGGGCTCTTTGCAGTTTCTCTTTACATAAATTAGCACAAAGGCCCTTTCACACATGCATGGTAACCCAGAATCATTCCAATTTACCTGGAGGACCTTTGTGTGAACACAAATACCCACAACATTTGTCCTGGATATACATTGGCTTTTTTCCTTTAGGACCCAAGTAAAGACTCTGGGCAATGTGTGTGAACAGAGCAGCTAATGATCAGGAGTTTCTCCTGGACACACGGCACAGGCACCACCCCATGCCTAAAGCATGCGGAACTGTTAAAGCTGCAAGAACACGTTTGACACAGAAAATCTCCTGCTGTGTGCTGCATGTGAAAGGACCACTCTGGGATGTCTCTGGACCTGATACTGTGGAGTATCTCTAGAGGTTCTCCAGAGCTTATATGTGAAAGGGGCTTGAGATAGGCAACAGATATGTGGTCTTTGTGGCGTGTTACTTCTTGCACGACAGCTCATCCAAGCTAATTTATGCTGGTCTATTCCCAGTAAACAAGGAACGTCCCTGGACGTTCAAAATAGGTCTAAAAGTAGTCTGTACGTCAAGGACATATTTTAAATGTCAATGGACGTCCAAAATCCATCTTAATAAGTTAGTTAAGTTGTGACCAATCGATAACGTCAGTGGACGTCCAAAATGCGTTTTATACAAGTAATTTATTTCGGGACCAATTAATAACGTCAATGGACGTCCAATAGTCGTCTTTTCAATGTCTGTGTTTGGACGTCTTTTCAACTTTCATTTTCAACCTTAAGAGAACGTTGATTAGACGGCAGTCATTACGTTATTTCAACGTTGAATCAACGGCTAAATGTTTACTGGGTTGATTGTTTAGCTGATTACCCAAGCAGGGACATGCTGGTTAACAAAGGCAACATACTATATCAGCACTTTTTGAACACTACACTTTAACGTTGACACACTACCAGCACCATTTTCAAATAAGAATACACTTAGAAAGCTTTACCTTTACAAGAGAAGGGCAAAACTTTCTAAACTTACAATGAAAGTTATTGTGACACGATATTTCCCCAGCAATTTTGGAGCAAGTTTATTGGTCAGTCTAACATGACATTTTAACGCAGTGCAAAGGGTAAATCAAGCAAAAAAAATAAATCTTTGATAAGAGAGAGAGCGAGTGCACAAGCGAGAGAGAGAAAGTAACACCAAACTGCTTCAGTTCATGTTTTGTGTAAGTGTTCCTTGTTGCTGACTAGCATAGCAAAAACATTTCCAGGAAAAGAAAACACATTCCTAATTAATAATGGCAACAAAGACTTATTACAAGTGTTTCTGAACCATTTCTGCTGACATTAAATCAACTACCATGTTCCGAACACATTATCCATGGAAGAGAGATATTAATAATTATGGCTTTCAGTGTAGTGGCTGTTGTTGTTTTTTAATCCACAGATAAAACCTCAGGCCTCTGAATGGGACTATAATAGTGTCATGGTGATACTAATAATGAGGTAACACTTTATCCGAGCCGTCCCCCGCAGTGTTGTGTGTTGTTGACTACGATGCAATATGAGCTTGTTATTGAACGTTTTACATCTGCCTACCTGCCGTATAATGGCAGTTAATTACCGAGCTCAGACACTTGACTGATATCACTGATTGAATAGAGCTTTAACTGCAACTACACCACTGCAAGAACAGCTTTCAACAGGAAGAAAACAGCCAACCTGGGTAAAGAATCTCAACTCTTTGTGTTTACATGGGGTGAGGCGGCTTAAAGCAGAATGTGAGGCAGGTCTGATCGCTGGGAGAGGATTTGAAACGTGCCTATGAACTATGATCCAGATGTTTTTACAGGGCTGTGTCGATAAAGCTCTTTCTGGGCACCTGTTCCATACACTGGAACAGGTGCTGCCTTATGCCACTAACTGACAAACGCCCACTTAAAATGGGCTTTTTTCCATCCCCTGTCAAAGGTGTTTACTGATAAGCAAGTTGCTGTATATTTTTTACAAAGTTTCTCTGTTTTTTTCCAGCATATTTTCATGGTGACATCTACTTATGGTGCTTGTGTGGTGTTATCTAACCAGAGCAGTCATTAATCCTTTTCCCTTTCCCTGGGCTGCTACATTTATGTATGGGTATGCCAGCAGATTTTTGGAGATTTTGTTGCCCATGCCACCATGCCCAGTTCAGAGAGTGAGTTAGAGCACCTTAGAATGGTGACATGGGCAACAAAATCTCCAAAAATCAGCGGACATACACATACATGAATGTAGCAGCTCGGATATTGGTACTTTATGATTTGTAGTTCACTAAGTGTCCACTGATGGCACTGTTTCTCTAAATCCATTCAAGCTCAACTGTAATGTATCTGAAGAAGAATTACAGAAACAGTACATACTAAGAGTTACGTTTATGGTTAGCGTTATGTTTAGTGTTAAGGCCAAGTAAAGATAAAGGTTAAGCTGTAACCTGTGCAAGTGCCCAACGCCATTGTGGGTGTTTAACCTCGTGGAAAGAAGAGTTTATATTCCTTGATCACACTTAAGTCATGGTTGTACGACCAATCACGGTTGTTGCAATCTGCCTCAGTGCAACACACACAGTTACATTTTTGGGGAGGTATATGTCAGGCTGCAGCGTAGGGTACAGTTTAGGGTTCACATTGACATGAGACCAACCCTTTGTTTATAGTGTAGGCTTGACACACAAGCATATATTAGCCTTAGGGTTATGGTCAAGGCTAGTATTAGCATTAAGGGCATGGTTACACCTGATTTTTTACACTGAATATGTGTCAGAAATCCATGTGTCCCTCTACGAAGGAGAGAAACAATCCAGAGAATTTTCTTTAAGTCAAATGTGCACTAATTCCACTAATGTCCTTGTGGCCTAATGCCATCAAATCCTCATCAAGTTCTTTGAACAACTGAGCAATGATTTTCAACATGTTATACACTTTGTAAGCAAATACATAGAGACTATGCCAAGTATGTGTTAGCAGACATTTGTTTAGAAAATGACCAAACCCTGTATGTCCTAATTATTTTGGCTTTGACTGTTGATGTTACACATATTCTTATCAAAAATGTAGAGGGCATGTTAAACTCTACTGAAATGGAAAACACAACTTAGCTTGATAGATTGCAGAGCATTAAAGCCAGATCCAAAGGGTTTGCTTAGGTTTTTGTTATTGTGGACCGTGTAGTTTTTAAACAACAAACCAGAGAAAACTCATTAATAAAATAAAACAATGAATTATTTGGACATGAAAATGGTGTAGTTGGCAAGCTATGAGCCTCACTAAATAACAGAGCTATAGTAGTAGCTCCAATTACTGCAGAATGCCTCAGAAATGGGAACCATCAGTGCCTAGCTATGGGCTGTGTGCGCTACACCCTGGGTTTATAGCCTTCTCCAATTGTTTTCAGGCAATAAATGCTCCCACTCCAGGAGACAACACTAAAACGATATGATTTGCTTGTTGATGCTCTGCCCGTTTTCTTTTTTTTTTTTTTAACTCTGTGTGTGTGTGTGTGTGTGTGTGTGTGTGTGTACTTTTAAAGGTATGCATGTCTCAGATTTATGTCATCTGATTAGTCCTCTATCCATAAGAGGCATCTCCTGGAAATGAACATTTTATAACATTGCCTCTTGGAGGAAATTGGATATTTAATATACTGTCTCTGCATTTTACTACTGCTGAACACATCGGATCTGAAACTGCATTCAGCAGCTGTGGAAAGAAGGATAAAGAAAGGAGAGTCTGGGGTCAAACTTATCCTTGGAAATTTTTATCTTTGGAAATGAAATTTAAAAATTTATTTATTTATTTTTTATGTGATATAATTAAATGCTGATGTTTAATAAGATGTTGATTTTTTTTTCTTTCTTTATTTATTTGCATCTAGAGTCAAGTGCAGACATTTACACACCTTGAGTCTGATTAAATAGTTTAGTTGGCTTTCTAAGTAGTATACACAAAACCATGACACTTCTAGGTTTTTGGACTATAGGCTTAAAATGTTAATTATACTTAGGATGAGGTTTAGTGTTATGGTATTATTAGGGTTAGGAGTAAATAAACATAGTAGGAAACATCTAGCAAACACAGTGAAGCAGTAAACACAGTGAAGCAGTAAATAGTGATTCAGTACAGCAGTAAAATAAATTCAGCAGTAAACACAGTGATGCAGTAAACACAGTGACGCAGTAAACACAGTGATGTAGCAAACACAGTGACGCAGTAAACACAGTAATGCAGTAAACACAGTGACGCAGTAAACACAAGCCAGCAGTAAACAGTTACGCAGTAAATATAATAATGCAGTAAACACAGTTACGCAGTAAACACAAGCCAGCAGTAAACGCAGTGATGCAGTAAACAGTTACTCAGTAAACACAATGATGCAGTAAGCACAGTTACGCAGTAAACACAAACCAGCAGGAAACACAGTGATGCAGTAAAAAGTTATGCAGTAAACACAATGATGCAGTAAGCACAGTTACGCAGTAAATAGTGATGCAGTAAACACAGTGATGTAGTAAACACAGTGACACAGTAAACACAGTGATGCAGTAAACACAATGATGCAGTAAACACAGTGACGCAGTAAACAGTGACGCCGTAAACACAGTTATGCAGTAAACACAGTGATGCATTAAACACAGTGATGCAGTAACCACAAGCCAGCAGTAAATCCAGTGATGCAGTAAACACAGTTACGCAGTAAACACAGTGATGCAGTAAACAGTTACTCAGTAAACACAATTATGCAGTAAACACAGTGACACAGTAAACACAAGCCAGCAGTAAACACAGTGATGCAGTAAACAGTTACTCAGTAAACACAATTATGCAGTAAACACAGTGACACAGTAAACACAAGCCAGCAGTAAACACAGTGATGCAGTAAACAGTTACTCAGTAAACACAATTATGCAGTAAACACAGTGACACAGTAAACACAAGCCAGCAGTAAACACAGTGATGCAGTAAACAGTTACGCAGTAAACACAATGATGCAGTAAGCACAGTTACGCAGTAAACAGTGATGCAGTAAACACAGTTATGCAGTAAACAGTGATGCAGTAAACACAGCTATGCAGTAAACACAGTGATGCAGTAAACACAGTTACACAGTAAACAGTGATATAGTAAACACAGTGAGACTGTAAACACAGTGACACAGTAAACACAGTGATGCAGTAAACACAGTTACGCAGTAAACATAAGCCAGCAGTAAACACAGTGATGCAGTAAACAGTTACTCAGTAAACACAATGATGCAGTAAGCACAGTTACGCAGTAAACACAAGCCAGCAGGAAACACAGTGATGCAGTAAAAAGTTACGCAGTAAACACAATGATGCAGTAAGCACAGTTACGCAGTAAATAGTGATGCAGTAAACACAGTGACACAGTAAACACAGTGATGCAGTAAACACAATGATGCAGTAAACACAGTAATGCAGTAAACACAGTGTCGCAGTAAACAGTGACGCCGTAAACACAGTTATGCAGTAAACACAGTGATGCATTAAACACAGTGATGCAGTAACCACAAGCCAGCAGTAAATCCAGTGATGCAGTAAACACAAGCCAGCAGTAAATCCAGTGATGCAGTAAACAGTTACGCAGAAAACAATGATGCAGTAAACACAGTTACGCAGTAAACACAAGCCAGCAGTAAACATAGTGATGCCGTAAACACAAGCCAGCAGTAAACAGTTACGCAGTAAATAAAATGATGCAGTAAACACAGTTACGCAGTAAACACAGTAATGCAGTAAACACAAGCCAGCAGTAAACACAGTGATGCAGTAAACAGTTACGCAGTAAACACAATTATGCAGTAAACACAGTGAAACAGTAAACACAAGCCAGCAGTAAACAGTTACTCAGTAAACACAATTATGCAGTAAACACAGTGACACAGTAAACACAAGCCAGCAGTAAACACAATGATGCAGTAAGCACAGTTACGCAGTAAACAGTGATGCAGTAAACACAGTTATGCAGTAAACAGTGATGCAGTAAACACAGTGACGCAGTAAACACAGCTATGCAGTAAACACAGTGATGCAGTAAACACAGTTACACAGTAAACAGTGATATAGTAAACACAGTGAGACTGTAAACACAGTTATGCAGTAAACACAAGCCAGCAGTAAATCCAGTGATGCAATAAACACAGTGATGCAGTAAACACAAGCCAGCAGTAAACCCAGTGATGCAGTAAACAGTTACGCAGAAAACACAGTAATGCAGTAAACACAAGCCAGCAGTAAACACAGTGATGCAGTAAACACAGTTACGCCGTAAACACAAGCCAGCAGTAAACAGTTATGCAGTAAACACAGTAATGCAGTAAACACAAGCCAGCAGTAAACACAGTGATGCAGTAAACAGTTACTCAGTAAACACAATGATGCAGTAAACACAGTTACGCCGTAAACACAAGCCAGCAGTAAACAGTTACGCAGTAAACACAGTAATGCAGTAAACACAAGCCAGCAGTAAACACAGTGATGCAGTAAACAGTTACTCAGTAAACACAATGATGCAGTAAACACAGTGACGCAGTAAACACAAGCCAGCAGTAAACATAGTGATGCCGTAAACACAAGCCAGCAGTAAACAGTTACGCAGTAAATAAAATGATGCAGTAAACACAGTTACGCAGTAAACACAGTGATGCAGTAAACAGTTACTCAGTAAACACAATTATGCAGTAAACACAGTGACACAGTAAACACAAGCCAGCAGTAAACACAGTGATGCAGTAAACAGTTACTCAGTAAACACAATTATGCAGTAAACACAGTGACACAGTAAACACAAGCCAGCAGTAAACACAGTGATGCAGTAAACAGTTACTCAGTAAACACAATTATGCAGTAAACACAGTGACACAGTAAACACAAGCCAGCAGTAAACACAGTGATGCAGTAAACAGTTACGCAGTAAACACAATGATGCAGTAAGCACAGTTACGCAGTAAACAGTGATGCAGTAAACACAGTTATGCAGTAAACAGTGATGCAGTAAACACAGCTATGCAGTAAACACAGTGATGCAGTAAACACAGTTACACAGTAAACAGTGATATAGTAAACACAGTGAGACTGTAAACACAGTGACACAGTAAACACAGTGATGCAGTAAACACAGTTACGCAGTAAACATAAGCCAGCAGTAAACACAGTGATGCAGTAAACAGTTACTCAGTAAACACAATGATGCAGTAAGCACAGTTACGCAGTAAACACAAGCCAGCAGGAAACACAGTGATGCAGTAAAAAGTTACGCAGTAAACACAATGATGCAGTAAGCACAGTTACGCAGTAAATAGTGATGCAGTAAACACAGTGATGTAGTAAACACAGTGACACAGTAAACACAGTGATGCAGTAAACACAATGATGCAGTAAACACAGTGTCGCAGTAAACAGTGACGCCGTAAACACAGTTATGCAGTAAACACAGTGATGAATTAAACACAGTTATGCAGTAACCACAAGCCAGCAGTAAATCCAGTGATGCAGTAAACACAAGCCAGCAGTAAATCCAGTGATGCAGTAAACAGTTACGCAGAAAACAATGATGCAGTAAACACAGTTACGCAGTAAACACAAGCCAGCAGTAAACAGTTACTCAGTAAATAAAATGATGCAGTAAACACAGTTATGCAGTAAACACAGTAATGCAGTAAACACAAGCCAGCAGTAAACACAGTGATGCAGTAAACAGTTACGCAGTAAACACAATTATGCAGTAAACACAGTGAAACAGTAAACACAAGCCAGCAGTAAACACAGTGATGCAGTAAACAGTTACTCAGTAAACACAATTATGCAGTAAACACAGTGACACAATAAACACAAGCCAGCAGTAAACACAATGATGCAGTAAGCACAGTTACGCAGTAAACAGTGATGCAGTAAACACAGCTATGCAGTAAACACAGTGATGCAGTAAACACAGTTACACAGTAAACAGTGATATAGTAAACACAGTGAGACTGTAAACACAGTGACACAGTAAACACAGTGATGCAGTAAACACAGTTATGCAGTAAACACAAGCCAGCAGTAAATCCAGTGATGCAATAAACACAAGCCAGCAGTAAACCCAGTGATGCAGTAAACAGTTACGCAGAAAACACAGTAATGCAGTAAACACAAGCCAGCAGTAAACACAGTGATGCAGTAAACACAGTTACGCCGTAAACACAAGCCAGCGGTAAACAGTTACGCAGTAAACACAGTAATGCAGTAAACACAAGCCAGCAGTAAACACAGTGATGCAGTAAACAGTTACTCAGTAAACACAATGATGCAGTAAACACAATGATGCAGTAAACACAGTGACGCAGTAAACACAAGCCAGCAGTAAACACAGTTATGCAGTAAACAGTGATATAGTAAACACAGTGAGACTGTAAACACAGTGACACAGTAAACACAGTGATGCAGTAAACACAGTTACACAGTAAACAGTGATATAGTAAACACAGTGAGACTGTAAACACAGTGACACAGTAAACACAGTGATGCAGTAAACACAAGCCAGCAGTAAATCCAGTGATGCAATAAACACAGAGATACAGTAAACACAAGCCAGCAGTAAACCCAGTGATGCAGTAAACAGTTACGCAGAAAACAATGATGCAGTAAACACAGTTACGCCGTAAACACAAGCCAGCAGTAAACAGTTACGCAGTAAACACAGTAATGCAGTAAACACAAGCTAGCAGTAAACACAGTGATGCAGTAAACAGTTACTCAGTAAACACAATGATGCAGTAAACACAGTGACGCAGTAAACACAAGCCAGCAGTAAACACAGTGATGCAGTAAACACAATGATGCAGTAAGCACAGTTACGCAGTAAACAGTGATGCAGTAAGAACAGTTACGCAGTAAACAGTGATGCAGTAAACACAGTGACGCAGTAAACACAGTGATGCATTAAACACAGTTATGCAGTAAACACAAGCCAGCAGTAAATCCAGTGATGCAATAAACACAGTGATGCAGTAAACACAAGCCAGCAGTAAACACAGTGACGCAGTAAACAGTTACGCAGTAAACACAATGATGCAGTAAGCACAGTTACGCAGTAAACACAATGATGCAGTAAGCACAGTTACGCAGTAAACACAATGATGCAGTAAGCACAGTTACGCAGTAAACAGTGATGCAGTAAACACAGTGATGTAGTAAACACAGTGACACAGTAAACACAGTGATGCAGTAAACACAATGACACAGTAAACAGTGATGCAGTAAACACAGTGATGCAGTAAACAGTGATGCAGTAAACACAGTGATGCATTAAACACAGATATGCAGTAAATCCAGTGATGCAATAAACACAGTGATGCAGTAAACACAAGCCAGCAGTAAACCCAGTGATGCAGTAAACACAGTTACGCAGTAAACAGAAGCCAGCAGTAAACACAAGCCAGCAGTAAACACAGTGATGCCGTAATGACAAGCCAGCAGTAAACAGTTACGCTGTAAACACAGTGATGCAGTAAACAATTACTCAGTAAACACAGTGACGCAGTAAACACAAGCCAGCAGTAAACACAGTGATGCCGTAATGACAAGCCAGCAGTAAACACAGTTACGCCGTAAACACAAGCCAGCAGTAAACACAGTTACGCAGTAAACACAGTAATGCAGTAAACACAAGCCAGCAGTAAACACAGTGTTGCAGTAAACAGTTACTCAGTAAACACAATGATGCAGTAAACACAATGATGCAGTAAACTCAGTGACGCAGTAAACACAAGCCAGCAGTAAACACAGTGATGCAGTAAACAGTTATGCAGTAAACACAATGATGCAGTAAACACAGTTACGCCGTAAACACAAGCCAGCAGTAAACAGTTACGCAGTAAACACAGTAATGCAGTAAACACAAGCCAGCAGTAAACACAGTGATGCAGTAAACAGTTACTCAGTAAACACAATGATGCAGTAAACACAGTGATGCAGTAAACAGTTATGCAGTAAACAGTTATGCAGTAAACACAATGATGCAGTAAACACAGTTACGCAGTAAACAGTAATGCAGTAAACACAGTGATGCAGTAAACACAATGACGCAGTAAACAGTGATGCATTAAACACAGTGATGCAGTAAACACAAGCCAGCAGTAAATCCAGTGATGCAATAAACACAGTGATGCAGTAAACACAAGCCAGCAGTAAACACAGTGACGCAGTAAACACAGCTATGCAGTAAACAGTGATGCAGTAAACACAGTTACACAGTAAACAGTGATATAGTAAACACAGTGAGACTGTAAACACAGTGACACAGTAAACACAGTGATGCAGTAAACACAGTTATGCAGTAAACACAAGCCAGCAGTAAATCCAGTAATGCAATAAACACAGTGATACTGTAAACACAAGCCAGCAGTAAACCCAGTGATGCAGTAAACAGTTACGCAGAAAACAATGATGCAGTAAACACAGTTACGCCGTAAACACAAGCCAGCATTAAACAGTTACGCAGTAAACACAGTAATGCAGTAAACACAAGCCAGCAGTAAACACAGTGATGCAGTAAACAGTTACTCAGTAAACACAATGATGCAGTAAACACAGTGACGCAGTAAACACAAGCCAGCAGTAAACACAGTGATGCAGTAAACACAATGATGCAGTAAGCACAGTTACGCAGTAAACAGTGATGCAGTAAGCACAGTTACGCAGTAAACAGTAATGCAGTAAACACAGTGATGCAGTAAACACAATGACGCAGTAAACAGTGATGCAGTAAACACAGTGACGCAGTAAACACAGTGATGCATTAAACACAGTTATGCAGTAAACACAAGCCAGCAGTAAATCCAGTGATGCAGTAAACACAAGCCAGCAGTAAACCCAGTGATGCAGTAAACACAAGCCAGCAGTAAACACAGTGACGCAGTAAACAGTTACGCAGTAAACACAATGATGCAGTAAGCACAGTTATGCAGTAAACACAATGATGCAGTAAGCACAGTTACGCAGTAAACAGTGATGCAGTAAACACAGTGATGTAGTAAACACAGTGACACAGTAAACACAGTGATGCAGTAAACACAATGACACAGTAAACAGTGATGCAGTAAACACAGTGATGCAGTAAACAGTGATGCAGTAAACACAGTTATGCAATAAACACAGTGATGCATTAAACACAGATATGCAGTAAATCCAGTGATGCAATAAACACAGTGATGCAGTAAACACAAGCCAGCAGTAAACCCAGTGATGCAGTAAACACAGTTACGCAGTAAACAGAAGCCAGCAGTAAACACAAGCCAGCAGTAAACACAGTGATGCCGTAATGACAAGCCAGCAGTAAACACAGTTACGCCGTAAACACAAGCCAGCAGTAAACACAGTTACGCAGTAAACACAGTAATGCAGTAAACACAAGCCAGCAGTAAACACAGTGTTGCAGTAAACAGTTACTCAGTAAACACAATGATGCAGTAAACACAATGATGCAGTAAACTCAGTGACGCAGTAAACACAAGCCAGCAGTAAACACAGTGATGCAGTAAACACAATGATGCAGTAAACACAATGATGCAGTAAACACAGTTACGCAGTAAACAGTAATGCAGTAAACACAGTGATGCAGTAAACACAATGACGCAGTAAACAGTGATGCATTAAACACAGTGATGCAGTAAACACAAGCCAGCAGTAAATCCAGTGATGCAATAAACACAGTGATGCAGTAAACACAAGCCAGCAGTAAACACAGTGACGCAGTAAACACAGCTATGCAGTAAACACAGTTACACAGTAAACAGTGATATAGTAAACACAGTGAGACTGTAAACACAGTGACACAGTAAACACAGTGATGCAGTAAACACAGTTATGCAGTAAACACATGCCAGCAGTAAATCCAGTAATGCAATAAACACAGTGATACTGTAAACACAAGCCAGCAGTAAACCCAGTGATGCAGTAAACAGTTACGCAGAAAACAATGATGCAGTAAACACAGTTACGCCGTAAACACAAGCCAGCAGTAAACAGTTACGCAGTAAACACAGTAATGCAGTAAACACAAGCCAGCAGTAAACACAGTGATGCAGTAAACAGTTACTCAGTAAACACAATGATGCAGTAAACACAATGACGCAGTAAACACAAGCCAGCAGTAAACACAGTGATGCAGTAAACACAATGATGCAGTAAGCACAGTTACGCAGTAAACAGTGATGCAGTAAGCACAGTTACGCAGTAAACAGTAATGCAGTAAGCACAGTGATGCAGTAAACACAATGACGCAGTAAACAGTGATGCAGTAAACACAGTGACGCAGTAAACACAGTTATGCAGTAAACACAAGCCAGCAGTAAATCCAGTGATGCAGTAAACACAAGCCAGCAGTAAACCCAGTGATGCAGTAAACACAAGCCAGCAGTAAACACAGTGACGCAGTAAACAGTTACGCAGTAAACACAATGATGCAGTAAGCACAGTTATGCAGTAAACACAATGATGCAGTAAGCACAGTTACGCAGTAAACAGTGATGCAGTAAACACAGTGATGTAGTAAACACAGTGACACAGTAAACACAGTGATGCAGTAAACACAATGACACAGTAAACAGTGATGCAGTAAACACAGTGATGCAGTAAACAGTGATGCAGTAAACACAGTTATGCAATAAACACAGTGATGCATTAAACACAGATATGCAGTAAATCCAGTGATGCAATAAACACAGTGATGCAGTAAACACAAGCCAGCAGTAAACCCAGTGATGCAGTAAACACAGTTACGCAGTAAACAGAAGCCAGCAGTAAACACAAGCCAGCAGTAAACACAGTGATGCCGTAATGACAAGCCAGCAGTAAACAGTTACGCTGTAAACACAGTGATGCAGTAAACAATTACTCAGTAAACACAGTGACGCAGTAAACACAAGCCAGCAGTAAACACAAGCCAGCAGTAAACACAGTGATGCAGTAAACAGTTATGCAGTAAACAGTGATTCAGTAAACACAGTTACGCAGTAAACAGTAATGCAGTAAACACAATGATGCAGTAAGCACAGTTACGCAGTAAACAGTGATGCAGTAAACACAGTTACGCAGTAAACAGTGATGCAGTAAACACAGTTATGCAGTAAACAGTGATGCAGTAAACACAGTTATGCAGTAAACACAGTTACACAGTAAACACAGTTATGCAGTAAACACAGTTACGCAGTAAACACAAGCCAGCAGGAAACACAGTGATGCCGTAAACACAAGCCAGCAGTAAACAGTTGCACAGTAAATACAATGATGCAATAAAGACAGTAATGCAGTAAACAAAATGATGCAGTAAAACACAAGCCAGCAGTAAACACAGTGATGCAGTAAACAGTTACTCAGTAAACACAATGATGAAGTAAACACAGTGATGCAGTAAACACAAGCCAGCAGTAAACATAGTGATGCAGTAAAAAGTTACGCAGTAAACACAATGATGCAGTAAACACAGTAACTCAGTAAACACAGTTACTCAGTAAACACAGTGATGCAGTAAACACAGTTACGCAGTAAACACAATGATGCAGTAAACACAGTTACGCAGTAAACACAATGATGCAGTAAGTACAATGATGCAGTAAACACAAAGATGCAGTAAACACAGTTATGAAGTAAACACAGTCAAGCAGTAAACACAGTGATGCAGTAAACACAGTCAAGCAGTAAACACAATGATGCAGTAAATACAATGATGCAGTAAACACAGTTATGAAGTAAACACAGTTATGAAGTAAACACAGTTACGCAGTAAACACAATAATGCAGTAAACTCAGTGACGGATTAAAAAAAAAATCAAACTGTAAACACTGTCTAGATGTAAATACAAGAAATCACTAAACACTTTCCAGCTGCAAACACATTCTAGGATGTTATTTCACACTCAGCCTTATAACATAAGCCCACATTTACAAACCATCCAACAGAAATGATCCTAAGCTTATTTGCTTATTTGACAGATCTGAATTTTGTTATCCGGTTAAACTAACTTTATGAAATCACCCCCTTAAAGCAAACACAGTCTAGGAGCAAAGCTCAAATACAAGGAATAAGCTCACCTTACCTGGAGTTGTTTTGGAGTCCATTTTCATATGTAACACTTGAACAAAGATATAGGCTACTGAAAGATGGCTTGGTTGCAGATTAGTCACATATAGGCAAACAGTAATTAAAATTAGGGCACATGAAGATATATAACAACTGCTACAAACTCAGCTTCAAAATGGCTGCCCACACTTCCAGCCCCTACTTCCTCTATAGTTTCCTGTAACGAAATACATAGCCAGAACACAAAACAAGGAAAAGCACAGCTCTAAACACTATTTCTATATATTTTTCTAAAATGATTCTAAATGTATCTAATTACATTAACATTTTGTCACCTGTAAAAAAAAAAAAAAAACAAAAAAAAAAAAAAACAAAATCATATTTCCATTTTTGTTGTTTTGAAATTATTGTATATTCACCAGCTTCTCTTTACATTGAGGGTGAATTCCATGATGAACCAAGCAATAGAGCAAGAATACACTGGAAATTAAGGAAGGTTTAACCATTCTCCTAAAAAATTACCCTTTTGGAGATTTTGGTTATAGTGTGGACGTGTTTTGTGTAACATATATTTAAATTTAAAAGTCAAACATTTTACCCATTTTTGTCATTGTATTTTACATTGTATTAAACTGACATTTATAATTTTATAATTAAAAAAATAATAATAATTACCTAAAAATAAAGTTATTTTATAACGGCAAGTGAGAATAGTTTATTCATCACTGCATTCATTATAATCCCCATGAATAAAAAAGTCCTGCCATAGCACTGAATTACAATTATACATTACACAAAATGTATTAAAATAATTTTTCACACCTAATTCAAGTGGAAAAATCCCACCCATATCTTCAGCTCTCCTTTCAAAGCAACTCCTTCATAAAACACTGGCCTATGTTGCCTGGCTACAGCTAGAGGAGTCTACCAGGGACAGCGTTGGAGAGATGAGTTTATCGTCCATATCTACATCTGTCTTTTGTTGTTTTGTTTAGTAACCCCGTGCTGTTCTTGGTATTGGTAACATTGTATTTGTCAGACTTGTGCAATGAGCTTGCTAGCTTAGTTTTCAGCAATGCATGTGTAGAGCTGTGTGAAGCAATGTATATACACATTTGTACACATGCAGACAAGGTACATGGGCAAGTAGTTTAACCTAAGCATGTGTTTTATTTATTTATTTATTTATTATTTTTCTGGACAGTTTTCCAGCTGCCAACATTTCACAATGTATCCAAATGTTTATAGAGACCCCTTATAATTGCCAACTATAGCTAATATAAGGTGCATGCACTGTGGACACAGACACTAAATTTATACACATAGTCCCAGCAGGAAAGTATCAAATGGAATGGAGCATGCTGGAGAAGCTTCTTGTGATCCTTAGGTCACCAGCCTCAATGCCAAGCATTGTCCAAAGGGGTTTAAAGCCTCTAGCACTGTGCTGATAAGCAGATGGTGTTTTTGAGTGCAAATACTACGTTTGTGTATATATATATATATATATATATATATATATATATATATATATATATATATATTATTCTGTACTTGCACAGAGGATACTGGATTTTGCCAGTTATTTCACTTCATTTATAATTTCTTTCATAACCTTACAGCAAGTTCAGTAAAAATCCCTCACTATGTTTCCAGGAATTACTCTCAACCTTGCAGTTAGCAGATCATGCCAATGCCCTCGTAACACTCACCATTCTGCAGGGCTAAGTGTTATATAAGCAAAGACCAACTTTTTGATGGCAAATGTCAAATGGCGGATATTAGGCTCTAAATACCACATTCATTTATCGGTCTATTAGTTCTATTTTCGAGACGCGTACTGACTTGCTTTACACACCGAGCACCTTCAAATAATATAAAAGCTCGGCGGATGAGAATGGCTATGAATGAGTCAGTCCGGAAGCTGATGGCACCTGTCACATTAGCCCGTGACTGTGACACTTTTATTGGGTTTTTTTTATTATGGAGCTGGCAGGTACACACAGGCTTCTGAAGCCATCAGCTCCCGGGGGGTATTTATAGAGCGAGAATTATTCCTTCCGTCGCCTTAATTGGTCCATTTGAGGTTAAGAAAACAACAGCTGTAAAAAAAAATAAATAAATAAGCCATGATGATGGGCACAGGGATGTGGTCAGCACTCCAATTTATTAGTGCATTTGAATGAGTGATGGAGAGACATAGTAATGAAAGGGATGGGGGAGGGAGAGAGGAAAGAAGAGACAGAGTAGGAGTGAGTGATTGTGTGAGTGAGAAAAAGGAGATAGGAAGATATTATATATATATATATATATATATATATATATATATATATATATATATATATATATATATATATATATATTAGTTTTCTAAAAAAGTGGTAAGTGTGAGAGTGAATGGGTGCATGTGTGAAACTATACAGAGGTGGGAGTGTGAGGCCCTGTGATGGTCTAAATGTCCTGTCCAGGGTGTGCTTCTGCCTTGTACCCAATTATTCTATGTAGAATGTCTATCTGTGACCTTGAGTTCATTTGTAGGACTGCAACAACTGATCAGTAAAATTTATATAATAATCATAGGCAAAAAAAATAATAATTATTATTAATTAGTACGTCTATATTTTGGTATTCTATAGAAACCAGTCACTCTGGGCTTGAAGTGGTAGTGTAAAAGCGGAAGGTACATAGTTAGTGAGGCTGTAAGATGGCAATGCCCCATCTAAATACTCCAGTGTACTCATTGTAAATGTGGATTATAAATATTTTTACAAACTGTTATCTACAAGCTTTGAGGGAGCAGTGGAGAATGTCTACAGTCTGTGATGGGAGTGTTCATCTGTGTCACCACAGTGCAGTTCTACCTCCACAATTTATTTTTCTAACAATGTAAATGTAGGCTAAGGCCACCAAGTTGAGAGGGACAAGCACTTGCATCTCCTGAGACAGCTTCAGCCAACTACTACATACCACAGCCATTACTGGGGATAATGCAGGCAAACTCCTGATGATAAAGCCAAAGCCAAAGCCAAAGCCCAAGTGGACTTTGCACCACTTGGAAACCCTGTCAATAATTTTATTTACAAATGCATTCCTTTTGTAAACTCACAGTCATGAGATCCTCTTGCTGTTTCCATAATGATGCAATAACTCATTCCCTCCCAGCTTCAAAGCTCTTGCTTCACTTTCTATTCAACATACACTGCAGCACAATAGCCTCCCCATTATACATATTTATTAGAATCCATATTTATTAGCTTCTTTTTCAGGGTTGCATTAGTGGCGTGTAGGTGTTCTGTGGTGTCACTAAAAGCCTCGTCCACCTGGCCCCGGTGCTGGCACCTCTTCTGTACAAAGATGGATAGCAAGGATAAAAGAGGAAAAGAAAGACAGTGGCAAAATTATACAGCCGTCTTGGGTCAAAAATTGCAGCTAAACTTGACCCGACCTTTGGAGATGTGAAGAGGTTTGAAGAGGATCACGCTCGTCTTTTTGCTTCTCAGTATGGACACTTTTTTCCTGGGTTAGTAAGTCACTAAGATATTTATCTGGAAAGACTTTGACCAGTTTTCCTTTTTTCAGAGATTTTTTTCCAAAAGCTTGTCAACACATGCTCTTTCTTATGGAAAAACAATGCATAGAATCAGCTAGATTGCTATAAAGCCACCAATCTCTGTAGCAAACTGCAGTGGAACTTCATTATGTGGAGTAATGGAGCTACATCTAGATTTGTGGTAAGTCTGGATCCTACCTAGATTCATTGGATGCAAGTTAGGGACACAGGACATAAGTCACTCTCACACTCAAACTTATGGGCAAGTTTACACAGCCAAACCATCTAAGAAAATATTGTCACTGCTACATTGTACCAGCTGTTGAGTCCTGGGGTCTTGGGTTTTATCCGTGCGTGAGGAGTTTGGTGTGTTTCCCCCATGTCAGCATGGGTTTACCCCTTGTACTCTTGTTTCCAGTCCAAGAACATGTGAGTAGGTCTGTTGACTATCAGCAAAATTGGCCACAGGTCTGATTATTGAGGGTTTGATTCCCTGTAATGGAATACAGCCCTGTCCAAGTCGTGTTCCTGTGTTTCAAAGTAGGCTCCAGAGTCATAGTGACCCTAGTTTGGAAGTAGCAGTTACAGAAGATGAATGAACGGCGAATGCGTCAGTGAAAGCCTAATGACTTTAAGGTGGAAAGCAAAGTACCAAACAGACAGTTACAAAATCTCAGATTCATGTAATAGTAATCACACAAAATCTGAACAATACACAAAATGAATTAGCTTTATTTAAAAAGCATTACAAATCTGTCAGGCAATCGTTGGCATGATCAAACGTCAAATGGAATTAGTTCACTAATTAGAAACAGACAGCTCTTCTCCAGGATCTCTGAAGGAGGGGAAAGACAAATCAGCTCAGAACGCCAGCTCCAGAAGATGAAATATTGACAGGTTCGACTGCGGCTGCCTCGTTAAGCTACCTGCCTGCGCTAATAAGGCTAACGCTGAACTATGCAATATTAATATACTAGGCTCCTTCATTTTCATCATCTACATACACTCCCAAATCCACTCACTGCACCTTTACGAATTATTGATGGAGCCAAGCACCCGGCAGGTTTTTATTATCTCTCTGTGGTATTGAAGCTTTAATGATCGGCGGCGTGATTCTGCGGTGGTTAGTGAGTGGGGCAAAGCAGGTTCATTCATTGTTATTTTCCTTGGCTCTTCGCATAAAACTCACTTTCTAGTCCAAGCTTGTGTAAGAACATAATGGGTTAGTTGGGACTGGGTATCAGTTTCCAGTCCTGGAAGGCCACAGCACAATGAAGTTTTACAGATTTAACTTAACAGATTGATCAGATAATTAGCAACATCTTTTGGAGTCTAACTTCAGTAATTAAAGTTTGTTTGAGTGTACAGTCTGTGATGTGATGTTTCTACATTCACTCTTCATTTTAACAGCTCCGCTAACCATATATGAGCATTTTGTACTTCTATAATTAAACAGTGTATTCCATTAATTGCTTTGCATATATTGTTAGCTCCATTCCACCATGTTATTCAATGGTCAGGACCACCAAAGGAAACCAAAGAGCAGGTATTATTTGGATGGTGGATCATTGTTTGCACTGTGCTGATACTAGCAGCATGTAGTGGCATAGTAGCTGGCATAGTGTTGGTGCAGTTTTAGTGCATGTTTGGATCAGACACAGCAGTGCTATTAGAGTTTTTCAACACCTACCAAACCACTGATGAAGCACTAGATCTACTATGTGAGCTAATGCCTCTGACTTTATATCTACAAGGTGGACCAACAAGGGAAGTGTGTTTAACAGTGGACAGTGAGAGGGCAGTGTTTCATTTTGGCCTAGATTCCAAGATAGCACAGCAGGTCTTGTACTTTCTAGTTGCCACCCATTATGCAAGCATCTGTTAGCTGACATGACAGACCTGGGAATTTATTGTTCTCCTTCAAGTACATTGAGCCAGCCATTGATGTGTTGGGAGCAAGTACAAAAAAGAAATGATGGCCCACTTCAAGTATACTGGAGGAACAGCATAGACCAAGAAACCCTTAAGTATCTTACTTAGCCTACGACTGCAAGCATCCTCCTCAAGCAGATGCCAAATGAATTATGTTTGTACTTGTAAAATGACAATAAACAACACTCCCTTCCTCCCTCTATCCATCCATCCATCCAAAATGTGACAATCATTGTAGTCACTGCACAATATGTTCTTCTAATTTCTCTCCTGCATGCTTCTACCAATCAATCACAGCTCAGCTCAGGGTTTTCTTGAGGGTAGGTGCACTGTATGCTTGAATTATTTGCCATCATTCCATCTTCTTAGTTTTTTCAGTTCCAAGTGTCTTCCCCAAGTCTCTTAGCGAAGGACCCAGACCAATTAGGCCAGTCTCAGAGTCGCCAGTCAGTTTGTACATCACCTCCCATCGTTAATATTTCATTAGAGGAGGAGGCAAAAGAGCACTTTAGGCTAAGTCGTGACATAGGAAGGGGGGCTGATGGGAGCACTAGCTGTCAGTAAAAAATGAGATTTTCATATTGAGCTCCATGGTCAGAGAGAGCTAATGCTGAGTTCTACGGTTGCAAGGTCAAAAGAGGCCTCTTTGATCTAGTCCTGGTGCAGGAATTTTTATTTGCAGTTAAAATAGCTGGACAGTAGAATAGGAAATCTAGTTCATTTGAAAGTTTGTAAGAATTTGATGGAATGCTTTTTGGTATTTGCAATGATCCGTTTCAGGGGAAGGCACTGTAGGTGCAAATGAAACGAATTCTGTAAAGTCCCATGAGCTTTACGCTATGATGTCAAAGTGCCCAGTACTCTGGATCAACCTCTCAACCATGAACTATTCCCTTGTGTCAGTACTTATTCATGTTTTTGAAAATTGCTTCCCAGTCCTGAGGACTCTGGCTCCCTTGAGCCTTTGTGAGAATTATGTGCAATGCTTTTGTGGCTGGCAGTGATCCATTTAAGCGCAATCCCAAATGATGCAAGTGCAATAAGCATCCATACACTTGACGTTATCACGTTACATTGCCTAGTAATCTGGAACCTTGACCAACCTCTCAACAATCTATCAAAAATATCTAGGGATAGGATTGGGTTATGTTTTAGAGAAGAGTTTCTCAGTCCAGTCAAGATCCTGCAGACTCCTTTTAGACTTAACGAGGATTTTGTGTGGAAGGGATTTAATCATGTTTTAGAGATGTGTTTTTTCAATGATAAAGTATCATATATGGAATCTCTTTTCCACTTGTTCACTTGTTTTTTCTCTGAGATCCATTTCATGGCAAAATAAGTAAGATTCTACATTTGTTTGTCTGGTCATTTTGAGCCACCAGACTGCTTATCAGACAGTGAATCACATTTAACCCCTTAACCATACCACTTAACCCTATCCCTCCATTTTGCCTATGGGTAGGCATGTCTCAATTATTGTTGGGAAAGAGTGGTAGGGCCAAGATTTAAGGCTATGTAGCCCTTGAAATAGATTTTTCAGGGGCACACCAAAATGGTCTATGAATGCCTTGTGAATCACTGGTAACGTGGTTATGCAAGCAACTAAAAAGGCACATATGTCAGTATTTTCTCATTTAAAACTATGATAATACAATGGTTACCTTAATTTAATGTAATTACATTTTGTGTTATGTGCCTGTACTATGTAATATGTCAATATCTCAGGGGTTAGCTAGTACATTACCAGTTCCACCTTAAATTGTTAATCAATTATATTCTGTGTTTCATGTGGTTATAGCAACAGTTTTGAACAAAAAAACTGTCTTATAAACAGCTGGATTCAGCTTAATTTCACAGAGAGTTAGGAGTGGGTGAAAATATAGGATGGCCCAATGCTTTTGTTCTGATTATGTGTCAGGCTCTTGCCAGGTTTTTCAGTTTGTAGGGGAAGATTTCAACCCCTACAACTCCTGACTCAGTTCCAAGGGGCAAGATAACAATCAAAAAACTAGGGGTAGGGGTAATTTTAAGAAATGGGATTCACCATAAATGTAACAGTTTACCATCAAAGCCTATATTTTTAGTGAAGCTAGTGATGCACTTTCCCATGCACTTTGGCACTTCAAGCTATGATATAAAGGTGTCTAGACTTTCAGATCCTATGCTAACAGACATGTAGCAAGGCTCATGCCAAGTAAAAGTGATTTTCAGTCCTGATGCAGTGAACATTTCCATGTTTTCTCTGCTCAAACAGTTAGCTAGTGAAAGACTTTGGACTCAGACTGAGAAGCAATTCTGCCATAGCCGGGTAGAACCCTACAAGCAGTGTCAGATCAGATTTATATCCACAGATCAAAGTTCTCCAATCATTTTATTTGATGCCCTCCCCTGAAACCTAATGTTGTTTGTTTAGCCAATGTTATCCAGCTTTAGATAAAAAAGAGAATGGAACATTTCTGCCTCTTCACTGTCTTTTCTGGGTCCTGCTCTGCCTTGTAATGTTAAGATCTTATCTGTTCCGCTCAGTGTGACATAGACCCACCTTTTATTGCCAGGGAAGTTAAATCGTTTCTGCTGAAAGAAGAGAAACATCACAGGGCAAGCAGCTAGTCCAGTAACAAATGATATAGCACACCATCATTTTTTATTGAGGAAACCTATTCAAACAAACTACACTCAAAGTGAATATTAATGTGTTTTTCTTTGTTTGTTGAATCATGCCCACAGTGGTATTGGCTTTTGTTTGCCTTCTGTAATTAAAAGCTATGGTTCATGGTGTGCCTAGTTAATCAATTATGTGCTAATTTGTGGGGCTTATCAAGACCATAGAAATGTAGCAGGTGTGGTCACGCTCCTTGTATAATTCATGTGGAATTAATATTATGAATGGAGAAATCAAAGAAATGCAAAATTGGAAATAAACCATGTGAAGAAGTGAAGGAAAGTACAACACTTCGCTGAGAGAATATCTACCTTACGTTTTACCAACCCACCTGAAAAACCAGAGAGGAAGGTGTCTTGCCCCGAAGGTCAGTTTTGCATGTTCAGTTGTCTCTTTTCATTTAAGCCTATGATAAAAGAATGTTGAGGATTAGTCAATTCTTATTCAGTGCCATCTGGCCCGGTCGGCAGATAGACTATCCCTGCTTGTTCTTAGCATTTCAAACACCTGCAGCTATTTTATCTGATGTCTGAAACCTGATGCTGTAGTCAGAGGATGTCCAAAATTCTACACTGTAGCATACAGCCAGGCATTTTTTTAGGGATGGTATCCAACAAGATTTCCAAAAAATGTATGTATATTAATTCAGAAAGCTTTCCTGGTATCCCTAACTTGTACATTACCATTCATTATATTTTTTTGGTTGTTTTATGTTCTCTAAGCAAACTCCTGTTCACTGGTGGTGCAGTTTCACTGTGTATTCTCAAACAGTCTCTTATGTACCCAAAGAAGAGCTACAAAAACACTGCTGTAGTCTGATTGTGAGAATGTTACACAAGCACAAAAACGGGCGTTTCTATTTGTTTGGAGCATACAGTTAGGTTCATAATTAAGTTTAGTCTTGTGGTGTGGTTTAGGTTAAGGCTTGTATGGTTAAGATTAGGTTTAAGGCTAGGTGTTAGCGATAGCATTAAACAAGCAGAAAACGCTATAGTTTTGAATGTGTTGGAGCTCAGAAGCAGATTTAGATTTAAATGTAAAGGTAAGGATAGGGTTGAGTTTAAAATTAGTGTTAGGTTTAGGGCTAGGGTTATGGTTAGGAAAGTTTTAAGACTGATTTTTCACCCTAAGTAGCCCAATATTCAACATCTATACATATAATAGATGTACAAATAGATTAAAGCAGTTTTGTTTAATGCATAATTGTAGTTCAACATTAAAACAGTCATCGACTTTTAGGGTTAGTGTTGCATAGTATTAAAAATTATAGTTGTCATTTTATAGTATTCAAAAATTAAGTCTTAATATGACATCATTAACATCCCCAGACTGTCTGTGAGGAGTGTGGTGTGTTCTCTCTGTGTCTGCCTGGGTTTCCTCTGGGTGACTGTCTGTGAGGAGTGTGGTGTGTTCTCTCTGTGTCTGCCTGGGTTTCCTCTGGGTGACTGTCTGTGAGGAGAGTGTGGTGTGTTCTCCCTGTGTCTGCGTGGATTTCCTCCGGGTGACTGTCTGTGAGGAGTGTGGTGTGTTCTCCCTGTGTCTGTGTGGGTTTCCTTGGGGGGGACTGTCTGTGAGGAGTGTGGTGTGTTCTCTCTGTGTCTGCATGGGTTTCCTCTGGGTGACTGTCTGTGCGGACTGTGGTGTGTTCTCCCTGTGTCTGCGTGGATTTCCTCCGGGTGACTGTCTGTGAGGAGTGTGGTGTGTTCTCTCTGTGTCTGTGTGGGTTTCCTCCGGGTGACTGTCTGTGAGGACTGTGGTGTGTTCTCCCCGTGTCTGTGTGGGTTTCCTCCGGGTGCTCCGCTTTCCTCCCACAGTCCAAAAACACATGTCGGTAGGAGGATTGGCGACTCAAAGGTGTCCGTAGGTGTGAGTGTGTGAGTGAATGTGTGTGTGTTTGTCTGTGTTGCCCTGTGAAGCACTAGCGCCCCCTCCAGGGTTTATTCCCGCCTTGTGTCCAATGATTCCAGGTAGGCTCTGGACCCACCGCGACCCTGAACTGGATAAGGGTTACAGATAATGAATGAATGAATAAATCAATAAATAAATATATTGTTTTTGCAGTGCTACTTCCTTGATGGAAATGAATGCACAAATAACAAATTCAGTGATTATTTTCTTTTCATCTGACATTTTCAAACTCCTTTTTTAAAGTTATTTTTTATTGAATATCATGCTAATTGTCATTTCTAATACCACTGTCACATTCAAACCAGGCTTTTAATACATGCCTGCCACATCAGCTTCCTTCATCTCAGCTCACCAAGGCTTTGAATCTGAGGAAAATATGTTTATCAGTTTGAAGGTCAATATTGCATGATACAAGGACAGTGAATCCTAGTATTTTCTTACTCAATTAGCATTAGTCAAACCCTTGTTGAGACAGTACTTGAATTTTAGCTGTGGACAATAGTGATCTTGTTTTCAAAACAGTCTGTAATAACACAGGTGCTAACAAACAGGGGTGACTGGGTCTCTGTAGGCCTCATGTCCCATTCTTTTGCTTTACGCCTTCACGCCTCCCTTTATCCCTGCGGTTCTGTACCTGGGCATTGTCCAAATGTAGCGCACACTGCCAAGCCATTTACCTGCCTCACTGGCTATGTGCAGTCATGCTTCTCTCACTCCCTAACTCACTCTATCTCACATTATCTGCATCCAGGGAGGGACTGGGATCCAAATATAGCCACAGACATTTGTCCAGATTTTCCCCAGCACAAGTGATTATAAACCAGCCATCCTTCTACTCATTAGTGGACGCTCACTGGTCACTTGACTTACACTGGAATACGTCAAATATGCTTTGATCATAAAGGCAGTTGATCTGTGTAACACATAGTCACTGTCTCTAGTCTATTCTCTGTGTAATAGCTGTTGTGTGGTGAGTGTGTATTGGTGTGGATTTGCTGCCGTAACATCATTTGCACACTAGTTGTGCTTGAGATGACTTCCTGATGATCCATTCATTCATTCATCCATTTTCTCTAACCGCTTCATGTGTTTCTAGATCTACCCAGAAACATACCCCAGACAAGGTGTCCATCTATCACAAGTCATGACAGATTCACATAGTCAACCACAGCACCCAGAGGAAACCCAGGCAGACACAGGAAGAGCACATCTCCTCACAGAGTGACTCGAAGCCAGGCTCAAACTTACAACCCCAGGACTGTCACACTACTGTGCCACCCTCTAATATTCCTCTGTACTTTCCTAGTTACTTTGGGTGTCTTGAGAAGTTCTATGTAAGGGGAGCGCTCCAATTAGGGGAATTTTACGTGTTACATATAAAATATTATTCATTGCATCACCAAATAATAAGCAAGCAACACAATCTTGTCCCAAACAGACCTTATACTTTATCTGCTCAAATGAAACGATAATAAAATGTGTGTATATAAATAACAGACAAAATATATTATTTTTGTTAATGTCTGTCCAACAGTTTTGGGCAAAATATTATCATCCCAAATATTACTATTATTCTATCAAAAGACTTTAATTTTGGTAAGGAATTATTTGAAGGCATCACTTGTTAATGTCGTAACCATGGAAATAGGCTGACCTGGGAGCACAGGTCACCCATGAGAGAAAATTGACATGTTGATTGTTGATGTCTGGAACTGAATATTTGAATCATGTATCTCTCTTTATCACAGTGTGGATTAACTGAGCGTCTTAAAAGTGCATCTTAAACCAGCTGGGGGTTTCCTATCACCCCCATCCCCCACCAACACTACCACAATGTTACATAGTGCTGTTAAGTACGCTGAGTCGAACTGACGGAGGCGGACGCACACGCTAATAACACAGACTTTTATTTACAAGTAAATAGCAAAACAAACACAAACGGACTTGAGGGCAAACACATAGCGAGGAAACAACACGACTAGGAATAGAAACGAGACAAAACGAGAACATGACTAGGAATACAAACAAAACGAGAAACAGCATGACTAGGAATTATAACAACTCGAGGAACTGGAAACAAAACGACATTACTAGGAGTAGGAAACACAACGAGAACAAATGACCGATACAAGCAAGTGACACCAGGGAACTTAAATACACGAACAGACGAGGCACACCTGAAACTGATAACGAGGATGACGGACAAGGAGTCGGAACAAAGGCAGAAACAAAAACAATACCAAACAGAGCCATGTGCTGAGAGAGCACATGGCAGGGAAAACAGAGCAGACAGGACGAGGGCGTGACAGTGCAGTTTCTGCATTGCTGAGCCCAGAGTAACAACAACAGAGGCGCTTTTCCCCCAATTAAAGGTCACTGGAGCATCGCCGTACTTATGAGGCTGTGATATTAAAGTATGAAATAAGTCCCATTAATGTGGCTTTAATGTCTTGGACACTCCTCCATGAAAGGTCCTCTGTGGGTTCAACTGGATGTTGGTAGTGAGTTGGAATTTAGACAGATGCATTCCTCTCATTCTCATCTCATTTGTTCACAAATCAGCACAGTCTCACCCTGAACCTTAGCCTTTTTGTAATAATTCATACCAGTTGCTCCATGTGAATCGCTGCACATTTGCAGTCATGAGAGGACATAGCTGTACACCTCACACTTTCATGGAGTGGCTAACCTGAGTGTAGACCTGCAGGACAGGTGCCTGGGGAGATGGGAGTGTGTGTCAGTGTGTGTGTGTGTGTTTAGACCCACAGTCATGTTTAACAGGCTCCATACCAAGGGACCTGTAATACCCACCCAGCACAAGGACGCTATCAGCTCATAAACCCAGCTCATTCATCAATGTCGGAGCTTATCCTCACACATACACACACAAACACACACACACAGCTAAATAAACACAGATGGGGGGATACATGTAACGCTGTTCACACACCTCACTTGCTATGTTAATAATCCTCATGTTGCATCAGTAACTGGTGGGTTTTTGTGCATTAGAGAGAGAGAGAGAGAGAGAGAGAGAGAGAGAGAGAGAGAGAGAGAGAGAGAGAGAGAGAGAGAGATAGTAAAAGTCGAGTGTGGGTGACTGGCTGGTATTTGTGTAGCCTCTAAGCAACAGCTGTGCATCAAGAGGGAATGTCAAACATAATGGACGTGCACTGGAGGGTAATTAGAGCCATCGATGACTAGTGTCACCACAGCTCTATAGAATGGAGATACGGACGAGTCAGGCTTATCTGTAGTTTATCTTCAGTCTCTCTCTCTCTCTCTCTCTCTCTCTCTCTCTCTCTCTCTCTGTCTCTCTCTCTCTCTCTCTCTCTCTCTCTCTGTCTCTCTCTCTCTCTCTATCTCTCTCTCTCTCTCTCTCTCTCCTCTCTCTCTCTCTCTCTCTCTCTCTCTCCTCTGGCAAAACCTCTACAGCTCTACCACCAGGCGTATGGTTCATTAACATAACAGTGGACCACCAAGACACAGAAGAGATCCTGGTTCCACAGGAATAAGAGATCTCCTTTAATTAAGAGGATATCGTACACTTACTTCTCACAAGGGCACACTTTCCTGAGTCCTTAATGAAATGTCTGTGCCATGCTTTGGTAAAAATACCACAAAGATCAAACAAAACAGCACTATTCTCCCCTTGTCTAAACAGCCCTGAAGAGAGCAACTAGACACACATATCAAACACACATATCAAACACACACACACACACACACACACACACACACAAAATAAGAAGTAAGGCACATATGAGTTGTCATTTTTCCCAGTTTTAGCTCTGTTATCTTCCTTCTCTACTATCAGGTCACATCCTTCTCCTTTCTGATTTTTTCAGTCTAACCTGGTTCTCATTCTTTTCTTCACTTGTTTCCCAAGTTGTAGCTCTGTCCTCTTCATTCTCTGCTCTCTTATTTATCTTCACTGTCCAGAGAAAAACAAAAGCATGTATGTACTTTATAGACAAGGCAAAGTAATATTATTCATAGATCACCTTTTCACACACAAGGGCAAATTAAAAAGTGCTTTACAGAGTGAAAAGATGCAGTAAAAAGTATTTAAATTAAGAGCAAAATATTAAATACATATATAAAACAAAACAACTTATAAGGCATTTAAAATAACTAAAATAGTGCAAAAAAACAATGCATTAAACAGTAATGGAGAAGGAAAAAACATTCTTAATATTCAATGGAAATCAATGTAAAAAAATATTCCAAGTAATTCTGGAGCATTTCTATTGGTCCATTCATCATGACAGCTGTTATAAAAAAGTAAATAAATACTTCTCTCTCTGCTCTTGTTTTCACATTTATAACTCGGTTCTTATCCTTCTCTACTCAGTATATATGTTATTTATCATTTATAGCTGGTCCTCATCTGTCTCTGCTGTTGTTTTCACAGTTTTAGCTTTGTTCTCTTCCTCACCACTCTCTCTTTTTTGTGTCATCTCTCCACTGATGTTTCTGCACATTTTCTTTGTTTGCTCTGCTCAGTTCTGTTTTAAACAGTTGGACACCATCAGTTCTTGCATGAACAAGGGTCTAGTGATGTGATTTCTACTTTGGGAGCCCACCAACAAACTGCTTGTGTTGTCTTGTTTCACAGTTTGCATAATGACATTTAGGTACTTCCAACAAAAACAAGTTGTGACCTTGAGAGAAGAACCATATATTATCCATTAAGAAAAAAAAAAGAGAGTGGCCAATCAGATGCAGTCATGGCAGCTAATAAATATATAAATATTAATGAATAATAATGCATATTTTAAACGAGGAATCATTCACAAGTGGATACAGCACCATGAATAACAGTTGCCATAAACCAGCTGATGTCCCTTGGGTTCTGTGCTAAGCCAAAATGGAGGTCTATTGCCCTTGGACATTATCGATAAACTTCCACAGTGATTGAAGCCTCACTCGTTCACTGACTCGCTTGCTCGGGCGAGAGGGGGAAATGCATAAGCAAAATGACGTCTCCATGGTGATGAAATTGCTCTCCCTCTCTTTCTCTCTCCCCATTCTTCATAATATAAGACATTATCACTGATAGGCTGAGAGGCCTGGAGTGTCCTCGTGAATAATAACTGTTTGGTTTGTTATCCCGCCGCCGGGAGATGGCAAGACTGCTTTTTGTCGTGTCTCAATGTAGATGTTTTAGATTTGGCTCTGAGCCCTGTGTCAGACATCTTTGATTCAACTTTGACAACCCGTTTCCCCTCCACTCGCTGGGTTTAATCTGCAGCTTTAAAGAAAGATGGGCAAAAGAGGATGAAAGCACTCAGCACCTCTGTCTACCACTTGCTAGGCATCAAGGTTTGTGCTAAAGCTTGTTTCTTTTCTTTACAGCAGCTTCTTGGGGTATTTTCGTTTGCTGTTTAACACATGCCCTTCCTTTTGGGGTGTAATTAAGAGATGGTAATACACTACACCTTCCATGGCACCCCTTTGAATTATGTGCACCCATTGTGAAAACTAATGTTCGGCTGTGCCTTTCTTCCCAGAAAAAGCATAAAACAAACAGGCTTCTCTGGGGCAGCTCAACATGAACCTGAGCTCCCTCAAACTCTCAGCTAGATGGGTTTAAACAACCCCAGCATTGGGCTATGGCAGTGGAAGTGATTGAGATCCATTCACTACTACTGAGATGTGTCCAGATTTCTTGCCTGACTTTTGTATGTAGCTCCACCCTCTTCTAGTATTTCTCCAGTGTTTTGTTGAGGCTGAGAAGATGATTGGACGGAAAACAATTGTGCAACTTTAGATGTTCCACTATTTAAGCTGCCTTTGCCATTTTGCCAATTCGGTGCCTACTAACAATCCACAAAACTAGCCCCTTGCTGCCAAACCAAGGCCACAGATTCACCTTCCAAGTATCGTTCCAAAGTGGGCTCTGTATTTGCTTTGTATTATTCAGCCCTTGCAGCAGAACATTGTCTTTCCTGCAGCATATTGTGGAGTCCATCTGCTCCCTGAGCACGAAGGTTCCACTGCTTGCCACTTCTGTGAGCTTGTCATCAGCCATGCTGCCTTGCAGAACCAGGGGATATGAAGAAAATGTCTGAAAATTGCCCCGCAGTAAAGCATGTGTTTACAGAGCTGGAGGAGGCTCCCGAATCCCGAATGTGGACGTAATGCAGCGTGATCTTCCGTTAATTTGATTCTCTCCTCCTGCCAAGACTTCACTTAACTTCAGCCTCCACTTCATCATCAAATGCCTTGACATTAATTTGGTGTTTAATTGTGTTAAGGCAGAGAGAAAAAATCAGTGTGGGTTTTTTGTCCTCTTCTTTTCCCATGAGACTAGTTAGAGAACATGGCTGTGGTAAATGATCTCTAATCAAACCTTTAGTAAGTATCGGTGCTGAGATTAGCCCATTTCCCATTTCAAAGGGAATGAATATTTAAGCCTTTAAAAGTTTCTTCACCGTCACACCTCACGTAAACAAACATGGTTCTTTATGGAACCAAAGTGCTTCTTCTATGACATCACTCAAAGAACCCTTTGTAGAACCTATATTTTTAAGAGTGATTAAATGAATGATTCCTACAATCTCAGCAGTACAAACAGTGTTGAAAATGATGATGATTTTGCAGGCCTTTTAAATGGCACCATCCACACAACATGAAACTGAAAGAGTCATTTAGACTAGGAGATAAAAACAAACAAACAAACAAAAACAGTATTTTGCATGTACTGTTTACATTGAATCAAAGACAAACAGCTTGCCTGGAGAACAAAGGGCCATCTGGAGTCTTCCACACTCTTCATCCTGCAATAGCTCATCTTTCATTGTTTTTTTTTTCTTTTCTTTTGATCCTTCTTTCATGGTTGCAAGTTGGCAGTCTGATCTAATTAAGAGCTTGTTGTTGTTGTTAAAAATGACACTGATGTCAGAGTTTTTGCTTGAATAAAGTCATAAGTATGTCTAAAGGGGTGTGTATTCTGTTTCTTGGAAGGGATTATCGACATTTGTTTGTCCTCTGGACATTCGACAGGGCTCCAGTTCATCACAGGGCATCACACACTCATCCAGTCACTCAAAGTTGGACCATGTTGTACAGCCAGTCAACCTACCAATGTGTTTTAAAAATGTGAATGGAAATGGAAGCACCTGCGCAGACAAAAGGAAAAAAAAAATAACAGTCAAACAAGGTGAGGATTGAACCTGGGGACACTGAGACTCTGGAGTTTGTCGCAGTGAAACTACCTGTTGCAATATGCTCTATGCTACAACATTTTAATACATTTAATACAATTATTATTACAAATTTCATATAGTGTGCTACAGTCCAGTATAGATATCATATACATAACACATAATCCCTCAATGACAAGTGATACTTGTTGGTAGAAGCCTCTATATTAGGTGCACAAATAGTTTTTTTGTGTAATGCACAATTATAACACAAAATTTACTTTAGGATACAATATTATCCCCCAGTAAATAAATCAACACACATACTTTTATTGATCTTTCAGTCTTGTCATTTTCAAGCTACTTAATTTTTAGGTTATTTTTGTTGAATTAAGTGAAAATTGACATTAATACCACACGATAATTACCATAAAATACTAAAATATCCACAGAATGCTTTTAATTTTAATTGCAGTCATACATTACACAAAAAAAGCATTTAGAACATGTTGGTACACCAAATATTTGTTTAGTCTTATGTTAGTTGTCGTGGAAGGTGATTAGATACATGCCATATACCCTCATGAATGAGAACCTACAGTGAAGTGTTGTCACATATCTTCCCTTCTAATTATGCTCAAAGAAACGGCCATTTTCTAATGGCTAGGCTACAGTAGGCTAGTTGCCTTTCTTGATACTACTGTGGGAACAATGTCTTTGTGATGCCCAAAACTGAATTCTGGCTACGCCACTGCACAATATCAGTGCGCATTGGTGTGAGCTATAGCCATAGTCTGTATTTTGTTCATTGCTTGGATCCAATGCTAAGGACTTACTCTTTACTCAAAAATACACAAGTTCTGTCTACACCATTAATTTTATACTGATATTTAAAATGAAATATATAAGAGGGAGGAGCTATGATATATTTATCCTGATCACATTTGTTAACAGAGCCCTGTTCTGTCTACAGAGTTCTTGGGCTGCACTCCTAATTCACCGTACGAGTGAATAAATGTTTTTGTTTTTATGACCTACACTGTGCACTACATAGGGTATATGGAGACATTTGAGATTCAGCCCCAATTTCGCTGTCAAATCTCAAATTTTCAAACAAGAACAATTACTTTAACTATAGGCCAAAACAGAGAAATAATTTAGACACATTTGTGATGACATACTATCCTCCAGATGTCTGTTCTACTCCCTGGGTCAGCTTGTGACACCGATGGTGTTTTACATTAATTCTTTTTAAGACACAGAGTGCTATGATCTGGGTCTGTGTACATTTGGGCAAGGAGTAGGGAAGGAATGGTTGTTATTTCGCTCGGTTTGATGAGGTGAGGTCTATTCAGAGACCTGGAGACTTGACAACTTCTGCCTAATGCCTAAAAAGAGGGCATTTGCTTTCAGCCTGGGGATCTTTAATGAGTTTTACATGGACAAGGTCCGTCGAGGTCAATCTGTGGAGACACAGAGCACTACATGAGACAGACGACTGACCCTGGCTGACTCACACCTCCTTACCTAAACTGAGCGAGAGACAGTGAGAGAGGGAGAGATAGAGAGAGTAGAGGGATAGAGGGAACGAATGTCAGGCCTTTCTTGGAAAACCACATTTTTCCTGCGGTACAAGGCTTGAATGAAACGGCACTAATTGAGAGTGCTTGTCCTTCTTGTATTGCCCATGCACATAGCTGTTACCATTCAGTTTCATTACAGCCTTCATTATATTTGAGGACATAGATTTTGAAAACTGCAACTGTAACAAGAAATCATTTCAATAAGGAGGAGTTCCTAAGGATTCGACTCAGAGGCTTGTGTCTGAGGTGCTGTACCTGGATGCATCGGAGATTGCTGTCCCTGTCTCCTGAGTAGTTATAAGTTTGAAGTGTTGGTCCCGTCAGTGGGAGCTGCTCGGGTTGACCGCTGGTGATTCTTCAGCCATCCAATGCCAGGAGTCCAAGGCAGGGAAATTGGCTTCTCTCTCCCCTTAATGATATGATTGATCTGATCAGTTGGCATTCTCCTCCAGCGTGTTGAGCTGTCCAGTGGTGGATGTCTTCACATGCCTCAGATAAATCATGTATTTGGATTCATCTACCCGTTTTGTAGCATTCATTCAGTCATTATCTGTTACCGCTTATCCAATTCAGGGTCGCGGTGGGTCCAGAGCCTACCTGGAATCATTGGGCGCAAGGCGGGGAATACACCCTTCACAGAGCAACACACACACACACACATTCACTCACACACTCACACCTACGGACACTTTTAAGTTGCCAATCCACCTACCAACGTGTGTTTTTGGTCTGTGGGAGGAAACCGGAGCACCCGGAGGAAATCCACGCAGACACAGGGAGAACACACCACACTCCTCACAGACAGTCACCTGGAGGAAACCCACGCAGACACAGAGAGAACACACCACACTCCTCACAGACAGTCACCCGGAGGAAACCCACACAGAAACAGGAGGAACACACCAACTCCTTACAGACAGTCACCCGGAGGAAACCCACACAGAAACAGGAAGAACACACCACACTCCTCACAGACAGTCACCCGGAGGGAACCCACGCAGACACAGGGAGAACACACCAAACTCCTCACAGACAGTCACCCAGAGGAAACCCATGCAGACACAGAGAGAACACACCACACTCCTTACAGACAGTCACCTGGAGGAAACCCACGCAGACACAGGGAGAACACACCACACTCCTCACAGACAGTCACCTGGAGGAAACCCACGCAGACACAGAGAGAACACACCACACTCCTCACAGACAGTCACCCGGAGGAAACCCACACAGAAACAGGAGGAACACACCAACTCCTTACAGTCACCCGGAGGAAACCCACACAGAAACAGGAAGAACACACCACACTCCTCACAGACAGTCACCCGGAGGGAACCCACGCAGACACAGGGAGAACACACCAAACTCCTCACAGACAGTCACCCAGAGGAAACCCGCACAGACACAGAGAGAACACAGCACACTCCTCACAGACAGTCACCCGGAGCGGGAATCAAACTCACAACCTCCAGGTCCCTGGAGCTGTGTGACTGCGACACTACCTGCTGCACCACCATGCCGCGTGTTTGTAGCAGTTTTATTTTAAGTCCTATCTAACAGGGTGGAATTATTGAGGAAAAAAATAATCAAAATATAAAGTTTGAAAATATATATATTTAAAAAAAACAAACAAAAAAAAAAAAAAAAAAAACATGGCTGCCACAATGTGGCAGATCCTCTCTTTGGAGCACAATCAGGGTTTTTTAGGGACTGCAGAGGAAAATGTAATCTCATCTCAGGTTAAAATAATAATAATAATAAAAAAAAAACACCTTCATTTATTGTTTGTTACTTGAGAATATAAAAACTACTCATTGCTACTTTTAGAAGATGTAAAAACCTGCAGTATAATGCAATATATTTCTCATAATAATAATCATGTAAATAAATATTCATCCAATCCATACCTGTTCATGTTGATACCATGATATAACATACTCTGACAAAGTACAAAAGTCCCCCATTTTTTAAAACCTGAGACCATCATACAGATTTTATATCAATGTTATATGCCTCTTTTTGCCTTACAGTGTCTAGATGCACCATAGCTTTCTCTGTTTTTTTTTTTTTTTTTTTTTTTTTTTTTTTCTGAGGCTCAAACCCAAATGGAAGGATGTAAGCAGTCTTTGAAGTTTCCTCTGATGCAAGGAGTAAATATACACAGACCAGTCATAACATTATGACCACCTCCTGATTTCTACACTCCAGTGCTACTGGAGGTTTTATTCCCCTTGGTGTCGACAATATCCTGTGGGCAGCGTCCAGTGATGAAGGACTAGAGGATGATCAGCAGTAACAGATGAACTCTCCGTGCTACTTATTCTGACCTTATATAATGTTAAAGTATGATCCTTATGATCATTTTCCTTATGTGGTTCCTTCTGCTCACTGGACCTAGTTGAACATTCACTGACCCTGCGCCGACTGAAATTCTTACATATTACTCTACCTTCACCATCAACCTGCTTTGAGCTTCTTATGTTCATCATGAACTCAACATGAACTTCCCACTTACTGGATACTTATATTAAACTATATGCATATGACTGGAGTCAGGCCAAATTGTGTCTGGTTCTATGTGAATAGGTGAGAATCTTGCAGAGTCCCCAAACCTGGTGAAAATAGAAAGTTTAGAGGTTCCTCACGGTGTTTCTCATAGTCCTTTTCTAGAAATGTGGAACCACTTCCGTTCCCATTCACACACGTACTTTAGGAAACAGGTGTAGAACAGTTCTCAGCTGGAACCAAATAATAGGTTCCTCTGCATGAACCATGAAAATATCCATGGGTGTGTTAAGTTAATAAAGAGCACAGAGCCTCAAATAAAGCCCCCAAATTAGTTGAAAAGGGCTACCAGAGATTTGTAAAGAATTTTTCATTTCTAATCTTAATTCCTCACAATATTATTTAGTTCTTCATTGGAGATTTCTTTTTTTGAGGAAGGATTTATATACCCCTCTAGTCCACACTAGGCACTGGGTGTCACGCCCTCGTACTGTCATGTCTGTTTTCCCTGCCATGTGCTCTCTTAGCGCATGGCTCTGTTTGTTGTTGTCCATGTCTCCGCCCTAGTCCCGCTTTTGTTCTGCCTCCTCGTCTGTGTCTCATTTGTTACCCTGCCCTCTCATTATCTGTCTCAGGTGCGTAACGTCTGTGTTAAGTATTTAAGTCCCCTTGTATCACTTCCTTTTGTCGGTCATTCGTACTCGTTTCATTCCAGTTCCCAGTCTTGTTGTTTTGCTTCCTTTGTCACGTTGCTCAGTCCAGTCTGTCTGTCCCTTGATTCAGTTTGTTCTCTGTCTATCTTCTTCCTTGTGTCTCTTATTGTCTGTCAGTACAGTTCAGTCTGTTTAGCTCTTTCTGTTAAGGTTTTGTCTATTTAACTCTGTGTCCTAGTTTAGTTAGCTTAGCTCCTTTGTCCATGTCTCAGTTAGTCCTCTGTTTGTTGTTTTGTTATCGTAATCTCTCTGTTTTGTTATATTCTTTTGTAAATTAAAGTTCACTGTGTTTTAGCGTGTGTGTCCACCTCCGTCAGTCCGCCCTCCGCGAATCCTGACACTGGGCAGTAAACATTGCCACAATAGTTATGTCTGGTCATGCAGGTGAGGTCCCTATATAAAAACAAAACTGATTGATAATATAAGATCAGATACATGAAGTAATATTCCCTCGGTGTGTACCATCGAGTGCGAGAGTATGGGAGTGAGCGAGTGAGGCTGAAGCTTTCCTTTACCTACAGCAACATCAGTCCTGGCACAGGCTGGTGTTTATCACACTGCTCTCCATTAGAAGAACAGGATGGGCATTACCATATTCATACACCTCATCCATCTCGGCTGTCTCTTCTGTTCAGAGTGCACCGATTCTGTCAGAACGAGCCAATCCACGCTGGAGGTTTTCTCACTCTCTCTCACTCTCTCTCTGTGTCTCTCGCCCTCTCTCCTCGGTACCACCACCGCTCTTCCTCCAGAGAGTTAAACAACGGCCATTGTGTTGATCCTCGAGAGATCAGGACACAATGCACTTGACAGGTGGCTACCTTGACGGTGCCAAATTCTGGCCCTAATTTATTGAACACTAACAGGACGAATCAGCAGCGTCATTAAATCACTCCCAACCACTTCTCAAATTGTCTTCCGAGCCCACCCCATTCTGTAGCTATTATTTGATTTGTAATGGTACCAAAGTATACATTTCCCCTCATAATGTGATGCCCTAATTTGATCCATCTGCCACCGCTGCCACAGCCGTTGATTGATGCGTTTCATCTCGCCGTGACTGGATGATAGCTGGTGTCCGCTTTCATACCGACTCTGTCTTATTAACTTTTTTGAAGGATGGTGTCAAACTGAATTAATAGATTCACTCTGGGGTCCTTGTTGTCTTTTATTTTGGATGTTATTTTTTTTGCAGCTTAGCCGAGGAAAAGACAAAATATCGACAGACAGTGACGGCCATGGCTCAGGAGAGGAAAATTCCAGTGTGCTCCAAGTGAGCATTTCCATTCTTGTCTTCCAATCCCACCATAAGGCTCATAAAGTAGGTCACTGCACAATGCCAGATAGATGGCATAGACCTCCTTGGTTCTGCACTCGCTGTCCATTTTCTCAGCTCCGCTGACCACACAGGAGCACTGTGAAGTTCTACAATTACAGAGTGTAGTCCATCTGTTCCTTGTCATGCTTTGTTTGGCCACTTCCACCCTGTTCTTCAATGGTCAGGACCCACGAATGGCCACCAGAGAGCAGGTATGATTTGGGTAGTGAATCATTCTCAGCGCTGCAGTGACACAGGCGTAGTGATGGTCTGGTAGTGTGTGTTGTGCTGGTTTTAGTGGATCGGTGCATGTTGATCAGAATCACTGGGCACAAGGTAGGACTTATTCAGTTACTTACACACACACAAATACTCTCAACCAATCCAACGTACCAGTGGGTCTTGGGGTCCTTGCTTTGATCCTAGCCTCAGGTCTCTGGAGTTTGGTTTGTTCTCCTTGGCTTCTCTGTTCCTGACTTGTGCCAAAGTGGTGAGCAACAGTCCATCTGTGTCTGCAGAAAGTGAGCATTTGGTGGAAGCCTTCTCTGTTGATTATGGAATATTTTAAAATTCAAACGTATCTTGATGATTCTAAAATACTTTTAATTAACAATTTATATCGTATTTATGTGTAAATTGAGCTTTTGAATAAAATAATGGTAAGTGAATGAGTGAATGAATTAATGATTCTGTGAGTAAGCTAGTAAAAGTGAATGAATGAAATGTTCCTAATTAAAAACACAATATAATATATTACTGGATGGCACAGTGGCGCAGCAGGTAGTGTCTCTGTCACACAGCTCCAGGACCTGGAGGTTGTGGGTTCAAGCCCCACTGTGTCTGCGTGGGTTTCCTCCGGGTGACTGTATGTGAGGCGTGTGGTGTGTTCTCCCTGTGTCTGCGTGGGTTTCCTCCGGGTGACTGTCTGTGAGGAGTGTGGTGTGTTCTCCCTGTGTCTGCGTGGGTTTCCTCCGGGTGACTGTCTGTGAGGCGTGTGGTGTGTTCTCCCTGTGTCTGCGTGGGTTTCCTCCGGGTGACTGTCTGTGAGGCGTGTGGTGTGTTCTCCCTGTGTCTGCGTGGGTTTCCTCCGGGTGACTGTCTGTGAGGAGTGTGGTGTGTTCTCCCTGTGTCTGCGTGGGTTTCCTCCGGGTGACTGTCTGTGAGGAGTGTGGTGTGTTCTCCCTGTGTCTGTGTGGGTTTCCTCCGGGTGACTGTCTGTGAGGAGTGTGGTGTGTTCTCCCTGTGTCTGCGTGGGTTTCCTCCGGGTGACTGTCTGTGAGGAGTGTGGTGTGTTCTCCCTGTGTCTGCGTGGGTTTCCTCCGGGTGACTGTCTGTGAGGAGTGTTGTGTGTTCTCCCTGTGTCTGTGTGGGTTTCCTCCGGGTGACTGTCTGTGAGGAGTGTGGTGTGTTCTCCCTGTGTCTGCGTAGGTTTCCTCCGGGTGACTGTCTGTGAGGAGTGTGGTGTGTTCTCCCTGTGTCTGCGTAGGTTTCCTCCGGGTGACTGTCTGTGAGGAGTGTGGTGTGTTCTCCCTGTGTCTGTGTGGGTTTCCTCCGGGTGACTGTCTGTGAGGAGTGTGGTGTGTTCTCCTTGTGTCGGCGTGGGTTTCCTCCGGGTGACTGTCTGTAAGGAGTGTGGTGTGTTCTCCCTGTGTCCGCATGGGTTTCCTCCAGGTGCTCCCATGGTCCAAAAACACACGTTGGTAGGTGGATTGACGACTCAAAAGTGTCCCTAGGTGTGAGTGTGTGAATGAATGGGTTGGCTCTGGACCCACTGCACCCCTGAACTGACAATGAATGAACTTGTAGTCCTTCCCTTATAGGCTCACCATTTCTGAGATAAAAAGTTCCCTCACAGCAACAGTCTCCTAGATTTTATATTATTTTATTTGTATTTGAAACACACTTCACTCTCCCAAAATTCTGCTGCAGGGTCACTATCTGTCAAGGCATTGGTCACCTAAATATGGAGGTCTCGATGTCCACTGACCCCTAGTGTTACCATCAAACAAGCATTAACCTACTGGACTTCAAAGCCCACAGTAGCTCAGTTAACCTCTAACCTTTGTTTCTGACCACTGGCTGAAACCCTGTTGTAAGTGCAGTGGGCTTTGAGGCTGTTTCTGAACTAAGGCCATGGGAATGAAAGCTCAGTTCAGAAGAAGCTCTAATTCTGAGATATGGTTAAGGAAGAAGCCATTTTGCAGGACTTCAGATTGGGTCGAGGCACAGAGAAGCGCAGGCTTCGTTAAGCAAAAATCCCTGAGGTCTGCCCTCAGTGTTGGGCGAAAGATGGTCCAAGGAATGTCCAGCCTAGGTCCAGTGTGGTGTGTCCCAAGGGAGTGAAGGATCAATGAAAAGCCTGAGGTTATGATTGCCTGAATCTTGGGGCTTATGAGAAGCGGGGCATATTTTTTTTTTCTTTTAGGCCTGGGTCTCTCTCTCTATATATATATATATATATATATATATATATATTTTTTTTTTTTTTTTTTTTTTTTTTTGACAGACACCTGAACTTGGCTCAGTGTCAGCCAGGTGAAGCAGAGCAGGTGGAGGCTTATTGAAGCATGGACCCCTGAGAGAATATGCATATTAGCACTTTCTTTAGAGTAAAATGCTCTTACTTTATGAGGGTCCACCTCCACCTGCCAGCATCCCCTAATTGCCATATTCTGAAACCTGCTCACTGGGCTTGTCAAAGAATGTTAGGGCAATTGACTATAAAAGTGGATTTTATTGTAAGCTGCATTATGATTCATTTGGCTCAGTTTAAAATATTCATGTTGTTGTTTCTAATATAGTGGCCAATATGTAGAAATATTAATGTGCTGTTTCTAATTAGGGGCGACACGGTGTCGCAGCAGGTAGTGTCGCAGTCACACAGCTCCAGGGGCCTGGAGGTTGTGGGTTCGATTCCCGCTCCGGGTGACTGTCTGTGAGGAGTTGGTGTGTTCTCCACGTGTCTGTGTGGGTTTCCTCCGGGTGACTGTTTGTGAGGAGTGTGGTGTGTTCTCCCTGTGTCCGTGTGGGTTTCCTCCGGGTGACTGTCTGTGAGGAGTGTGGTGTGTTCTCCCTGTGTCTGTGTGGGTTTTCTCCGGGTGCTCTGGTTTCCTCCCACAGTCCAAAAACACACGTTGGTAGGTGGATTTTCTACTCAAAAATTGTCCGTAGGTGTGAATGTGTGTGTGTCTGTGTTGTGAAGGACTGGTGCACCCTCCAGGGTGTATTCCTGCCTTGCGCCCAATGATTCCAGGCAGGCTCTGGACCCACCCACCCCTGAACTGGATAAGGGTTACAGATAATGAATGAATGAATGAATGTTTTAAATGTTTCTAATTAAGTGGTCAATAAAAAGAAGGGGTGTCCTGATTCAAACTCAAAAACGTAGCACACTTTGTAAGTGTTGTGATCTGGCGACCGCAGTTGGGTGGCATCACGTCTCTACTTCCTGTATCCGTCATTACAAATTAAAAGCCCTCTAAAGCAGGAGTAGCAACGGTATTGGAACGGTAAAAGTGGTATTGGAATTATATTACTGCTTTTGAAATGTTCTATTTTCACTCCTGAAATACTGCACTAGGTGGAATTAATATGAGCTGTTTGTGAAGACACCTTTTGTTTAAATAAATAATAATTAAGCAGTAGCTTGGATGCAGGCAATTTATTTCTTAATGTGAGATATTCAGTGTCACACAGATACACTGCCTGATTTTAATAACTATAATGCACTTGGAGTATGCACTGTGTAACACTATTATCTATATAAGTACAAGTACAAGGTAGAAAGTGTGGTGAACGTATAATATAGGTGTTTCTAAGAAATCATGAAGTGAGTTAAAGTACAAATTAGGTGTTTCTACTAAAGTGGCCAATGAGACGAGTGCAGTGCTGCTTTCCCACTGCATTAATTCAGACAGATCTGGACATTTCAGTATGTTTCACTGGCTGGTTTTCGAAGAGCCTCAACAGCCTAATTTTACGAGCTGCTGTTGTGAGTCCAATTAAAAAGGGTTCTGTATAGAACCATTTCCTTTACTAAAGAACCCTTGTAGAACCATCGTTTTTAAGTTTGTAGGCGAATGAAACTGGAAGGAGTTTATCTTGTGCAGAGTATTTTATTCACTGTACACAGTGCGGACAGATGTGGCACCAGGATTCAAGAGGAAATCAGCGCTAACTGGCTGACATTTTGCCTGAGACTAGAAGCCTTGCTCTCATTATGCCGGGATGGTAAACGTGTGGGAAACGATTTGGAGGTATCAGATTGTGTCCAAACTCTTAATCACAAAACATTTCTGATTTCACTGCTTAAATTACCTTAAATGTCATGTTATCCTTCTCTCCAGGGTTTCACTTTATTGGGGTTCAGTGAGCACACATTGACCGGGGAGAGAGAGAGAGAGAGAGAGAGAGAGAGAGAGAGAGAGAGAGAGAGAGAGAGAGAGAGAGAGAGAGAGAGAGATAACTGACATAAAATAGACAAGTCCCACTCATTTGTGGAATTTCACAACGTTAAGGATGGAGGGGTCAGTAGAAGCTCTCTGGGCAACTTAATAATTCATATGAAGCCTAAACACATACACACACAAAGAGAGAGAGAGAGAGAGAGAGAGAGAGAGAGAGAGAAGACAAATTGAAAAATGTGTGGAGAGAGAAAAAGGAAAATGAGAACTAAGTGGAATGGAAGGAGACACAGAACAAGTGAGTAGCCCAGGGAGAGAGAATGAGAGTAAGGCTAGAGAGAGAGAGAGAGAGAGATAGAGAGAGAGAGAGAGAGAGATAGAGAGAGAGAGAGAGAGAGAGAGAGAGAGAGAGAGAGAGAGAGAGAGAGAGAGAAACAGTAGCGAGTGGAGTGTCTGGAATGACTGAAACTCGATCAGCATGTGGCGCGACTTTCATCAGCTCTAATAAAGTCCCATGGAGGGAGAAGGGGGCCAGGGCACTGATGGAGGACAGGCGCGAGCATTCAGAAACCATAAGAGCCTGCATTTCTACCAGTGGCTTTCTCTCTGTCTCTCTCTGTCTGTCTGTCTGTCTGTCTGTCTCTCTCTCTGTCTCTCCCTCTATCTCTCTCTCTCATGTGTAGACACTGGTGGTTAAAGAATACATCACTTCTACTTTGTAGAAATGCCATGATGTTCATATATACATATATTTGTCATATGTCCTGCTATAGTTTAACTGACCTCATGTTTATCTAATGGCAGTAGATAGTGACTAAACTGGGGCATAAATAAAGAACCCAAAAGCATAGAACCCTCAATCAATGGGTTGCAGTCATATGCTTTTTATTTGGTGTGGCTGCCATATTAGATGCAGCACCAATGTAAACAGATGAGAAAGATAAATGTATCTCATACACAGCCCCATTCCCTGCACTGGAGAGAGTCTCACAACACTCAGAAACACAGAACACCACTGCCTTTTTGCGTCAAGTGTTAAAAGATCCCACTGTCTTTTTTAATAAGGAGAAAAAACTCTGTAATACTCTGTTAGCCATTTTAGCATTTTCATGAGATCAAATGTAAAACTGTTAGCACGTTAGACTCTAATGCGTTTCTCGGCCTTTGTGACCGAATCTGAGTGAGTTATTTGTACACAGATCATATAAGTATCAGTTATCATGTTATTACACGATTAATGGTGTTGTTTTAGTGTGTAAGAGACCAAAGACAAGCCATGTATTCTGGTGTCTCATTCTTTTGGCCTTGTTTACAGGGTGAATAGTCTATTCCCTCTGTCCTTTTGCTAAATTGTTCCTCTAATTTGGCTTATGGTTTAATGAGGTAGTTCTCTTTGTCTGAAAATATGAGTGATGTTTTCGCGCTGCAGCACAGTCGAGGCTGAATCACAAATGTTTCGCTACACCCTTTGTAGGGCACAGTGTCAGTCATAAATTGATGGTTACTGCAGTCGCGTAATGCACTGTGTGTGGGATATAACTGTAGTCAGTTCTTATTTCCCCAAATTAGTGCCTAGGTGCAGTATTTTTCATGTAATCTAATCTTTAATTTCATCGGTGAGGTGCACTATGTAACATGACCTGGATAAATGTGTCAGTTTCCATACATTTAAAAAAAAAAATCCCCACCACCACCAACCCCAACCCCAACCCCCCACCCCACCTCAGTAGCCTCAAAGAGGGCGCTAAAGGAGCTGTCACACGACCCACAGCTGTAATGGAGCACAGGCCGGTGGATGCGGCGGAGCTGCACTTCCTCACTGTGTAATTGGTGTTGTTTCTGACAGGTGATGATTCTATTGGGTGGAGGAGACAGCAGAGAACTGGAGGTTTGGAAGAGCAGCAGCAGTGGTGAATGCAGCCCTGGGCTATGTGTAGCTGCAGGGTGATAACCCTCCCTTTCCTACTCCTCCTCCACCTCTCTTTCTTATTCGATCTGAGCCTACAGAGAGAGGGAGAGAGGGAGGGAGGGAGAGAGAGAGAGAGATACAGAGAGAGAGAGAGAGAGAGAGAGAGAGAGAAGCAGACAGAAGGACAGAGAAAGAGAGAGAAAGATGTAAACAGCGAACAGAGGACAATAACAAACAGAAAGGAGATAGAGAGAGAGAGAGAGTCAAAATATTAAGATGAACAAAAGAAAGAAATTGAAATAAACAGCAAGAAAGGTGTGAGAAAACCATATGAAAATGAAAAGAAAAAGAGAATGAAAGAAAGGGAGAGAGAGAGAAAAGATGCAAACAGTGAACAGAAGACAATAACAAACAGAAAGGAGAGAGAGAGAGATAGAGAGAGGGAGAGGGGGGAGGGAGGGAAAGAAAGAAGGAAGTAAAAAAATTAAGAAAGACAAACAGAAGAGAGAGAAATAGAGAGAGAGTAAGAGAGAGAGGCAGAGAGAGAGAGAGGCAGACAGAGGGACAGAGAAAGAGAGAGAAAGATGCAAACAGCAAACAGAAGACAATAACAAACAAAGGAGAGAAAGAGAGAGAGAGAGAGAGAGAGAGAGAGAGAGGGAAAGAAAGAGGGGAGTGAAAAACAAGAAAGATGAACAAGAAAGAGAGAGAGATTGAAATAAACAGTAAAAGTGTGAGAAAAGCATATGAAAGAGAAAATAAAAGAGAGTGAAAGAAAGAGAGGGAGAGAGAAAAAAACATGAGAGAGAGTGACTGCAGAAGAACCCTTCCCCTGTCTGTGGTGTGGCGCTAAACATTAGCGTCTACTGCAATGTTCTCCGTTGTATTTTTTGTTCCCCCCACCATCATTTCTCCCGTATTTAGGTTCATTTAGCAAACGCGTTCATCCACAGCCTCCTACAAATGTTAGAAGCATTAGCAGCACCTCCCGCTCTCTGCAGTATTCCAGCGCTCAGGAGTCATTAAGGGTTACTGCAGAGTCCCAATTAAGCCCAGACACAAGCCAGGGAAATCAATGGAGGTGGTATTTTCTTCATGTGCATAAAATTTCTAAATAAAAACCTGAGCGGTGTCTCTACTGGAATTTGGGTGTGGGGTGGTGATTTTCTTAGACCTTTTTTCAGGTGAAAACATTATAGATCTCAGCTCCGTAACACCATCTGGAAAATTAGCAACAAACTCCATAATCACACAACCGACAGACCATCATCCCTCAGCCCGAAGCCAATCTGATCTGATATGCCCCTGACATTAAACAAATTTCAAAAGGTCCCCAGTGTGTCCAGAAAGAATTCATCATTTGCCCCCTTCCTTCTCTGAGGTGACTTGTGCTATGGTGCATTTACATGCTCATTAGATGGTCCTACGGTCCTACCGCCTTAAAAAAGAAACAGTTCTTTGCAGAGAGGTTATAGAAGACCTCTACTGAGTCTTTAAAAGTGCACTGTCTGAGATTTTGCCTCACCCTCTTTTCCAACAAAAATGGTATAAAGCCCCCATTTGTGTTATTTCTCTACATTTGTTTATCCTTAAGTTATTAGTCATCACCAAGTTATTTTTGTTTAGCCCCTGATCACACACACACTGATGGTGGGGATGAGAATGTGCTTGCTTTTTTTTTTTTTTTTTTCAAACTGCTGCAAGTACAATGCAACCAATAATTTGCAAACATGCCAGAGGTGAATGCAAACTGCACAGATCTGTCACATGAGCTGACTGACAGATGCCTCTGTTTTATAGTACCATCGCCTGGGAGATGGGGCAGGAGGGGCATATCACCATTGACTCCCAGTCTTGGATGGCTGAGGCAGCAATGAGATTCAAACTCATGATCTCCTGATGAGAAGCTGAGATTTCTGAACAACTCAGGAGTCCTGGATTTGTGTTCTGTGCCGTAATCAACACCATACCTGTAAAAACGTCATGGAACTCAGAACTTTTATACTTTGAAACAGTGTGTTGTTACATTTACATTACATTTTACATTTATGTATTTGGCCAAAGCGACTAACAAAAGAGGATCTAACATTCAAACTACAGCACAATTTATACAAATTACCTTACATTGAGTGCAATGTGCCAGGAAGTAATAAGTGTATTAAAGAAAGACTTTCAGTTCAAGAGATACTCTCAGAAGAGCTGGGTCTTCAAGGATTTCTTGAATGCGGAGAGGGTTTCTGTTGCTCTGATAGTGCTTGGAAGCTCATTCCACCAGCGTGGTACCAGAGATGAGAATAGCCTCGACTGACCTGTACGGGGGGTTGGCCGTGTTAGTAGGCGCTCCTTTGAGGAACGGAGAGGAGCGCCTACTAACACGGCCAATCCCCCGTACAGGTCAGTCCAGGCTATTCTCATCCCTGGTACCACGCTGGTGGAACGAGCTTCCAAGCACTATCAGAGCAACAGAAACCCTCTGTTATTAGTAGTAATAGTATTATTAGTATTATTATATAAACCCTGTAATAATGTTAGTGGCTGTCATGTAGGGGTTGCTGGGTAGAAAGGAAGGGTGTGGAATGTCTCCTTAACAGAAGCCTTTTGTTGTGTGCAGCATGGTGACATTGTTAGAGGCCATGTTTCTAAGAAATTACAAAGTCTCTCTCTAATGGGACCACCAGTCATGACCAAAGTGCAGCCCTCTGCTGTTGTTATTTCTGTCTTTGTGTTGTGGTTTCTTTGTGAGGGCGAAATGCTTTGTTCCTATAGAATAAAACTTTTGTTTGGGAAGCATCCAAACCCACACCCAAACCAACACCACGCTGTTCTGTGATTTTCCAGAAGAACACGGAAGATATAAGGCATCAGTGATAAACTTGTAAACTCTGGTGTTGTAAAGTGAAATGCAGTACATTGGCATACCTTTTCCTTAAAGCATTTTAAGGAATGCATTTTTTAATGCATTCCTTGAAGCAGTTCACCCTGGAGTAGCAGCACCATGGTAGGCATTGGATGTAATTCTGAATACCAGCTATCCATGGAGTGAATTTGAAACATTGGATTCAAGGATTCTTGGAACCTAGGTGCCCTCCAGTGAACCGGACCGTGTTTCCACCCGTTTTGATGGGAACTAAGGTATAGGGTAGGGAAAGAGTCATAGTTAATCCACTGTTTACAGCAGGTTCAGATCATGTTTAATCTACATTGAACAGTGAACATTCATATAACATGATAGAAATGTCCCCATCTAGCTCCAATGTGCAATGACCGTTTATTTGAGGGTCTGTACTCTTTCTGGAGCTTCTTTAGCTTGACAAAAGAATGACATCACAGTTCCTGTGGAAGAACCTACTCTTCTTTGATTCCAGCTGGGAACAACCTTTTCAGGTTTGGAAACCAATTTATATTGGTTTAAACACACTAAATGTTTCCAAACTAACTTCATGAATGAGAACCCAACAAGTACTATCTGTGTACCTTGCACTGGAACCCTCCATGGATCTTGCACTAAGAATCAAATGCAGTGGAGTCTCCCTGTGTATCTGGAACTGGAGAGCACCATAGATCTTGCACTAGAAACCATCTGTGCATCTTGCACTCGAACCCTCTGTGGAGCTTCCACTGGAGTCCTCTGTATATCTGGCATTGCAGCCCTTGGTAGTTATTTCTGTTGTAGTCATGTGTGTCATGTGCACTGGCTGGCACCTTGTACTGAACGTCGGTTCAATGGTTCTGTACTGTTGGCAGTGTGAAGGGACAAGATGCTTGGTCACTGCTGGTCTCCGTTGCAATCTTGGCACCATAAGTGACAGCCCTGACTTGGATTTAGCCTCATCAGGTTCAGGCAGGGCTTCAATGACCTCTTACACCCCACTAGACTTTACCCCCATGAGCTCACTCAGCATCAAAGAGGCTAGAACTAAAGTGGTATAGCCCCCACACAAAGTTATTTAGGTTTTCCTTCTCCTTCTCAAGCAGAGGGTCGATGGTAAACTGTAAGAGGTCCTACTTGGCCAGTGACTGATTAACCTTGATTTGACAAGTCCACTCATGGGCCACCCACAACAAAGCAGGTCCTCACAGCAGGGGCACTAGTAGCGACCCAGGCTTCCTCAGACTGGAACGAGCCGCTGTGATGGCCTAAATGGATTTGGCACTCGCCCACAAAGTCCCAACACTTCAGTGGATTTCTGTCAAATTTTCAAAGCAAGGAAAGGGATTTTTTGGTGGACATGTGGGTCTTGATACTCACTGTATCCCTCTGTATTAAGTCTTAATTACAAATATATGTTGGCAGATAAACTGTTCAGAATAATACTGACATCTACACAGAAAACCAGAGTTCGGCCCAATGTCAAAAACCATAAAAGTATTACCATGAAAAGCTTCATAAATATAGTATTACAGGATGTGTGTGAGTGGAAGAACAGTCTGTCCTCCTGGGTTCTGGACCAGTCTGTTCTGCGATGTTCAGACACAGCCGCATGTTCTGCCCTACGGAAAGAACATCTTGGCTACTGTTCTTCCTCGCCCTCCTCCTCCTCTTCTTCCTCCTCCTCCTTTCGTTTGGAGCAAACAAAGCAGCCTTTTGTCAGGGCTTTAATTAGCGGAGTGCAGGAAAGACCTGTTCTCTCCCATTTTCGGTGGGAAAATATTCCATCGATTTTTTTTTCTTCCTTTTCAGAGGAGGAATCGAAAAGCGAGCCCGGCTCCGAGTGAGGATTAGAAACAGCAGGGGGGCTGAAGGGTAGGATCCCCCCCCCCCCCCCGTCCCATCACAATTCACAACACCCGGCCCCTGCCGCAAGAAAGCAGCCAATTAGAGCGCTCAATCCATCGCCCGTCACGCTCGACCTTTTGCCGTCCGGCTGCAGTAGATGTGCTTTTCCGTTCTGTTCTGTTCTCTGCAGAGACCAGCGAGAGATTTCCATTAAGTCTAAGAAATCAAGAGCTAGTCCTGTGGATTGGGTATGCAGTCTATTTTAATTACATAATTATTACAGTATAATTAAATTGTTATAGCACTACAATAAAAGGCGGTAGACCACAGGTTGCTCTGCATACTTTATTAGCTATTTTTAACCCTGTCTTTCAGTGCTTAGGAATCTTATAATACCACCACAGAGCAGGTAATGTTTGGGTGGTGGATCATTCTCAGTGCTGCAGTGACACAGACATGGTATTGGTGGTGTGTTAGTGTGTACTGCACTGGTAAGAGTGGATCAGTCACAGCAGTGCTGCTTGAGTTTATACACACCTCAGTGTCACTAATGGACTTTGAATAATCCACCAAACACAAATATCTCGCCAACAGCGTATCCACTAATAAAAAAGATTAGAGGACATTGGAGGACTAGCTAACTGCTAATAAGCTATAATGTGTTTAGGTTACATGACTTTGTAAATGTTGTATTGACACAGAACCCTACACTAAACTCCAATGCCTAACATCAACCTAAGGCTCGAGAAGTACTTGTTCTGTGAGGAAACTCTATGCTTGTTTAACTGGAGATGCTGTTATAGTACACGCAGGGCTATTTTCTCACCAGCAACACCTTAGCGTGGTGTCATTCCTAGAAGAAGAGCGAGATGACAGTTACTTCTGCCTCAGATAGGGCTATTACTTTTCCTTTATTGCTTGTATTTGGAGTATTATTTGTATGTCAGTGAAATAGGCCCAAACTGTGAACACATCTTCAGGCTCAGCTGGGTTTTCCTGTGTAAATAATTATTAAACGAAGTGAAATAAGGAGCTTCAGCAGAAAGTCACACATGCAGCTGAGCATGTGACTGTGCTCCATTTCATGTTTGTTTTATAGGCCCTATTTCTCACTTATGAACTCTAGATTACTTCTTGTGTAGTTGGAACGGTGTTTAGCTACTTGGCATGTGGTAGACGATAATCTAAAAATAGCTACCGACTGAACAATTTGGTCATAGAGCTAATAATATACGGCTGATACTTTCTCCATTCAATCTCCATTGAAAAGTACAGACTCTGAAATGTGCCAAGCACATTTGCATGGCCATAAGGCCATCATGTCCAGTGTAAAGCCCTGGCTTATGGGAATGTGGTGTACTGGAACTGCATTCCCTGAAATGATGGTCCCCATGAAATGGGTTGGGGTGGTTTTTGACATCCAACGGATGAAATCAAATCCTCACAACAATGTTTCAGTATCCGTTCTAAGACCTTCTTACAAGATTAGTGACTGGTACTGTAGTGAAGAGGGGGAAAAAAACCTGATATCCTTGATTTAAGAAGAAGCTTTGGGTGGCTGACCATAGAGTTGCAGGTGTGTAAGATCATAAGTGGGTGGAGCCAGTGGAGTATGAGCTGATCACAGCCAAAGTAAAACAATATTGTGATGTGGCCTACTCCGAACAATAGACATGGTACTTCAAAGTCAAAAGCTAAACATAATACACCCCAGTTTTGGAGATGTGGAAAAATAACCCTACACACATCTTGGAAATCTAGTCTCCAGAAAAGAACATATGTGTAATACGTATTTACATGGCGCCTACCACCATTACTGTAGAAAGCCTAAGTTTGAAAACATGGAATAAAAGGAGCTTTTCTGATGTTACATCAACTACAGGCACTGTACAATTGTCCCGACTCGACTGAGTCTCTCCAATCACAACGCTGGACATGTGTTTGTGTGTGTGCGAAAAGACAAGGTTAAACAGAGAAAAACAAACACGAGCGGTGCTGATTAAATATGAGGCAAAGAGATCAAAGAAGCAAGTGAAAATGCTTACTTATCATTAAATACAATTATCATTTAAAGGTAAAAGCGCCGACACCGGTCATTCTGACCAGGACTGTTTAGACAGGGAGAGAACACTGCTATTGTATTTGATCCCTTGTATTATTCTGACCAAAGCACGTCATAGATGGTCACTTGTGGAAATGGGATAGAACAGGAATAACCCTGTTAATTAACACTGTAATTGCAGTTTAATAAATACCGAACAAAAAAATATTTGAGTAATTTTCGGTTCCTTGTCGCTGAATGAAAGATTTGTGCTTGTTTTGGCTGGAAAACAACTAAATAAAAGATGTCATCTACCCAAGTTTATATGCTGAAAGTACGCTAGAGGCAAAACTAGTGGAGTAACCACAGACTAAACATGGACTCTGTTTATAATACTTTAAGGAATGCTGTCATGATGATACAGGGACACATTTATGATAGTTGCAACAGTGCATGAAGGCAGCGTGAGGCAAACATGGTGATGTATGTTTTTTTAATCAGCACCGGCGCTTCACGTGTGTTGAGTGTGGAATCAGAAAGCTGTCGGGCGTCGCGCTCTGGCTCTAATCACTTACTTTCCTCATGACAAACGATAGGCCTCGCCGTGCCAACTGCTGCAATATTCCCCCAGAGAAAACAATAACGCCATGACCAAACCAGAGACTGGCACTCTCTCTCCCTCGCTCGCTCGCTCACTCTAAATTACACTGTGGCCCTGCAGGTGCCAGCTCTTCCCCTGAAACCATTATTCCTACCTCACAGAAGATTGCTTTGGTAATTATATGCATCATAATTAAATTTGATCAACTCCTCCGAGGATGGCAATCTCATCTGACCGGCTTTTTTCAGAGTTTTCACTCTTCCACACACACTCGGTGAAGCATATTCCCCTGATACTTTGGTGGGTGCTGTTTATAACATGGATTCAAGTTCCCAGCCCCCCTCCCACCCCCACCCCCACCTTCAGGCCCCTCCCCCCAAAAGGTGGTGTGGGTGGGGGAGTTTCATGAAACAAGATTTCTCAAGTTGAATTAAGCAGCTTGGAGTTCATCTTTAATTTCCACCTGAACTTTATATAAGTTTGAGAAGTTACAGATGTGTGAGATCCGAAGTGGGCGGAGACAGTGAAGCATGATCTGTTTACAGATGATGCTGAAAATTTCAGTTCATATTTACATGCTGGTACACAAACATATGTAAATGACTGCCACACAAAAAGAAATGGGCAGGGCTAAACTAATGTAGGCTAAATAGAGGGACATATACATATAGAGCCTTGCGAAGGTCTGGCGCCACCTCCAGGGTGTGTCCCCACTTTGCGCCCAGTGATTCCGGGCAGACTCTGGACACACCGCAACCCTGAACTGGATAAGCAGTTACAGACAATGAATGAATGAATGAATATACAAATATAAGTGTGTTGGTTTTGTGACATCACAACAACAAACGTGAACTAAAGACTAAATGGTATTTTTGGATAAAACCCTGGCTGGGATGGTCATTCCCCAAAGAAAAATCCTCAACTTTGGCTTTATTTCCAAAATCCTGGTTTGTGGAATACCCCAAATTCCCCGTCCCTGAAGAATTTTATCTGCTCATGACACAACGGCACGGAGACGGTGAGAAAAAACCCAACACGTAAATAAAGCTCAGATCTCCACAGGAATATCCACAGTATCAGGCTGAGCTGTGTTAATTCAGAGCCTAAATAAGATTAAAGGAGATTGGTTTTGATCAATTGAGCGCTTCTCTCATTTTCGAGAGGTGTAATAATCACTTAATCCACAATAAACAGACAGAGGAGGAACAAACAAACAAACGCACAAGAAGATGAGGCGAATGGTGGATGAACTGCTGACAACCTCTAGCTGAAAAAAAAAAGAGAGACAGTCACACCACAGCACAGCAAGCTTGTAGGAGCTTTAAAAAACACATTAAACCTAATATTCCACATAGACCCTCAGCCCCACACTACATCAATCACCCTTATGCAGTATACACCTCGTATAGACTTTTTATGACATTTTATGCCGAAATATTTGAGAGAGGAATGTCATGTTCTGAAATGACTATAGTGCACTGAGAGATGTTTTCACACTCGTCCCGAGTCCACACCCAGGACGGATTGTGGGCTTGTCTGCGGTTAGAAGGTTAGTGTTGAACTGAGGCACACCCTTCCTTTCTACCCAGCAACCCCTACATGACAGCCATTAAAATTATTACAGGGTTTATATAATAATAATAATAATAATACTATTACTACTAATAACAATACACTGTTTCAAAGTAGGGCGGAACGGTGGCACAGCAGGGAGTGTCACAGTCACACAGCTCCAGGGGCCTGGAGGTTGTGGGTTCGGTTCCCGCTCCGGGTGACTGTCTGTGAAGAGTTGGTGTGTTCTCCCTGTGTCCGTGTAGGTTTCCTCCGGGTGCTCCGGTTTCCTCCCACAGTCCAAAAACACACGTTAGTAGGTGGATTGGCGACTCAAAAGTGTCCGTAGGTGTGAGTGTGTGAGTGAATGTGTGTGTGTGTGTGTCGCCCTGTGAAGGACTGGCGCCCCCTCCAGGGTGTGTTCCCGCCTTGCGCCCAATGATTCCAGGTAGGCTCTGAACCCACCGTGACCCTGAACTGGATAAGGGTTACAGATAATGAATGAATGATAAACACATAGTAATGCAAGTGTCACACTTCATTATAATGACTTTTAAATTGCTAATGATGTATGAAAAATGACATATGACTAATTAACAATTCTAAAAACATTTTAAATATTGAAATTAATTCCTTGAGTAATTCTAATAAAGTGATTGACTGGTTATATTTTTTATCATAAAAATGTGAAATAGCTTTACTTGAAGCACACCATGATGGCATTATAAACATTAATAAAGTGTTTAAAATAGTTACTATGTTTAATACATTACAATAAATAGTGACACTTGTGTTACTCTGTGTTTATAAGTTACAATATAATCAATTATAGCTAATTATAAGGGTCTTATGAGGCACTACTGGAGTTTGTATGTATACCTGCCAAGTATTATTACCAAATTACAAAGAATATTAACTGCACTTAAAAAGGCTTATGAATAAAGGCTTCATAATGTTACAAACAAAACTCTGAGATAACGAGGGGGCGGAGCTAAGGGGATAAGTTGATAAGGATAGAGGTGGGAATGTAAAACCAATCATGGAATAATTTGACGAGTTGACCCTTCAGGTCTGCAGTTAAACAGTGCTCAATATGTCAGTATGCATTGCTACAATATTTTATTTTGGCAGTGCCACAGTAGCCAACCCAGCATCACCTCGCCACACACGTACGGGGGCTCAGAGGGGACAAGACAAAGGCAGGTTGTGATCAGAGGCTTGTTTGGCATTGACTGCAGTGTGCAATCAGGCAGCGGCTGCAGAGATATGGAGACGAGCGAGGCATTTAGGTGGACACCACTGAATGGACGAGGGCTTATCTGCTCAGACAGATAGCAGCAGGGAGCAGGGTATCTCCAGGGTTCAGAATGAAACAATGTTGGGTGAGTCAGCCTCTGTCTTGTTCTCTCTCTCTCTCATTCTGTCTCAGCAGATCTACATTGGTGTACATTTTCTCTTACAAAGTACCCTCTTAGATACGTCTGACAAAGACCTCAGAGGTTGTGACATAATTCTGTAGTTGGTGTCGTGACCATATAAGGACTTCCAGTTCTAAGCTTGTTTTCACTGCAGAAATGTGCACAAAGTTACATACTAACAATAGTATTAAACATAATTCATTCATTCATTCATGCATTCATTGGCTCATTCATCCATCCATCCGCCCGTCCACCTGTTCATTTATTTATTCATTCAGACTCATTAATTTGTTCACCTTTTGCTCGTTCATTCATTCATTCATTCATTCATTCATTCATCAATTAATTTGATCATTCATTTATTCACTCGAAGGACTGGCGCCCTCCAGGGTGTATTCCCGCCTTGCGCCCAATGATTCCAGGTAGGCTCTGGACCCACCGCGACCCTGAATTGGATAAGGGTTACAGATAATAAATGAATGAATGAATGAATGAATGAATAATTAATTAATTCATGCATTCATTTGTTCATTCATCCACCCATTCGCCCATACATATGTTTATGTGTTCATTCATTCAGACTCATCAATTTGTTCACCTTTTGTTCATTCATTCATTCATTCATTCATTCATTCATCAATTCATTTGATCATTCATTTATTCACTTCAAGGACTGGTGCCCCCTCCAGGGTGTATTCCCCACCTTGCGCCCAATGATTCCAGGTAGCCGCGACCCTGAATTGGATAAGTGCTTACCGATAATGAATGAATGAATGAATGAATGAATGAATGATTTATTTATTCATTCAATTATTCATTCATTCATTGTTTTGTTCATTGTTTGTTTGTTCATTTATTCATTCATTGTCCATCAGTTCCTCCATCCTTCCGGTCATTCATTCATTCATCTTTTGTCATTCACCCAGTTGATCTTACACTCACTTCTCACCACAACTGGACAGTTTCACACGATTAGAATTAGAATCAGAATCACTTTATTGGCCACAGTGTTTGCACACAGAGGAATTGGTTTTTCGCATTTAACCCAATCCGTGCAGTGAAACACACATTTACACACACACTAGTGAACAGCGGTGGGCAGCCCTGGCCATGGGGGTTAGGTGTCTTGCTCAAGGGCACTTCTGTCATAGCCCGCATTCGCAAATTCACACCTGTAGGCAACTGTAGATTCAAGCTTAAATGTAGACATCCTTATATGGTTGTGGTGTCTATGACAGAGTATGCTGTAGGACACGCCTCCCTCTTCTTTATACGTTACAGTTTACATCCATAAAGTTTAATAAACACAGCTTTGATGCTACAGTCTCTGCAATGAAAAATGATAGAGGTTTTCTCTTGCTATGTTTTTTGTCTCTCTAAAGCATTCCTTCCCTTCCTCCTCTCCTGTGTTACACTCAGCATTGCCTTTCCCTCCTCTGCCTCACTCTCTCAAGCTCTCTCTCTCTCACTCTCTCTCCCTGGAGGCAGTGTGCTGAGAAGCAATCCTCTTCAGCAGGTGATTGCTTGGTGAATATTTATAGAGGGAGAGAGAGAGAAAGAGAGAGAGATGGAAAGAGAGAGAAACAGGTAGAGTGACAGAGTGAGAGACTGAACGAACAAAGAGAGAGAGTAGGAAAGAGAGAACGTTTACAACTCCAGGTATTTTTCTGGCAAATTAAAGCAGCCCGGTTTTATCCCACACAAATCCAGGCGAAAATTGAATAGCATCTCATAAAAGGTTGGCCCACTTTAAAAACACTCAGCCGTCAGGAAACGTTCCCAAAGCTTCCCACCCGGTCCCTCCCCAACCCTCGCCCATATACGTCCCTTTCAGTTTAATTACAGCCATAAAGATAACGCATCAATTAAAACAACTGCCTTTTTTTTCCACGAGTCTCAGCCCTGTGCACAATTAGCCCAATAAATAGGCATTAAAAATGCATCACTGACAATTAGTGCAGCGGTAGAGGCGCGATTATGGCGTCTCTGTGAGCACGCACTGATCTCTCGCATTAGCGACGGCGCCGTGAAAAATGACCTGCCACCATGAATAACAAGGGCCATAGTTCCGCATAATGGAATTAATGCCAGCCCCCAAAAAAGAGAGGACGCATCACAGATGCAAAGCTCTGCTGTTCACATATTCGGCAACAGCCCTAGATCTCTGACAGCATGTGCCCAATGGCAGCTGATTGGCTCACAGGCTATTTACATATCCTTACTGTGCACATCTGGAAATGAATTCCATTGCCTTCGATACCAATCTTGTTGTCGATGAGTCATATGTGTGTGATAGAAACAGAAGACGGAGGCGCAGGAATGGGATTATGGCTTCCGTGATGCACTGGTGCCCTGTTTCTTGGATAATTAGTGGGTTTTGATGCCTCCAAGATGAGTGGGTGCCTGCTTTCTTGGTTATTTAGGGTTATTTAATGCTCTCTTTTGGTCAGTTAGGGGGCTTAGATCCCCCTACGTTGCAACAGTGCACTCTCTCTTGGACATTTAGGGAATTCTGAGGCCCCCGTTAAGAAATAGCGACCTCTGTTTTGCTCATTTAGGGATTTAAAGCACCCGTGGTGCTCACTTTTGGTCGTGTAGTGGTTTGCGGGCTCCCGCGATGAAATAGTGCCCTCTCCCTTCGTCATTTAGAGATGTTAATGCCCACATGATGCACTGTTGCCTAGTCTCTTGGTCATTTAGGAACTTTTAATGCTCCCATGATGCTCTGGTGACCTCTCTTTTGGTCATTGTTGGGTTTCTGATGCCCCATGATGCTCTGATGCCCACTCTCCTGGCCAGTTAATAGTTTGTAATACTCCCATGATGCTCTGGTGCACTCTCATTTGGTCAATTAGTGTTTTTTAATGCTCCTAAGATGCAATGTTGTCCTTCTTTTTGGCCATTTAGGGGCTTCTGTGATGAACTAGTGACCTCTCTCTTCGTCATTTAGGGCTTTTGCTGTCCCCTGATGCTCTGGTACCTAGTCTTCTTGCCATTTAGGATTTTGGTGCTCTCATGTTGCACCAAAGCCCCCTTTCTTAGTTAATCAGGAGGCTTTAATGCCCACATGATGCAGTGATGCCCTCTGTCTTGGTCATTTAGGAGTATTTAATGCTTATTTGATGCTCTGACACCCTCTCTTTTGATCATTTATGGTATTTGGATGCACCCACAACAGCCCAGTGCCGTATTTCTTGATTAATTAGGGTGGTAAAATGCTCCAACGTTGCTCTGTTCCCTTTCTTGTGGTTATAAACAGGTTTTTGATGTGTTTATATTTGGGTTTTACAGCTGTAGGCGTTCTATTAGTTGATGCACACGTTTCACTTTTTGTGCTATCCCCCATAATTTACATTCCTCACGGTCATGTAGTGCTCAGACACTCTCTGTTAGCATGGGTATACCATTAAAAAAGCAGTGCACTAGCAAAGCTGCAGTCTGCCGCAGTGTCTTCAGTGGGAGTGCTACAGTCCAGTTCAAGATCAAAGGATAGCCAGGTCACTTGCTGGAGGCTAAGAATGTCCAGTATGTCACACAGCATCCAAAATCTTTTTTTTTTTAGATACAACTCAGTGCAATTAGAAGCCAGTGTGTGATGATGTGAATATGAGGTTTGGCCAGTGCTAATTAGTAAGACTATCCTTCCAAAACTAAAGAAGCAAACACAAGACACCAAACATTGTGTAGCCATTTGATGGAAGTGTTTACCACTGTGTCACAGAGTTGTTGGTGTGATTAAAGGAGGAGGTTGTTCAGTTTGAGATCGCGGGTGATTAAGTGAACTAGTGCTGTATGAGGGTACTCAAGAAGTCAGTATGTGAGTACAAGAGCTAGTGAGCATGATAGGGAGTGAACGAGTGAACATGTGAGTGAGGGAGTTTGTGAATGAGTTATATATTAATAGGTGAGATAACTAGTCTGTAAGGGGGAGAGTGAATAAGCTAGTGAGCGTGTGAGAAAGTGAATGAGTGGACGTGTGAGGAAGGAAGTTTGTGAACGAGAGTGGTAGGCAATAATAGGTGGTAAGGGAGTGAGGGAGTGAGTGAGCATGTGAAGAAGTGAACAAGTGCGGGAGGGAGTTTGTGAATGAGAGAGGTAGTCAATAAGTAAACCAGATAGTTAGTAAATGAATACATACGTGAGTGATTGAGCTAGTGAGCATGACGGAGAGTGAACAAGGGCACATTTAAAAGAGGGAGAGTGAGAGAGAGGTAGTCGGTGGTCAGTGATGAGTTAATTAGTAAGTGACATATAATTGAGGAAGTTAGCAAATGACTAAGGCAGTCAATAATGGATTTCACTTACTGAGTGAGTAAGCGAGCTACTGAACATGTGGATGAGGGAGATAGTGAGTTTGTGAAAGATTGAGTGGTTGATGAGTGAGTTAGAAATGTGAGGAGGCAATGAAAAGCTAGTGGGGAAGTGAGCAAGGGGCATTACATGAAGGTATTTAGGAAGGGAGTTATTGGAGGAGTGTTAAGTTAGTCTTGGACAAATGGCACATTGTTGACGTCGTTTGGGTTTGAACACAGCTCCAGTAGAGGTTTTTGTACCACTTTAAATTAAGACTACACTTCTTCAATCATTCATTGTCTGTAAGTGCTTATCCAGCTCAGGGGGTCGGTCCAGAGCCTACCCAGAATCACTGGGCGCAAGGTGGGAACACACCCTGGAGGGGGCGCCCCTTAATGTTGACTAATGGATAAGACAAAATAAGGTCATTATCCGGCAAGATCTGAAGTTTAACAGTGTAGATGGATGTGGGTTCACTATTTGGCAAATAGAAGGTCACTGTTACCCTTTCTATCTATGGTTTATAATTGATTTTTAATTACTTTTAATGTGTTTACGGCTTACTTAATAACCATTAATAAGCAGATTGTTAACCATTTTTAAACCTTTGTAAGTGTAGCCTTCTAAAGCTGTACCTTTTGTCATTCTTTTTTGCTTTGGGTTTTTCATCAGCCACCAATTCTCTTTAAAAGACTATGGCATACTTTTAGAAGCTGCCGTTGTGAACTGGATAAAAAACAAAAAAAACAATGTGATCTCTACTGTAGCTTGGAGCTTTTATAAATGCCTAGTTTGCAAGCTTTACACATCACTATTAAGTCCGTACTCTGCTCACTTGGAACCAGGAGCAAGCAGGGAGTAAACAACGTAAAGTTCCAGGTATCAGATTTGCCTAAAGAACAAGTAAAGAGCCAAGTATAGTAGAGTAGTGTAGGGACTATGCAGTGGAAAAGCAACACTGGGGTTGTGGGCACGCTCATTGACAGCTCACTATAAGATCCATCGCTGAGGTTTTTCATATCTTACAATCTGAGCTCTGAAGTTAACCACATCCACAGGGAATGCCTCGAGAGTAAAGTGGGAGGGTCAAGGATCTGTGGAGGAGATACGTGATGGGAAAAGCTTTGAGGTCATTTGCTTCTAGTCCTGCCTTCTCTCCTGCATAGTAGGAGCTAGCAGGAAATGTTGAAAGAAAGGGCATGCTCCCCAGCTTTGGCTGCCTTTTAGCTCGAAATCATTCAGCCATCTTCCAGAACCTTTATGAAATTCTCTAAGAGCTCGATAACATAGCAGATAGTTGCATTGGATAGAGAAAAAAAGATTAAAAATAAAACAGAATAGCTGAAAAGCCTTCAGTACTGCTCTAAGATGCACATCATAGCCTTGCTCTGCTCTCATATTTTGCGAAGCTCTCTGTGAGAGATAAGGAGCTTCCCCCAGACAATGTCCATCTTTATAACCTCTTTAAAATCGTGTAAAAGATGTTCTGATACAAAAAAAAGATTTGGGCTGAATTCAAAGAGAGGCTGTAATTGTTGAGATAATTCGCTTCTTTTTTTAGCAAAGGATCTCTCTCTGTTTCTGACAGAAACCTGAACCGCACTCATGGGCATTTACCCTGAGAAGACACAGTTATCACTGGTGATAAAAGTGTGTAATTTTATATTAATTGTTTCTGAGCAGGGGTTGCACGGTGGCGGGGCCTGGAGGTTGTGGGATCAAGTCCCGCTCTGGGTGACTGTCTGTGAGGAGTGTGGTGTGTTCTCTCTGTGCATGCATGGGTTTCCTCCGGGTGACTGTTTGTGAGGAGTGTGGTGTGTTCTCCCTGTGTCTGTGTGGGTTTCCTCCGGGTGACTGTCTGTGAGGAGTGTGGTGTGTTCTCTCTGTGCATGCAGTGTTTCCTCCGGGTGACTGTTTGTGAGGAGTGTGGTGTGTTCTCTCTGTGTCTGGGTGGGTTTCCTCCGGGTGACTATCTGTGAGGAGTGTGGTGTGTTCTCCCCGTGTCTGCGTGGGTTTCCCCCCAGGAATCCGGTTTCCTCCCACACTCCCAAAACACAAGTTGGTAGGTGGATTGGCGACTCTAAAGTGTCCGTAGGTGTGAGTGTGTAAGTGAATGTGTGAGTGTGTGTCACCCTGTGAAGGATCATCATCATCAAGGAAGACATATATATGATGAATAGAAGCAAGTTCCACAGTTATTATCATAGCCATACTACATTATGATACATTATGGCTTGTAGGGATGTCAATAAAAAAGAAAATAAAAAAAATAAACATCACAAAATGGTGTTAGCACGTTCACCTCTCGGTCCTGGGATCTTGGGCCCAAGTCCCATCTGGGTGGAGTTTCCATGTTCTCCCTGTGTCTGCGTGGGTTGGCACACAGCACAGCACATTCTACTCAACATCTGTAGATGCTTCTGTATCTATTTTAAACTGATTATAAACATAAAGTAAAGTTTCAAAAGTAGACAACAAAACACTGTAAATTGCTTCTGAGAAGAACATGCGCTAAATGCCATAAATGCAAATATATATAATGCTAGTGCTAGTGTGTGTGTGTGTGTGTGTGTGTGTGTGTGTGTGTGTGTGTGTGTGTATGTGTGTCTTTAAAACACACACACACACACACACACACACACACACAAGCCAGTCAGACCATTAGCGGAGGTGTCAAGGAGACAAAAGCAGGCCTATCTGTGCTAGTTTGTCTAAATGTTGTCACTTTCGGTGGCAGTGCTCTCCGCTAATTAGCGAAGCCTGGAGACAACCTCTCGGTTTCTGGAGTGTGTCCTGGGTTCAGATTCACATACTTTTCACCATGTAGCACTTTAGGAAACACACTAACACATCTGTTGTTTTTCAAGCCTCAGAAGTCAGTTATTACCATCGCTAACTTTTGCTGCTAACTGTTACTCATTTAGAACTCATGCTAATAAGCTGATACATATGCTACATTCAGCCCTCAACTTTTTTGTGTTATGAGTGTAAACAGGAGAGGTTTTGTTATAATATGATTGTGTGGGTAGACGAGCCTAAAGTCCATCCACTTCTGCATCAACTAGTGTGACCAGATTTGAGATGGTGAAAAAAAGGACACGTCTCGGTGGATTACACTTCCATTAGCCCCTTGCTTCACTGCCGTTGTATTCTTAGCTGAACCTATGTGTGCTTTTAGGTCGTTTACACCTTTATTTGCTACACAAAACATGGGAATTTCTTTTTTAATTCATCCGAGAACTTACATTTACATTTCGGCATAGCTGCTCGAGATGAGGGTGGGTACATGAGCTTTGCCTGACGTAAACAAGGACTACTGACGTGCAGACTTACCAATTCAATGTTTACAGAGAAGGTTATCGACCAATAACGGTAGCTCTACAGTCAGACCGTCCAATCAGAAGATTTTAGGCTACTTCACCATGCCCCCTTCTCACTCAAGCGAACCAATCGGAGTAGGGGAGGGCGGGACTAGTTTGTGAATGAAACGCTTCTCGAAGTTCTATGTAAGCTCTAGAAAAACAAAATCCCAGACGTTTGTCAAATTCCGCCCGGACATTTTTTTAAGTGTAAAAAAGAGGACATGTCCGGGTAAAAGAGGACGTCTGGTCACCCTAGCGTCAACCAACGCCGCAGCCTGTCGCGCACATCTCCAGAAATGTAACTATGCATCACGTCGACCGTCGACACGGACTGCAAAAACTGATTGGTCAGAAGTCGGACGGACACTGTTTATGCAGAACCAAAGAAATACAGGAACACAAACTCCTCTCCTCCACACACAGCGACGCAGACAGCAGCACATTCATAGTGAAATATCTCCTCAGACATTGTGTGGGCTTCAGGGATGAATAAACATGTTGAACAAAGAAAAAATATGGCGGTCTCCGGGAAAAAAAATGACTCTACAAAAGGCGATACCACGAGGGAAAAACATGCCGGCTTTGTATTTGTTACTTTCTGCTTTGTCCCAAACAGCGCCATCCATCCATCCATTATCTGTAACCGCTTATCCAATTTAGGGTCGCGGGGGGTCCAGAGCCTACCTGGAATCATCGGGCGCAAGGCGGGAATACACCCTGGAGGGGACGCCAGTCCTTCACAGGGCAACACAGACACACACACACACACACGGACACGGACACTTTCGAGTCGCCAATCCACCTGCAACATGTGTTTTTGGACTGTGGGAGGAAACCGGAGCACCCGGAGGAAACCCACGCGGACACGGGGAGAACACACCAACTCCTCACAGACAGTCACCCGGAGCGGGACTCGAACCCACAACCTCCAGGCCCCTGGAGCTGTGTGACTGCGACACTACCTGCTGCGCCACCGTGCCGCCCCCCAAACAGCGCCCTACTCCCTAAATAGTGCACTTTAAAGATTTATAAAAGTAATCCTACTACACCATGATGTTTGAGATGTAGCCCCTAGTGGTGTGGCGGTGTAATTGCAGTGCGATGCAGACACAGACGCAGAAGTA